>NC_091448.1:44110026-44454318 GCF_964237555.1 Oryctolagus cuniculus
ACAATGCCTACCCTGCACATATTTATGTTTACCAACTGATTTTACTAATGGTATCTTTTTCCATACAAAGATAAAATTTTCATGTGGTCAAAGATCTTCCCTATCATAACATCTCAGTTTCTCATCTTGAGTCATCCTTTCAGCAGAAAAAAATTTAAGGATTTATTTATTGGAAGAGCAGAGTGGCTGTGCCAGGCCAAAACCAGAAGCCATGAACTCCATCCAGGTCTCCATGTAGGTGGCAGAAGCCCAAGTATTTGGGCCATCTTTGCTGCTTCCCCAGGTGCATTAAATTGGAGCAGCAGGACCTAAACTGGAACTCTCGTATGGGATGTTGGGATCTAGCATCGTAGGCCATGGCTTATACTTGTTGTGCCACAACATTGGCTCCTCTCATCAAATTTTTATGTAAATATGTTTCAGAGTACTTTCATTTTTTTCTTGGTTTAACTATTGCCTCATTCCCTTGTTTCCTAGATGTTTTAAAATTTGTAATGTTTTAATTATATTTAAATATTTTATCTGGGATTAAGTTTTGCATATGATATGAAACAGGTCCAGCTATTTAAAAAGTTGTAATTTGTGGGGCTGGCATTGTAGCACAGCAGGTTAAACTGCTGCTTATGATGCCAACATCCTACATCAAAGTGCTAGTTTGAGTCCCAGCTGTTCTGCTTCCAATCTAAATTCCTGCTAAGGCACTACGACAACAGATGATGGTTCAAGTGCTTGGGCCCCTTCCACCTATGTGGGAGACCTGTTCTGCCTCTTTGCTTCAGCCTGGCCCAGCTGATGCTGTTGTGACCATTTGGGGATTGAACCAGTAGACAGAAGATCTCTCTGTCCTCTCTGATGCTCTGCCTTTTAAATAAAGTATTTAAATATTTTTGCTATAATTTTTAAATTCTTTTAAGATTTTTATTTATTTGAAAGAGTTACAGAGAGAGGTAGAGACAGAGAGGTCTTCCATCTGCTGGTTCACTCCCCATATGGCTGCAATGGCCGGAGCTGGCCAATCTAAAGCCAGGAGCCAGGAGCTTCTTCCAGGTCTCCCATGTCTCCCATGTGGGTGCAGGGGCCCAAGGACTTGGGCCATCTTCTGCTTTTCCAGGCCACAGCAGAGACCTGGATTGGAAAAGGAGCAGCCGGGACTAGAACCAATGCCCATTTGGGATGCCGTTGCTTCAGGCCAGGGTTTTAACCCACTGCACCACAACACCAGCCCCTATAATTTTTAAATTCTAGGATTAGAGATTTTGTTTTGCTTTTTTAAAGATTTATTTATTTGAAAGGCAGAATTAGAGAGGGAGAAAGAGAGATCCTCAAACCGCTGATCACTCCCCAAATGGCTGCAATAGCTAGAGCTGGGCTGATCCGAAGACAGGCGCCAAGAGCTTCTTACAGGTCTCCCAAGTAGGTGCCAGGGGCCCAGGTACTTGGGCCATCCTCTGCTGCCTTCTCAGGCACACTATCAGGGAGCTGGATTGGAAGTGGAGCAGCCAGCACTCAAAACTGGTGCCTATATGGGATGCTGGCACTGCAGGGGGTGGCTTTACCTGCAATGTCATAGCACCAATCTCAGGACTACAAATTTTGTAAAAATCCTACTATATAATCCAAATCAGCAACCCTGAGAAGTATGTCAGTTTTGAGTGAACTCAAGGATGAAACTGGAATTATTAGCCCTAGTTCTATTTGTGATAAATAAAGGAGGCAGTGTGGCAGCTTTTCATCAATGGGGCTCCATATACCTACAGAACTCTCAAAGGGGTCAAGGAAATCTGAAACAGTATGTTTCAGGGGGGAAAAGAGCCTATTATTTTTGTAAATAAAAAATTCCTTGGCCGGTGCCGCGGCTCACTAGGCTAATCCTCCGCCTGCGGCGCCAGCACACCGGATTCTAGTCCCGGTCGGAGAGTTGGATTCTGTCCCGGTTGCTCCTCTTCCAGTCCAGCTCTCTGCTGTGGCCCGGGAGTGCAGTGGAGGATGGCCCAAGTGCTTGGGCCCTGCACCCGCATGGCAGACCGGGAGGAAGCACCTGGCTCCTGGCTTCGGATCTGCGCAGCGCGCCAGCCATAGCGGCCACTTGGGGGATGAACCAACGGAAGGAAGACGTTTGTCTCTCTGTCTAAATCTGCCTGTCTGCTGTTAAAAAAAAAAAAAAAAATCCTGATTATTAGAACTCTTCACGGTAGTTTTTTTAAGGTTTTTTTTTTTTTTTTTTTTTTTTTTTTTTTTTTTTTTGACAGGCAGAGTGGAGAGAGAGAGAGAGAGAGAAAGGTCTTCCTTCCGTTGGTTCACACCCCCAATGGCCACCACGGCCAGTGCGCTGCACCATTCCAAAGCCAGGAGCCAGGTGCTTCTCCTGGTCTCCCACACAGGTGTAGGGCCCAAGGACTTGGGCCATCCTCCACTGCACTCCCAGGCCACAGCAGAGAGCTGGACTGGAAGAGGAGCAACCGGGACTAGAACCCGGGGTACCGGCGCCACAGGAAGATTAGCCTAGTGAGCCGCAGCGCCGGCCTATATTAGTTTTCTGGGGCTGTCTTACCAAAGCTCCACAGACTGAATGCCTTAAGTAATATTTATTTTCTCCTAATTCTGGAGGTTAGATGTCAGAGATCAAGGTGCTAGCAGAATTGGTTTCTTCTGAGGCCTCTCTTGCTGGCTTAAAAAATGTCCACCTTCTCCCTTTTTATGGTCTTCCTCCTGTGTTTATCTGTCCTACTCCATTTTTTTAAAAAAGAGATGTATTTTTTTTTTTTTAATTTGAACAGCAGAGTGACAGAAAGAGACAGAGTTCTATCCACTGATTTACTCCCCAAATGGTTACAACAGCTGGTACTATGAGAGACTGGCACCTTCTCTTCCTATCTGTAATTCTGACTTATAAATAAATCTTTAAAAAAGATACTATCTAAAGTAACCAAGGAATTGAGATTACAATCTTCTTAAGTCACTGAAGAAGTCAACAAATGAATAACAATATAGGTTAGAGGTAAAAACAATGAGTGGAGCTACAAAGACTTTTCTTTTAAAGATTTATTTATTTATTTGAAAGGCAGAGAAAGATCCTTCATCTAGTTCGATCCCCAAATGGCCACATCGGCTGGAGCTGGGCCTATCCAAAGCCAGGAGCTAGGAGCCAGGAGCTTCTTCCAGGTTTCCCACGTGGATACAAAGACCCAAGTATTTGGGCCATCTTCTGTGCTTTCCCAGGTGAATTAGCAGGGAGCTGGATCAGAAGTGGGGCAGGTAGGACTTGAAACAGCACCCATATGGGATGCTGGTGACACAGGCAGCAGCTTTATCCACTATGCCACAGCACCAGCCCCTACAAAGATTTTTCTAGAAGATTACAAGGATTAGTGTTAAGACTAATCTTAAACTTTTGTAGAAGATGGAATATACAGTAAAATATCCATGTTTACATTCTAGGTAATGAAAAATCAAAGCATAAGGATAAACCTAAAAGATCATTTCAGTGTATATTAATAAATGCTATGTGAATTTCATGGAAGTAAGTAATAGGTATTATATATGTGTAGGTCAGTGACTCTGAATGGAGGAAGAAAGCAGTGTTTTTTCAAATTTTACTTAAACTTGGACCTAGGAAAGAAATCCTAATGATATTGTTAACCATTTCCTCAGGACCTTAGCCCATTATGCTGTGACAAAAGCCATTTAATGTTGGATAAACTGAACATTAATTAACACTGAGCCAGACACACAGGATCATAAAAACCTCTGCATCTGCCCTTTGAAAATGCATCACAGAAACCTGAAACTATATCCACAATTAACAATCAGTGGTTGTAACTCATTTTTTACGTCCAGAAACTAAGATCCAGAAAGATTCAAATGACTTGTTTAAAGACACTGAAATAGTTATTGGTGGATCCAGGCACCAGTTTTCCTAAATTCTAAATTCCAATCTAATGCTCTTAACTACTCTTTTCAAACCATTAATTTCTATTTTTAGTATTCAGGGTTTTTATCCAGTGTGCAATTCTGGTCACAAAACACATGACATAAGAGTGAAAGATATATTCTATTTATTTAGATGCCAATCTTATTCCAAAAAAGGCTTATAAGGATATAGATAAAACAGTAATCTAAAAAAAGATTAAAATTTTAAAATTAGACTAAGGAAAATAAAAACAGGAAGCTGGAACCAAGAACGTGACTAGCATACAAATAAATACTTGTTGGAGGTGGACTACAAATCAGGTTCTAAGTGGTCTAGCATTAGTACAAAGAGTAAACAGTTGAATATTTACTTTCCTAAAGTAAAAAACAGCAATTAAGGAAAAGCACAACTAGGTCCAGAGAAAACTTCTCCCATGCATCCTTAAGTAAAATATTAACTATAATGATAAGCACCCTTTTAGAGTATCCACAGCAAATAAGTTTCATACAGAGATTTTTCAAATGGATTGCTAAAAAGCACAATCCAGAAAAAGCAACTCTGTAGAGGCCAGTAAAATGCCAGCTATATACAGGAAAAATAGAGCTTAAGTATTTCCCCTCAAATTTCAGAACAAAAATGAAGCTTTTGAAAAGTTAAAGAAAAATGAAAAGTCATAAACACTAGAAATGTATACAAATTCAAGATCCAGATGATTTTCCTTACAAAAGGAAATGCTTCTTGATGCACATCTGTAACTTTCAATCTTGGCATTCATGTCATACCTCTCAGTTGCTTGGTTTGCCCACTACGAACTGAATCGGGCAGTCTAGGGGAAATGATCAATTTAATAATCCTATGTTTCTTTTTTCTTTCTTTCTTTTTTTTTTTAAAGATTTATTTATTTGTTGCAGAGGCAGAGGCAGAGAGAGGTCTTCCATTTGCTTGTTCACTCCCCAGTTGGCTGCAACGGCTGGAGCTGAGCTGAGCTGAGGTGATCCGAAAGCCAGAAGCCTGGGTCTTTTTCCTGGTCTCCCACGCAGTTGCAGGGGCCCAAGGAATTGGGGCATCTTTCATTTTCCCAGGCCACAGCAGACAGCTGTATTGGAAGTGGAGCAGCCCACACTCAAACCAGTGCCTATATGGGATGCCAGTACTGCAGGCAGCAGCTTCACCCACACGCCACAGCGTTGGCCCCAATCCTATGTCTTTCAAGGAGGTTTAGTTTTAGCAAAGATTTGGATAGCTGTTCCAATCACCCCTAGATAACACATTTAACCCATCCATATTTTCCTTTTTTTGTTTCTGTTTTCTTCCTCACATTAGGCTATTAGATTCACTTTCCAATTCATAAAAATTACATTTATTACAGACTGGTCTCAAGATCCCATATCACATTTGTTAGCTGCATACTTAGCGGTTGAAATGCCAGCTTTTGAGATCCTTGAAAAACATTCATATTGTTTCCAGTAAGCCTATTAAACACATAGATAGTACCTTGGGACCCATGGCAAAGACAGAAGGAGAGGGAAAAGTAGAAGCTACCTTCAGCTTCAGCTTGAGGATAAGAGTAAGGAGAAGTAAAGCAAAGGAAAAGATCACCACCTTGATCTGAACTGAGAGGTGGGCGTATGTTGAGGAAGAGCTAGAACCAGTTGTGGCTATACCAAAAGCAGAATGACTTAGAATATGAACTCTGCTCCAACGCTTGGAAGAATAAAATGGTAAGGTGCTAAACTGGATTTTCAAAGTGGTCATACAGTGGAGGAGATCCTCAGGTTCTCAGCTCGTTCCAATCTAGTAGCAGTTCAAGCACGGGTAGAGGCTCAAGCATGGTTGAGGTGGACCAGGAAGGACTCCAGATCACAGTCAAAGTCCTTGAATGGCATAGACTCCAATGGACTACGTTGGGTAGCTTGTGTCTCCATGATAAAATTCACTGGCTGCTTCTGTAGGAGCTCTGGGTCAAAGGCCATACCCCGAAAGAAAGGGTGGACTTGGAAGTGATGTAGATAACGCAGACGGTGGAGGGGATTCTGGCATAAGAGCTGAAGGAAAATAGAGCATGAAGGATAAGGGATGAGGTAGAGAAGAAGCTGAACTGAGAAGATGGAAAAGAAGTTTGTGAAGCTGTGGAGGGAAGGAAGGACCCTACAAATTTGAGGATTTGAAAAAGAGGGAGCATTAGAGGATAATTTGTGGCAATGGTAGGAATAAAGGAACTGTGTGCATTTTCAGGTGGTAAGAGTGCAGAACTAGTCCACTCTCAGGATTTATCTGTTCTGGATGGGGAGGAGATTGGAGAGATCAGGAACTCAGGAATGAAATCTGAAGAACTGAAGGAAATCTGAAGGTTAGAGGGCAAGTAGTGAGGTGGTTAATTAGAGCTCCTCTAAAAAATTAATCAATGGAACTGGAAGTGTAACTTCAATGAAAAGGGAAGGATACAGTGAATGGACTGGTGGTCAAGAAGAAAAATGCTTACCCTTACCTCATGAAGCAGGAGTGAGAGCTCCTGGTTAAGAGAAGCTGGGATCTCAGAGTCACAGTGGGTCACATTTGCCAACATGGCCACATGATCTCTACCTGCAGCCACTGGGAACTGAGTTAAGAGGCAGGAAGTGGGAATAAAGCAAAATTTCCTAGTCTTTCTTCACAGAGCACAGCTCCCCTGTTCTCTGCCCTACACCATTCTCACCTTTCCAGTTGCCAGAGAGAAAAGCAAGACACCCAAGGACCACCAATCAGCAGCATGGTTGTAAGGCCCTCCACTCAGGACCTCTGGGGCTACAGATTTGAAAGATACTTGTCACTGATATCTTTTGGCTCTCTTGCCCAATGCTTACCCACCAGCTTTAGTCTCTCTTACCCATGTATTGAAGAGTGCCACAAATAGTATAGGCTCGGGCTCCCTGGGGTAGGCGGCGGGACAGACCAAAGTCTGTCAGTTTCAGATGGCCTATGAAAAAAGATAAGGCAACAGCAGCACTCCATTCTATCCCTCATCAGCCATGATTTATTTCCAAACTAAGATAACTCTTATACTGGGATTGGGAAACAAAAAAGTCTTACCTCGTTCATCCAGAAGGATATTTTCCATCTGAAAGACACAGGTGAGAAGTTATTATTCTTCTTCTTCCTTTCAACTCTCTTTCACCACAGATAACCACAGCTGAAGAAGATGCCCTGCTCAGCATTCAAGTCTATACCAGGCCGGCGCCGTGGCTCACTAGGCTAATCCTCTGCCTGCAGTACCGGCACACCGGGTTCTAGTCCCGGTCGGGGCACCAGATTCTGTCCCAGCTGCTCCTCTTCCAGTCCAGCTCTCTGCTGTGGCCCGGGAGTGCAGTGGAGGATGGCCCAAGTGCTTGGGCCCTGCACCCGCATGGGAGACCAGGAAGAAGCACCTGGCTCCTGGCTTCAGATTGGAGCAGCGGCCGGCCATGGCGGCCACTTGGGGGGTGAACCAACTGAAAAAGGAAGACCTTTCTCTCTGTCTCACCGTATAACTCTGCCTGTCAAAAAAAAAAAAAAAAAAAAAAAAGTCTATACCTAAAGGCCCCTTACACAAATCCCTGGCACCCATTGGGGCCCTATGGTCAGCTGTTCTCAGCTCTCCACCTGCCTTCTTGACCTACTGGGACTTCTTACTGAGGCTTATCCTCAGACAAAGAGAAAAAGCACTTAACTCTACCTTCACATCTCGATGGATGATGCCCAAGTCATGGAGATAGCCTGTGAATGATAGTAAGCATGGAATGTGCTGAGCTCTCCTTTCCAGTTTCCCTAGTAGGCCCTACCCCATCCTTACCCTTTTCCTTAGACTTCCAGAGTTAATATCAATTATTTCTCCCATCCCCTGCAACTTACCTCTTCTCTCCCCATTTCCTTTACCCATTTCACTTACACAGCACCAGGATCAGCTCGGCAGCAAAAAGACGGATGGAAGCCTCAGGAAAGCAGCCAACAGCAGACCAAAGGGAGTACAGATCTGTGCTGCAGTAGCTACACACTGCAAAGCACCAGAAGTGTAGGCAATGTTTTGGGGGCTACAGTGTCTGGACTCAAGGCCTTGTAGGCCTCCTACCCTAACTGATGTCACCTGCTGTTCCCTCTCCCTTTGGGATACAGAGGTGCTATGAGAAGGGAACAGAGCAGAGGTAAAACAAGCCCAGAGAGACAAGTAATCTCAGGTAGGAAGAATGATTCAAGGACCCTTGGGGTTGAGGAGAGGGGCTAGATACTCACTAATGAAGAGGTGCCGTTTTCCTTGCCAGCTATCCCCCAAGCTGTGTAAAAAAGGATGGCTGATCTGTTGCTAGGGACAAAGAAAAGAGGAAGTTAAGGAACAACAAGGTCACCAAGAATAAAGGCAGCCCAAAAATCTGGTTATACTGAGAAGGAGCCGCTGCCTCACTTCTGTTTAGAGGAACTCAATAATTGAGATTGACAGCTTGGTAATCCTGGAACCAGCATGATACTAAGAAACATACTGGGACATGCTGGAGATTTCTCTGCCAAGAGCTTGAGTACCTATGTTGATAGCTGATGGCTACTTTTCCCAGGATTTAATCTGCTATTAAATAAGGCTGAAACAAACAGCAGGAGCAGAACCAGGAAAATCAAGGAATTTCAACAAGAAAGGTGCTTCCCCCAGATACGGTTTAGCTCTTCTCACAATCCTTTCCAGGTCTCAGCATACCTGGATGCTAACCTCTTCTTTACATTGCCTCACGGTGTTCCTCTGTAGGACTTTTACCTTGGGTACCACCTATAAAAGGAAAAGACTGATGACTCATGGAGGAGAATAGTATATTTAATCATTTATTCCTCCAAATTTCTCTGGAACCAAGATTAGAAGCAGGGAATAAAACATAATGTGGAAAAATGCCTAGGTCCTACCTTCACAGCAAATACAGCTTTCTGCGTACAATCTAGCACCTTCAGGACAGTTCCAAAGGAACCTTTGGCTACAAGGGATAAAATCTGTTGAGAAAAGGAGAACATGACAATTGAAACCTGTTGTTTCTAGATTTCTCCCAGACAGACCTCTCCCAAGGATTCCATTGACCTACCTTTAAATGCTGCTGCCCCCTAATGGGTCTCATAGGGAACTCCGGTAAAAAGAGGTTGATGAACTGAGGCACCGGCCATTCAGACAGAGGCTTCTCTGTTAGCAGTGGGGCTGGCTCTAGGGGCTTTGGGTGCCGGCACTGATGCCCCCAGGGTTCCCTCAGCTCTTCCAGACCTGACCTGATGGGCCCCACACCTGACCAGAGGCTCTTCCAGCCTCGGGCCCAACGGCCCTGGATGTTGCTGCCACCCTGCTAAAAACCAAGGAAGCCACTCTAAACCTTCTGCCACTGAGGCATTGCAGGTTCTGCCCAACTCAGCAGGTCCTCTGTCCCCTCAAGTCTCAGCCCCTGAGGTACACTTCTGATGAGGCAAAATTCCCAATCTCTTGTGCTAAGGCCTGGATTTCCTGGACACAATTCAAATCTAACTACTGGACGTTTTCTCCATCAGACACCAGCAATACAATCTGAGCTTTCTTCACACTGTAGGCCATGCTTTCTCACATTACAGCCTCCTTGCCCATCCCACAGTGGGGGTGCTCCTAACAAGATACTTCCCAGGACTCGGGCCATTATTCCTTCACCTCCCTCTACAGGCTGCCAGAGCCCCACAGCCTACCTTGTGAGGAGCAGCCACCCGGGTGTGTTGCCCCTGCCGACAGCTCACTGCTCCCATCCCAGCCTCCCAGCCTCCCAGCCTCTGCCTCCTCTCTCCTTCTGCTAAATCTGTCCCAGTTACATAAGCACTTCCTCCCCCTGATGTGCATCACACATGAGCCCTGCCTCTTCTGATGTGTAGAAAATCCATCAGAATGAGGCCAGTGGCACATTACAGCTGGGAAGTATCTGTGCTATAGTTTCAGAGCAGAGGAAGGAGGAGGCGACCCTTGTTAAAGTGGCAGCTGTAAGACATCTTGGGTTGGTGGTGAGGGAAAGACACAGGTTTAATACATGCACTCAATACAACCCCCCCCCCCCAAAAAAAAAAAAAAAACAGCATCAAATTTAAAATATTTTTTTTTCTTTCAATCATTTTTGCCATTTTCCAGGGTATATCCCAGGGGGAAGAGTAGGAGAACCATGGCCAGCCCTAGCTCCAATCACCATCCTCCCAAATGAGCTAAGCACATAGACTGGGGAAAAGCTGATTCTTCCCAAGACAATAATACCTTTTATACAAGGCAGTGGAGTGAGGGACAAAGGATTAGCCCATTCCCCTAAGCTTCCTGGCAGAGGGAGGACAGTTACACTTAGAAATATGTGTGTGTGTGTGTGTGTGTTTATAAAAATTTATCATACTTGACCCTTTCAGTTGATCCCCAGGGCCCATTCCCTGGGTCTTGCTCTCTTGTTGCCTCTGGCCCTGGAACTGATCAGCATGAGATGGAACTCAGCATAATATTATCTACCATACCCCACAGGGAACAGGCCAGCTACTAAAGAACAGTGCCTTTCTCCCCTGTACCCTCTGTGGGCTCCTGACCCCCACAAATCTTGAGGGATGAAGGGAAGCCCCTCCCACCCCACAAGTCCCTGGGGCCTGAGCCAGAGTCAGATCCTGTAATGTAGCCACTCAGATTGACAGATCACTTGCGCCTGCCAAAGATGGACTTCTTGCCAGGGTTCTTGTCGCCCACACTTAAACCGATGAGGAGCCGGGCTTTCTCCTCCTCTTCCTGCTGTTGCATGTTCAGGTCTGATTTAGTTTCTAGCTTTCCCCGGACCTCAGACCCTGTTGCAGGCTTCAGCCTTAGCTTCTCTTTGATTACCTGGCAAGTTGGAGAGGAGTAGAAGGAAAGGTAAATATTAGTGGGACATGTAGAATAAGTCAAATTGAACCAAGTCAAGAACTATTTATTAAACTTACATGCAAGGCACAATGAGACAATTCAAATTATAAAATAGTCTCTGCTTTCAAGAAGCTTACAGTCTAAATAGAACCCAATCTAAGCCTGATGTTATGTAAGCCCTTAATTCCCTTAAAATCAGTGGTGGTTAACAAATAATAGAAACACTTCAGCAAACATTCAGTTTAATCAACTGGGTAAAATCCTGGAGAGGGCATGGATAGAAGTCACTCTTTTCACCTGTCCCTTCCCAAGGCTATTTGTTAATATATATTAGAATGAAAGGCTCCTGAGCAGGAGATTTGCTTGCCAGCCCCTGCTAACCAAAAAGCCATGAGCCCTGGCGGGATACCTGGGCAACCAGGGCTTTGCGGCTATCCCTTTTGACAGCCATAGCAAAGTCTAGCCATGTCCATGTGTTGTTGTGGTATTCCAGACAGGGCAGCACCAGGTTTAGGTCACCCCAATCCACACTGTTTTTCTCACCCTGCAAGAAAAGGAGGTGCAGAGGAAAGAAAAGAAAAAAAACACATTAAGTTACCATTTTGAGTCTAAGCCAGTACTTTAGTGTGAGTACTGTGACATCAACCTACATATATTGATTTTTTCTTACCTCAGTCTGATAATTGTGCTGACTCCTGAAGGGAGCAGAGGGAACCTATCACCCATATCCCAGCATCACAAGAAGCCTGGCTGTTTCCCTGACTATAATATCTGATGATCCTATCTGGTACCATTCCCACTGTATTCTAGACAGTACAGAGAAGATGCAGACCTTGTAGCTGACACACAGTGGAACCTGTGGAATCTTTATGTAGATGAAGGAGTTGTTCATGGCAGCTCGCTCTTTCATCTTGTCAATATCATCCACAGGGTGCTAGAAAAAGCAGGAAAGGAACATGAGCTCCAAAATCATCAGAAGAAATGCAGGAACTTCAACATCTTTCCTTTTACCCCCTGAGTAGACTTAAAGGAAACAGAAGAAATCTCCAGTCAGGCCAGTTTCTCAGAACTCTCTTTTTCTGTAATCAAGACATGTCTGGTACCTCAGGTGATTTGCGAAATGACCTTCTGACCCCAGAACTCCGAGTCAAGCCCTGCGCCACACCCTTCCCAGGGCCCAGTGGTACTGAATCATCTGTGGCAATCAGCTGCCGAGGTTTCACCACTGGTATGCCTGTGAAAAAGAAAGTGCAGAGTGGGCAACACGGTACAGCAGTTTTAAGCTGCTGCTTGCAAACTGTGATACCCACAGCCCATACTGGAGTGCCTGGTTCAAGTCCTGGTTATTCTGCTTCTGATCTAACTTCCTGTTAATGCACTCTGGGAGGTAGCATATGGTAATTCAAGTGCTTGGGCCCCTGCTGCCCATGCAGGAGACACAGATGGAATTCTGGGTTTCTGGCTTTGCCCTAGCCCAGCTTTGGCTGCTGCAGGCACTTGGGGAGTGAACCAGCAGATGGTAGAACTCTCCCCCGCCCTCCCCTGCCTTTTAAGTAAAAATAAATTTTTTTTTTTTTTTTAAAGAAACAGAAAAAAGAAGCACACTAGCTCTCATCCTCTTTCTGAACCTTCAGCTGTCTCTATGGGTGCCACCCTATTCTTTTTTTTTTTTTTTGGACAGGCAGAGTAGACAGTGAGAGAGAGACAGACAGAGAGAAAGGTCTTCCTTTGCCATTGGTTCACCCCGCAATGGCCACTGTGGCCGGCGCGCTGTGGCTGGCGCACTGCGCTGATCTGAAGCCAGGAGCCAGGTGCTTCTCCTGGTCTCCCATGCGGGTGCAGGGCCCAAGGACTAGGGCCATCCTCCACTGCACTCCTGGGCCACAGAAGAGAACTGGACAGGAAGAGGAGCGACTGGGACAGAATCCGGCGCCCCGACCGGGACTAGAACCCGGTGTGCCTGCGCCACAGGCGGAGGATTAGCCTAGTGAGCTGTGGCGCCGGCCAACCCCATTCTTCTTGATGCTCCACCATCAAAGTTCTCACCAGTCGTCACCAGTTTGGATTTATCTTCTTCATCTCCAACTTCATCATCTTCCACACTTCGGCCAGGAAAGAAAAAGCCCATCATTCTATGGAAGAACTGGTGTGTCAGCTGGATGGTGAGAGGCACCACATTTACCTAAAGGAGAAAAGGTTTAAGAAGTAATTAAGGTCAGACCCCATCCTTCCATTTCCTAACCCTACTATGATGTAATACGCAGCTAGCTTCTGCTTCCCTTTGTTCCTGGGCCCCCAAGGAACAGTTTACTAACCTCAAAATGCTCCTTAACAGAGATACCCCCAACTGGCGGCCGGACTTTGCTGAAGAGGCGAAGTGCTAGCTGTCGCCCAGACTGGCAGGAGCTTTGGGGCCGCAGAACTACCTGTGGGGTAAAGTGAACAAGAGCCCAACCCAATGTCCTCTATACTACTGTAAGTCAACCTACTAATCTGCAGAATGAGAGAAGCAATGGTCTTATCAAGCTGGGCAAGCTTTAATCACATCACATCATCCAATTATTTCCTATAGTGGGTTTATATGGAAATGCCCTCTGCTAAGAAGTATGTAAATGAGCCAGAAATGGAGACTTGCCTTGTAGACAGCATTGGGGAGGAGGTTGTTCATAGTGAACCAGCCCAACTCCAAGAGATGTTCTGCGGTGTCATCAGATTTATTCACCTATAAAGACAGATTTTGGTGCGTCCACTGAGGTAAGCCTTTCTCAGGAGTTTGGTATATAAACTTGTTTTCAGGTTCTCCATATGCCCAATTCCACCCTTTGATATCTCTTTCCATTTTGTAAAATCAGTGCAACCTCTAATCCAGTTTCTCATAGGTACTACTGGCCAGGTCACTAAATGCTATTTCCTAGTCATTATGGCAACAAAAAATGTTATCATTCATTTCCAAATGTCCCCTTGTAGGAGAAAGCAATGAATAATGACTTCTCACCCCACGTCACTCATTAACTGCAGGAAAGCTGAATGTCAGTATTAGAATTATAGAATATAATAAGTATAGTATAATATATATTATATATGTATTATTATACTGCATATATCATATATATAGTAAGTATATATTATATACTATATATAATATAGTGTAATATATAGTGTAATATAGTATATATAATATAGTGTGATATAGTATAATAATTATAGAACAGAATAGAATTCGTAGCTTGACTGAGAAGATTACTTTCCTTTGGGTCATACTTCTAGTGATAACCTTATTCAGTAAGAAACATTTGACCAAGTTTATCTATATTGATATTAAATATTATAAATAGAAGTGCCTAAGGAAATTTTGCTCATGATGATGACCATCATTAACAGTCATATAATAATTAGCCCTTTTGTTTATCTCTTAAAGTTGGACTCCTGAGATAGGTCAGTGCCTCTCAATACAACTGCCTTTATGTGACTGTATACCCAAGATACCTTGCTATAGAGGAACCTTTGCAGCTCCAGTTCAGCAATCCCCAGCTGTCCATCTTCCTCTGTCAGGCGCCATCGAGCCTGAGCAAAGTAAAACTCAGTGCGACGGACCACACTCACATCTTCTTGTTGCTTTCGCAGCTCCATCTTGTTAGCTCGCTGTAGCTGAAAATCCTTGAAACACCTATAAGTGGACAGGATGGCCAAAGGTAGTCAGGAAAGCAGCATATGGGCTGAGGGTAAGATGGAATGCTCTAGAATGATGCAGGAGGTAAGTCTAGATAGGGACCTATTCTGAGGTAGCTAGTCCCTACATTTTATTCACTGGGTTTATTGCTCCTGACACCTGGACCATGGAGCAAAAATCTCATCTTTCAGCTTCACAGCTTTTTGATAAAGAAGTCTCTTTTACCAATAACCTCTATGATTGTATCTACAATTGTGTTTCTTACTGATCAACTTCAAGATACTCTCAGTTTAGATGCATAGTATCAAGGTCACAAAAATGATTTTTCACAACAATTTTTATTACAGTGCAGCCTTTCCTAGAAAGTAGATTCTCTAATGAGGATCCCAAAGAAGGGCTCTCAATTTCTTAGGCCAAGTTCAATGAGGCTCTCTTAGGAAGAAGTGTCCGAATCTACTCATACATCAGTCTTTTTTTTTTTTCCCAGTAATTTTTAAAAAATTTTTTTATTTAGTAAATATAAATTTCCAAAGTACAGTTTATGGATTACATTGGCTTCCCCCCCTATAATTTCCCTCCCACTCGCACCCCTCCATACGTCAGTCTTTTAAAAATTATTTATTTGAAAAGCACAGAGAGATAAACAGAGCTCTCTCATCCACTGGTTCACTCCCCTAATGCTCACAAAAGCCAGGACTGGGCCAGGCCAACGCTAGGAGCCAGGAACTTAATCCACATCTCACATGTGGGTGGCAGTGACTACTTGAGCCATCACATGCTACCTCCCATGATACCCACTAACAGGAGCTAGAATTGAGAGCAGAGCTAGGACTCAAACCTAGGTACTCAGGTACTCTGATATGGGAGGCAGGCATCAAACCATTATGCCAGATACCCATCCCCTATTGTGCCTCTGATAATGTACACTAGACCCAAAGACGGTCAAGAATATGAGCAAGAAAACAGCTCCAGCTGGGGCAGTGGAAATGGGCAAAGAAAGAAATCTGGAGCACCTGATGAGGATATTGAGCTCTTCACTTTCCAGCTGCAGTGTGGCCTTCTCCTGGTTTAGCTGCAACTGAAGTTTTTGGTTCAGGTCAAGCAGGTTCTCATTCTTGCTGTCATCCTGCAAAGACTACAGAACCAGAATAAGATAAATTAAGGAGTTCTCCCTTGTATGAGGAGACCTCCTTGTCCTCAGATCACATGGGGTGACTACCTTCATGATAGAATACATCTGCTTCTCCAGTTGCCGTATCTGGGCCACACGCTGCCGCACAGCCTCCTGCAGGTGCAATATGCTGCTGCGCTGCTCCTCAGGATTGCTAGAAATCTCAAGCTGGAATCTGACACGCTGCTTCTTCTCACTGTGCTCCTGCAGGAATGCAAAGGGAACTTAACAAGATTTTTTTTTTAATAAAGTCTTATGGTAAAGTGAAACAGAAAGAAATAAGAAATGCAATCTCTTCTGGAAAGCTAACCTCTGTTAGTCACTGCTGGTAGTAACAGTGAGGGCTAGGTCAAGGCAGATTTGGCAATGCAGATTTCACAATAAGTCAAGAGGATGGAAGCCAAAGTGGGGAATAGTTACTGTTTTTAGCAGTATGGAGAAGTTACCAGGAAAAACAAGCAAATAAGTTTGTCTTAGAAACATTCAGACCTTTTCTAGATAGGTGGAATTTCAACCGTTGCTGCTGACTAACAAAGGACATATTAACCACAGGTTCTTTTTTCAGTATGCAACACGGCTTTTCTTAGACCCAAACATAAAGCACAGGTCAGCTAAATAGCATTCTATAAGGGCCCATGCTCACCTTCCGCTTGGGTTCTACATGGAGTAGCAGGTTGTTGACGATGTCCAGGATCATGGCATACTGAGCTGGGTTGGTAGAGATTTCTAGCTCATGGTGAATGAGAGTAAAGGTATCCACAGCCCCTAGGTAAATGTTAGCATCTAAATAAGAGATTCAAATCTCTCCCTAAACATCTATTTTGTCTTTAATCCACGTATGAAACCATTCCTATTAGCCCCTCAGAAAGGTAGTAAAAGTTCATGGGTAGAACTGTTTGCTAATTTCAGAATCATATATACTATTCATCCCAGGTTCCTCCAAGAGTACAAGTTGTTCTCTCACAGCAGAAGGTATAAATGTAGAGCACAGTAAAATGCTATTGCCAGTGCATAATGGGACTTTTAATCATTATACTGTTGAAGCCCATGTTGTGGTGTGGTGGGTAAAGCCACTACCTGCAGCCAGGATCCAATATGGGCATTGACTAATGTCCTAGTTGCTCCACTACCAATCTAGCTCCCTGCTAATGGCCTGGAAAGCAGTGGAGGATGGCCCATGTGCTTGGGCTCCTGCCACTCATGTGAGAGACCTGGACAAAGCTCCTGGCTTCAGCCTAGCCCAGAAGTGGCCATTGCAGCCATCTGGGGAGTGAACCAACAGATGGAAGATCTCTCTCTCTCTCTGTCTCTCCTTCTCTCTCTGTAACTCTTACTTTCAAAATAAGTAAATAAATCTTTAATAATAATAATAATTATATTCTCAAAATCATTAAGGAAATAACCACTCTTAACAAGTTCCCCCGTCCTCTGCTATAAGTTTTTCAAGCCCTGAATACCTTCCTGCTTCTTTAGGAGATCTTCCTTTTCCTGGTTCTCATGAACCTCAGGTGGCTTAATCTGGGTTGCTAGCTCAGGATCAATGTCATGGCTGTAACTAATATAATACATTCGGCAATTGCAACGTGAGATGATCCGCTGGACTTGCTGGGCTTGCTGGGCTTCAGCTGGCTGATTCCAATCTGGGAAGAGGTGAGAAAGAGGTAAGAGAAGGACATTCTTAGTAAAGGTCTTGTGAGAGATTTTCAGCTATGTGTGCTATCTGGGGAACTACAGAAACACTGCTTTCAACCTGGTCTAGCACAAAATGGTCCTGCTCCAGTATGTATGGTTGTTAAGAGCTGTAAAGAAAATGAGGTCCCCTGGGACAAACATCTGCTCCAAACCACATGGTAGGGAGGAAAGAGGAAAACTGACCTGTGGTTGTGGTAACCATGCCTCCCACTGCCTGCCCACTCTCCATAAGCTCCTGCACAGAGTCCAGACTACGTTGCCGGTGCTCCTCAATATTCTTTACCTAAAAGCACAGATACAGACACCTTTAGCTCCTGGAGAAACAGGGATTTGTTCTAGCCAACTGGGTCACAGAGCTCCATGTTTCAAGTGCAGTCAGATACTGCATAATAACATCTTCATCAACAAGCAACCACGTATACGGTGATGATCCCATAAGATTATATTGCTAGTGATGTTGCAGCCATCTTAGTTTGTGAAGTACATTCCGTGATGTTCACACAGTGACAAAACTGCCCAGTGAGGCACTTCTCACAACATATCCCCTGTTAAGCAATACATCACTGTACTGACAATTATTATCTAGACTTCTACTGCCTTGACTAGCTTGAAGGCTCTCCTGGAGTACAGAACATGTTTGATTTTCTCCTTGCCCCAAACCACCCAAATTCTCCAATCCAATGAGTCACCTGAATACTTTCCCAGGCCCAAAATTCTGGGGCCAGGAAAATAATAATGAGTTAGATTAAAATCAAATCATGTCCTAGGCAAAAAAAATTTCACTAAAAAAGTTACTTTCCAAGCCATTTTTGTTTTTATTCTGTTTGTGCTCTTACTGTTTTTTGCCTTCAGATAGGGAATCTCTCTGACATTGTTGCCATGGGAGAAGGGAACTAAATTCTTATGGTTGTCTCTGCCAAGCTGATATCAGAGTGAATAACAGAATAAGTGATATGGGGAAACCATGGCATATGATCATGATTTAAGGACAGCACATCTACCAAGTTAAGATAAAAAGTCTGATTTAAGAACAGCATATCTTGGGTCCTTGCACCCGCGTGGGAGACCAGGAAGAAGCTCCTGGCTCCTGGCTTCGGATCAGAGTAGCTCCAGCTGTTGTGGCCGTTCAGGGAATGAACCAACGGAAGGAAGACCTTTCTCTCTTCTCTCCCTCTCACTGTCTGTAACTCTACCTTTCAAATAAATAAAATCTTAAAAAAAAAAAAAAAGTATAGCATATCTACCAAGTTAAGATAAAAAGTCTTATGGGAAAGACAGGATCAAAAGCCCCTCCTATGTGAGCCACTCTGATGCCAGTATCACAGCCTGAGGGAAAAAAATGAGGTCAAACTGCAAAAGAAGGCATGCTTGGGGCCAGCATTTTGGTGTAGCAGGTAAAACCACTGCCTGTGATGCTGGCATCCCCATCTGGGCACCGATTCTTGCCCTGGCTGCTTCAATCTGGCTCCCTGCTAAGGGTCTTGGAAAGCAGCAGAAGATGGCCCAAGTGCTTGAGCCTCTGCTACCCACGTGGGAGATCTGGAAGAAGCCCCTGGCTTTGGCCTGTCCTAGTCCTGGCTGCTGAGGCCATCAGGGGGTGTGAATCAGCAGATGGAAGATCTCTCTAACTCTTTCAAACAAATAAATCGTAAAAAAGAAAAAAAAAGAAAAAGGATACCTAAAAGCAGCAGAGGCCCAGAAAATGTCAGGGCATTTCTGAGAGCTTATTCTACCCACCTCTGCATGGGTAGTTAACACCTTCTGTTCCTACCTC
This sequence comes from Oryctolagus cuniculus, assembly GCF_964237555.1. NCBI lineage: Eukaryota > Metazoa > Chordata > Mammalia > Lagomorpha > Leporidae > Oryctolagus > Oryctolagus cuniculus. Next base: position 44,129,106 of record NC_091448.1, read on the forward strand.
TGAAGACAACTGGTAAAGAACATTACCTGCCTGAATCACAGCTGTTATATGAGTTATCAGCAGGTCCTCTCGTATTACCAACAACTTGGCCCTTACTTGGTTTGACATCTAATGGAAATACTCATTACCTGTTATTAATTACATGTGAGGTTGCCTGGATTAAGCCCTAATGTTCTTGATATAAAAAGTACCAGCCAGGGATGTGGGCAGGCAAAGGGATGTTTTATCCCCAATGGATGGAATGGCAAATGAAGTTATCACTTTGGCTTTCATTTTAAGATCTATTTATTTGAAAGGAAGAGTGACAAAAAGAGGGAGAGACGGAAAATCTTCCATGTATTGGTTCAATCCCTAGATGGCTGTAGCAACCCCAGAACTGGGTCAGGCCAAAGCCAAAAGCTCCATCCTGGTCTCCCACAAAGGTGACAGGGGCCCAAGCACTTGGGCCATCTTCCACTGCCTTTCAAAGCACATTAGCAGGGAGCTGGAATGGAAGTACAGCAGCTGGGTTTCAAACCAGCACCCTGCTATAGGATGCCAGTGTCAAAAGTGGCAGCTTAATTCCCTGCACTAGAATTCCCAACCCCTCCAGCCTTGCTTTATATCAGATGCAGCTAGATGCTATAACTCACTTGAGAGTATACCATGCCCACCACAATGTGGGCATTTAATATCTATTAAAAATATAATGACAGTACACACTACTGGCTAAGTATAACTCATAACCATTAGACCCTCCAAATTAGTCTGATATTATATCCTAAAAATTACAGTGTAAATTCTCCCACTAATGTGAATCCTGGAAGGCAGCATTAATGGCTCAAGTAATGGGTTCCTGCCACTCACATGGGAGACCTGGATTGAGTTCCAAGCTCCTAGGTTTAGAACCAGTCCAGCCCTAACCACTGTGGGTATTTGGGTTACACTGTAGTGTAGCAAATAAAACCGCCACCTGTGATGCCGACATCCCATATGGGTGCCCCACTTCTGATCTAGCTCCCTGCTAACGGCCTGGGAAAAGCAGCAGAAGATGGCCGAAGTACCTGGGCCCCTGCCACCCACATGGGAGACCTGGAAGAATCTCCTGGCTTCAGCTTGGCCCAGCCCTGGCTGTTGCAGCCATCTGGGGAGTGAACCAGCAGATGGAAGATCACTCTCTTTCTCCCTCTCTCTATATCTCTCTGTAATGCTTTCAAATAAATCTAAAAAACAAACAAACAATAAAAAAAGACCTTATTAATAGGGTTCAGCAACTTCAAAAGTAAAAATGCTCCAACCCATTGTATTCTAGTGGTCAAAGTATCCCTTGCAATAAAATAGAATATCATGCAATTAAAAAAAAAAGTACTACAGGCATATGAACAGACTGCCCATTTACAATATTATTGGCCTCATTATTCAGCAAAGCTGGTAGTAACAGGTGCTGTCAAGAATCTCGGCTATTCTAGTGCAAAAAACCACGGAAAGCAATATAAGAGGCCTTCCCAGCCCTGCTGACTAACCTCTAGCCAGAGCTGTCGGCCATCTTGTTCGGAGGGGCTGCTTTCAGTGGTGGCAAAGTACTGCATGCCATCCAACAGGCAAGTCCACGATGTCTTTTGCTTCAATGTGTCACCATACCAGGCTGGATGGTGTTGGCACTGCAGCAGTTGGGCTTTGGCAGCTGACACAATGACACAACCTTCTGTCTCTGCTCCTCGAAGAACCATCTACACCAGACACAGAAGCACAGTTAAACCGTCAGGAAGATGAGAAGGTGAGAACACTATACTAACTACCACAGCTGAGTCTAATTCTGGCTTACTGAGTGAAGTTACTGGTTTTTAGACATGGAAATGATTATTTGTGCTACTTGCAGGAAGGAAAAAATTTTGGAACTCTACCCATTCTTATCTAGAGGTGGGGGGATATGGACAATATGATTATCAATGGACAATATGATTAGCTCAATGCTGGAGGTACTCTGGTAAAGAAAAGGTACCTGGCAATTGACCAGCTCAATAAGGCAGTTGCGGTTGTAAATGTCATCCGTCTGGCAAGCGGCAATGCCACACAACTGGTCACTCATACCTGACTCCTCTTCTGTGAATACTACAAATCTATCTGTCTCTTCAATTAGCTTCTGCAACATGTAGGCACCTGGTAGAGAAACAGGAAATGGGGAAACGTCACAGTCTCAAAGGGAAAGAGAATATAGCCAAGACCAAACTGGTCTTCCCTTAATTGCTCTGGCTAGGGAAAGGATAGAATACATCCCTTAATTGGGAACTCCAGCCCAACCCAGCCCATTCCATCCCACCCCTGAGAGCAAAATAAGGGTTGCCAATTCATTTTCCCCTAAATTTTAAAGAAACAGATTTCCAATAGAAAACAGAAATGCTATATAAGTGGTGGCATTTTTCTAAGGCATAACCACCTCTGTAAGATCCTCTTCCCATTTTGTTCTTTTTCATGTCAATTATTTTATATGCTACTTATTTGTGACCACTCCTTTCTAGCTGAAACCACTCCCTTGTCATCACTGTCACTGCATTCTTAGCTTTGCTGCTTCCTCCAATTATGTCTCTAGACCCCTTCCCCCCTCCTTCTCTCAGGTTTTAGAGATTAAATATCTCTTAAGATGCATCCTTGTCCCCTTCTCTTCCCTACTCTTTCTCTTAATGGGTTTGTCGGTTAACATGTCATTGTAAAGAACAGTCTGCAGAATGAGAATAGTCTGCCTGTGTTCAAGATCCTATCTCTACCACTCATTTGATTATAATTTTGCTTTAACACTTTGTGCCTCAATGTCCTTATTTGTAAAATAATAGGAATTACCTCATAAGGTGGTTAGATAATCTGGTGGAATATTTATTTATGGGGCCAGCGCTGTGGCATAGCGAGTAAAGCCACCATTTGCAATGCTGGCATCCTATATAGGTGCCAGTTCAAGACCCAGCTGCTCCACTTCCGATTCAGCTCTCTGCTATGCTCTGGGATGGCAGTAGAAGATAGCCCAAGTGTTTGGGCCCCTGCACCCACATGGGAGACCTGGAAGAAGTTTCTGCTCCTGGCTTTGGATTGGCCCAGCTCAGGCCTTTGGAAGATCTCTCTCTGCCTCTCTGTAACTCTGCCTTTCAAATAAATAAATAAATAAATAACTTTTAAAAAGATTTATTTATTTTATTTGAAAAGTAGAGTTACAGAGAAGGAGAGGCAGAAATGGCCACAATGTCCACGGATGGGTTAGGCCGAAGCCAGGAGCTTCATCCAGGTCTCCCGATTGGGTGCAGGGGCCCAAGTACTTGAGCCATTTTCTGCTGCTTTCCCAGGCACAGCAGGGAGCTAGACCAGAAGTGGAGCAGCCAGCCCCAATAAAAACTATTTTGTAGAGTACCTGTCACACAGTAAGCAACTGTTTGTACCTCAGCATTGACTCTTAGCTGTATGCTGAAATTCCCAAACTGCTACCTCTAGCCAAAAGCTTTTAGACCCTAATTTCTAGGTGTTTGTTAGACTAGATGTCCCACTAGTTTTTGCCACAAACTCAGCATGTCCAAATCTAAAAACTTTATACCTCCCCAAATCTGTTTGGCCTCTGGCTCTCCTATTTCTGATATTGTTACCATGATGCCAGTTACTGGGCTCAAAACCTATTTTCTCTGGTTTTACTCCTTCCAACCAGTGGCATCGCCTGGATGCACAATAATGTCTATCTTATCATCTACATCTCCACTGCCTTTACCTACCTCCAGCCTCACTGCCTCCTGTTGAGACATCATAAATTTCCTAATTTGTCTCCCCATTTCTATTTTCCTTCTCTCCAGTCCTCCTACACACCTCTGCCAGATTTATCTGCCTTAAAATAAAACCCTAATGATGACACAAACCCTATACAAAAACCTTCAATAGAGGTCAGTGTTGTGGCACACTGCCTGCTATACCAGCATTCCACATGAGCACAGGTTCCAGTCCCAGCTGCTATACTTATTTTTTTAAAGTAAACTTAGCTTTTAATTTTCCATAAACTTTTTTTTTAAAGATTTATTCAGGGGCCAGCGCTGTGGTGTAGCGGGTAAAGCCACCGCCTGCAGTGCTGGCATCCCATATGGGCACTGGTTTGAGTCCCAGCTGACCCTCTTCTGATCCAGGCCTCTGCTATGGCCTAAGAAAGCAGTAGAAGATGGCCCAAATCCTTGGGCCCCTGCAACCATGTGGGAAACCTGGAAAAAAACTCCTGGCCCCTGGCTTTAGATTGGTACAGCTCCAGCCATTGTGGCCATCTGGGGAGTAAACTCTCTCTCTCTGCCTTTCAGATAAGTAAATCTTTTTAAACAAAGATTTATTCATTTACTTGAAATGCAGAGTAACAGAGTCAGAGGCAGAGAGAGGTCTTCCATCTGCTGGCTCACTTCCCAAATGGCCACAATAGCTGGAGCTGGGCTGATCTGAAGCTAGGAGCCAGCAGCTTTTTTTTTTTTTTTTTAATATTTACTTATTTTTATCTGAAAGGTAGAGTTACAGAAAGAGAGAGCGAGCAAGCGAGCGAGCAGTGTCTTCCATACACTGGTTCACTCCCCAGATGGCTACCAACTGCATCAATCCGAAGCCAGGAGCCAGAACCTTCCTCTGGGTCTCCCATGTGGGTGCCGGGACCCAAGGACTTCGCCATTTTCCACTGCTTTCTCGGGCACATCAGCAGGGAACTGGATCAGAAATGGAGCGGCCAGGACCCCCAACTGGTGCCTATATGGGATGCTGGCACTGCAAGCAGTGGCCTTACCTGCTATGCCACCGTACTGGTCCATGGGCTGCTTCTGATCCACTTCCCTGCTAATGTGCCTGGAAAAGTAGAAGACAGCAGAAGACTTGGGCTCCTGCCACCCATGTGGGAGACCAGGATGGAGTTCCAGGCATCTGGTTTTGGCCTGCCCATTTGGGGAATAAACTAGTAGCAGATCTCTTTCTCCCTTTCTCTCCCTCTCTCTGTGTAACTTCCCTGCCTTTAAAATGAATTAAAAAAAAAAAAAAAAAAAAAAACATCCTTCAGTAGTTCATCACTGCCTTCTGAATAAGAACCACAAACTCCTCGCCCTGGATGCAAGGTCTGTGATGAGTGATCTCCATCGTTCCTTTGCAGCCTATTCTCTCACTGCTCCCCTCTACTCTAACAGCCATGACAGACCGTTCATTCTCCTGAACATACAGAGCTTTCCCAACTACACTCCTACTCAGATGGCTCTCTCAGCTCTGACTACCCCTCCTCCCAGGTTTCACATGCCTAAACCATACTAAGCCTTCTTGATACAGTTCAAATGCTACTTCCTCACAAAGCCTTCCCTGCTTATACTCCTTCCTTCATTCCAGTTAGGAACAATTCTTGTACCATTTCTCTCTGGTGACAGGTATCACTTTTCATTGTGTTCTCAAACTCACCACACCTCCATCCCTTGGCATTAGTTATTCCCTCTCCCTAAAATGCCCTCTCCTTTTTCCTTTTCTGTTGAACTCTTTCTCATTTTTTAAGACTCATCTAAATTACCTTCATCTCTGTGAAGACTTTCTAGACTTCCCATTCAGATTTAAACACTTTCTTCTGTGGGTTTTCATAGCACTCTTGAACATTCTTACAACAACATTTCATTCATTTTTCACAATGAAATTATAATTTACATGGACTATCCCTATGAGTTTCTCCTCATTTCTGTGTCCCCAATTTCTATGGTAATGTCTGATACATTACTAACCTAAATGTCTGATACATTACTAAAGCTAAAATGGATATATATAAATGAATGACTGAGTGAATGAATAAACTAATCAGCTAACCCAGAGATAATAAACTTGTTGAGGTAGGTAGACTGTCTTATATTCTGTAACCATTACTGAACCCAATGCTCTTGTGCCTATTAAGCACTCAACATATATCTGCTCATTCAACACATTAGTCAAAACACAAGACAATTCTCTAATTCTTTGCTTCTTTCTGTTATTTATCCTGTTTTAGCCTCATTCCTTTTGATCCTCTTCTCCTGATCACAGGAGTCTTTAATGCTATTAAAACATTGCCTTTTTTTTTCCTAAAAGTTAAGAGCTAACATGGAAAAACGTTTCATCTCTGTACACAGATGGATCAGCCATGATTCACACTCCCATCTAAGTCCATGTCCTTCTCACACTCTCATCTAAGTCCATGTCTGTGTCATAATCCTAAAGCCAAAGTCTCATCTGCCCCAGCCTACCTCCTGATGACCCCTTATCAGGACGCCCACTGAAGCCAGGAGTGTTGACACGAGGTGCAGCTGGGGCACTAGTCAGGCCTCCCCTTTTTGGCTTCTTGGCTGATATCTGAGGATCAATCTTTAACCCCTTCAAGGCCTCAGTAGAGAGATTACGCTTCAGTACAGCTGCCTTTTTGTAGCCATCATATAGGCCAAAGGCAATGTCCCGGTTGGTGGTTGTCCAGGAAATCCGCAAATCTACCAAGTAAAGCTGGTGTGTATGAAAGGCAGGATCACCATCTCGAGTAGAAAGCTCCTAAGAAGCAGGAAAAGGACCTCAGGGTTACATGGAAATTTCCACCAATGTGCCTGACCACAAATGCAGAGATAAGAGAACATGCTTGTTGAGTAAGAAATTTAACTGGGGAAAGAGAGGAAGATGGTCTTAACTTGCACATTTATATCACATTGTAACTATACCTACTGTATTTTAAATGACAATTTCAACGGAAAATCCTTCCCTAATTGAGGAAGAAAAGGTCAGCCCGAATAAGGTACTCTGAAAAAACTTTTACTCTATTTCCTGAAGGGCAAAGAAACTATCTTTTAAAGGACAGAGAGGGACAGAAACTGATACAGCTAAACCAAGTGAGCACTTGGTTTAGTATTGACAAATGTGTTTGGATTAGTTAAGAACCTTAGCAGGCACTTAGCCTAAACCTACTGCAATGGATGGTTCACCACAAATCCTTATGTTGAGACCCTAACCCCAAAGAGATGGTGTTGGAGATGAAGTCTTTAGGAGATAATTAGGTTTAGATGAGGTCATGAGGGTGAGGTCCTCGTGATGGGATTAATTCTATTAAGAGGCACCAGAATCCTCACACTCTCTTTGCCACATGAGGACACAGAGAGAGGGCAGCTGTCTGCAATCCAGGAAGACAGTTCTCACCAGAGCCCAACCTTGCTGGCACTCTGATCTTGGACTTCCCATCCTCCAAAACTGGCAAGTGAATTTTTGTTGTTTAAGCCACCCAGACTAGTATTTTGTTACAGCAGCCCAAGCAGACTGAGAAATAAGGAAATAAAACTGTGTCAGGTAATACCTCTTCAGCCGTGCGATTGCTGTGACGTTGGTAGGTGAGGGAGGACAGGCTCAGCAGGTGGGTCTTTGTTACCAAGGGATCAAGGCAGTGATCAGCATTCTCTTCAGTGGGCGAGGCCATTAGGTGAACAGTCACCTGACTTAAGTCACTCACCATCTGGGTCACACTCCACTCAGAGATAAGACGCCGCATCACTGTGCCCGCTGAGAAAGAGGGATACAGAGCCCATGGAGATGGTACAGAACAGTGTGAGACATAGGGAGGTGGGGGAATGGAACTGAGAAGGGAAAAAGGACAAGGAGCAGGCTAGAAGAAATAATCTGTGACCTTACCTTGAGGTATAAGGCGCTGAGTCCCCCGAGTGAAGACATGGCCCTGACTGCATTCAATCTGGATGCCCCGCTGCTGGGCAAATGAGGCCCAATAATGTACCTGGGAATGAGAATGCATAACACTGAAGAAAGGATGCCATGAGAGGGATCATTAAGAGACTCATTATAAGAAAGCAAGAAAACTACGAAAAGGGAACAGAAGTGACACAGAGCCTAACCTGAAGTTGGGGAAAGATTGCAGTGTAGGAAAGCTGCTTGTAGTGCTGGCCAAGTTTCTTCTTGCTGGGTTTCAGGTTACTGAAGAGCTTTCCCCTGCAGATAGGCCTTGTGACACTAGTCCAGGTTGCCCAGAAGTTTTGCATCCAGCGCAGGGTGCTACTGTATAGCAGAATCCGGGGCTGAGATATCGCTGTAAAGGAAAGGACACTTCCTAGCTGCGGGTGAAACACAGAGGTGAAGCCAAAGCCTTCCCTAGCTTCAGGTTTTAGAGATTTTAAAAACTCAATAGCTCCCAGCATCAGCATCTCCAACCCCCTCTTCTTACTTTAAAGGCTCTAAGCTTTTGGTTTCACCTACTGCTGTGGTGTGCATGTTTGTGTCCCCACCGCCTCATACATTAAACTCATACATTAAAATTCTAACCCCCAAGGTGATGGTACCAGGAGGTGGGCCTGTGGGAGGTGACTAAAAAACAAGAACAGAGTCTTCAATAGGATTGGTGCCCTTATAAAGGAGGACCAAGGGCGCACTCTGGTTCCTTCCACCACGTGATGCAGCAAGAAGGTGCCCTCTACGAAGGACAAGCTCTCACCAAACATCAGATCTGTAGGCACCTTGATGTGGGACTTGTCAAACTCCACAGGAATGAGAAATAAATGTCTGTTGTTTATAAACCACTCAGTTTATACTGATTATCTCCCAAATCAGATTATGGTATTACTGTTATGGTACTATTACCATTACCATTATCACATTACCAATCCTCTCTCCCAAAAAAACACCCTAACCCAAATTCCCTTGCCTTTTTCCTATCTTCTCCCAAGCAGGTCAAGCCAAATTCCTCAGTGTCCAACCCCATCTACCCAGCCCTTCCTCCCCATTGTCCCAGGTCAAGCCTCACTCCCGCTGTGCCGAGTCAGATCCATCTTGATGGAGAGATTGAGGTTCTCAGAGCGGAAGGCCCGGTAGGAGTCATGGAGCTGGCCCAAGGGCACTTCAGGCAGGAACTCTGGGGCCCTCAGAGTGACACTGTGGTGATCATGAGGGTTCCCATGGCACAGCCACTGCAGGTCCAGTGTCATGCAGAGGTCAGGCAGGTGAAGGAAGCAGCAGTCGTCATACCTGCCTCACAACGGAGCCCTAGCCCTCAGTGATATGGTCACTCATTTCCCCTGGGCTCTTCCCCTCTCCAAGCCCCCACCCAGTTGGGGCCCCATCTTTCATTCTACTCACTTAGAAGCTGTTCTCACGTTGATATCCAGGTCACCCTTGAACATAAACTGACCAGGTTTCCAATGAAAAGACAGATGGTTCCATTCCCAGTGCATATTTTCAGTTGTGTTATATGGATCCTATAACCATGCCCAAAACTTGGGTGAGATATGGGTCAGAGAATGATCTTTATCTCCCAATTTTCTCTTTCCCCATGTGCTGGACAGGCCCAACAATATACCACAGGACCCCTCACCTCAGTAGCCAGCTGGTGCAAGTTCGCTTGTTCAATGTCCATGTGCCAGTCCCCATGTAAGAGAAGACGGCTCTTGTCCCACCAGGGCAAAGGTGGGCTGGGATCAGCCGAGGGCTTGGTCAAGAGGTCCACACACTGGCCAATCAGTGTCCAGGCTGGATCCCAGCAAGGGCCCCACACCACGGTGTACTGGAAGATTTCCGCTGGGTAGAAGAACAAAGGTTACAACATGTTACATGACTCTACCCATTTCTTTCTCTTTCACTCCAGAATGCCTCAGCTCACCTCCCATAAATATCCCTCAGCGAAACCAACCAGTCTTCTTTACTCACAGCGGAAGTCATGGTAGAACTTGAGGGGGGGCATGTTCCTCTCTACTGCCACGTTACCCCATGGAAGCCCCAAGCGCAGGATTTGACGCCGACGGGAGCATGGCTGACCACTCTGCTCGGTGCCCACAAGTCGACCCATCAGCCGCCAATCACGGATCTCAAACAGGTACCGAGGATAGTCTCTGATCCGAACTATTACGGAGAAGATACACACCGGCTATTCTGGGGCTGGCTGAGCACTCTCAGGCATTTTTTTTCCCTCTCCAACACTTTTACCCACCCATATTTACAAAGTCAACTGAGAGGACAAGGTCAGAGCTGAGAAAGGACACAAAGACCCTGGAACAGAAGATGAGGGGCATAGTACTGAGTTCCAAGAGCCACAACTGTCTTAAAGAGGACTGTGTCAGTTGTCCCTTTGTGTCAGTCAAGCAGTTTCAGCATGAAATTCAGGAACAAAGAAAGGGAAGGGGAGCCCACCTATCCTAAGAGTCACAGTTCCCAGGATAGCCTAGCTCTCTGCAATCACTTAGAGAGTTTCCTGGAACTCAGAGGGCAAACTTCAGGCTCTACAAGCAAGGGAAGCACTACATACCCAGAAAGGTCTTGACATTACACTTGAGCATACGACACCACTGGATGACAAGATCAATTCCTTCAGCAGGAAAAGGGCTGCCTGGATCAAGCTCTCGAACCTGCTCTATCACATGCTCAGGCCCGTGGAAGGAGGCATCTGCCAGAGCCACCACTTCTAGCCCTGCCAGGCTCCAAGTGAGCAACGCCCGGCGCATGGGTGTGTTGCCATAGAGACGACGGGAGCGCTGAATGTAAATTTCAATGTTTTTGCGTTCCAAAGAGGCATAGAGCTCCTCGATTTTGCGGGCTGGCAGTAACTCTCCATGCTGCTTCCGAAGGGCAGCCACTTTGGCATCCAGCAGTTGCAGCCTCTTTGCACTCTCCTTACTTTCATCCTTCATTAGTTCATAGTTGTCATGAAGTTTCACCTCAAAGATGTCATCCAGGAAAACCCAAGAGAAGTGCTGAACCTTTAAGAGTAGATCAGGTGGGAGCGGGGCAGGGCCTGGAGAAGTCCAAGCACGAGTCCCCCGATGTAGCCCCTTCAGCCATTTCTGAACTCCCACGGCCTCATCTAGAGTTCGAGAGAAGTCGTACTGATAAGGAAACTCCACTGAAACTGAGCCAAGGGAAAGGAGCCAAACACGGTTGCGAAGGGTCTGCAGTGCAGGAAAGGGGTTCCGGTGGAGGATCATCTCCTCCAGTTCAGGTAGCAGCTGTACTTCCACCTCCTTGAAGTTGAAGATGCTATTGCCATCAAAGCCAGCAGCCAGTTCTGGGCAGTAAGCCTGCAATGAACCTCCGTGGCGGCTCATTGACACACTCTCTGCAGCCAGGGTAATGAACTTGTCCTCAGCAACAAAAGCAGTCAGCTTGGCTGTGCTCACTTCCAGTGTCAGGTTTAGCAGCCTCTTTGGAGGCAATGGCTCTGGCGGATGGTCTTCTGGCTCTGAAGTGGTCTCTGGAGCCTCTAGTGCAAGGGATGGAACAGTCTCGGGAAACAGAGTGGTTCTTAGTAGGTCTCTGCACTGCAGGGCAGCCAGGCCATGCTGGTACAGATACATGTGATCTGGGGGGCTCCAGAGTAAGGTCAGCCCAGCACCACACTGAACCTTCAAGAAGCAACAGAAAAGGGCCTATCAATTACCATGTCTCAAGCAGGCAGACATTACTAGGCATACCTGGCACAAGAACCATCTCCACCCAGAAGTATTCCTTGAGTAACCACAAATTACTGCCTTGCTTTGTTCCCCTTAGCACTAATATGCTGAACTAAAAGCTGTTACTCATCTTACACTTAAGAGCACTTACACTTTTTAAGTTCTTAACTGGACTCTAAATTGTCTGAGAACACTGTCCATATGTTTCAATTCTTTAGTATCACAGCACATCAAGTATATACAACAAGTACTCAATAACTCATTTGGCTTTATGTTTCCACTCATGAATCATCTTTCTATAAACAGCCATAAGTGTCTGCAAATTGAAATGCTTATGAGTTGACTACATCAACTTTTTTTTTTTTTTTAAGATTTATTTACTTTATTTGAAAGGCCGAGTTACAGAGAGGTGGAGAGAGAGAGAGAGAAAGAGATCTTCCATCTCCTGGTTCACTCTCTAAATGGCCACAATGGCCAGAGCTGTGCCAATCTGAAGCCAGGAGCCAGAAGCTTCTTCGAGGTCTCCCACACAAGTGCAGGGACCCAAGGACTTGGGTCATCCTATATTGCTTTCTCAGGCCATAGCATAGAGCGGGATCAAAAGAGGAGCAGCCAGGACTTGAACTGGTGCCTATATGGGATGCCAGCACTGTAGGGGGTGGTGGCTTCATCACTATGCCACAGCACCAGCCCCTCAATTTAACTCTCGAAAAGTATAATAAAAAGTTCTGATTAGCTGGCGCCGCGGCTCACGAGGCTAATCCTCTGCCTGCGGTGCTGGCACCCTGGGTTCTAGTCCCATTTGGGGCACCGGATTCTGTCCCGGTTGCTCCTCTTCCAGTCCAGCTCTCTGCTGTGGCCCAGGAAGGCAGTGGAGGATGGCCCAAGTGCTTGGACCCTGCACCTGCATGGGAGACCAGGAAGAAGCGCCTGGCTCCTGGCTTCAGACTGGCACAGCACCAGCCGTGGCGGCCATTTTGGGGGTGAACCAATGGAAGAAAGACCTTTCTGTCTGTCTGTCTCTCTGCCTGTCAAAAAAAAAAAAAAAAAAAAAAAAAAAGTTCTGATGATTACACAAGTCAACACACCAGCTGACACAGGTGAAAGTATGCCTCAAGGAAGTAAACAGAATCCTTGTCAGCTTGAAAAACACAATTTTGAAAATCTAGGTAGACACAGAAAATTAAAATTCCAGGACAGAAAATTCAAGTTACAGCTTCTGAAAAGGAACCTCCTCATTTTCCCAAGGAGGGTGAAGTCTGAAAAAACAGGAAGATGCTGAGCCTCTTCCTAAGGCGGTCCCTGGTCTACCTGACATGCAAAGAAGAAAGATATAAGGAAGCTTCTCAAAATGTGCCAGTGCCCCATCTAGCGGTCTAATGTCATGAGCCAAGTGCTTCCGTAAAACAACACAAGGGGGCCAGAGGTGTGTTGTGGCAGGTAAAGCTGCTGCCTGCAGTGCCACCATCCCATATAGGTGCCATTTCAAGTCTCGGATGCTCCATTTCCAATCCAGCTCTCAGCTATGGCCTGAGAAAGCAGCAGCAGATGGCCCAGGTCCTTGGGCCCCTGTACCCACATGGGAGATCTAGAAGCAGCTCGTTTCCTGGCTTTGGTCTGGCCCAGCTCCAGACTCTGCAACCATCTGGGCAGTGAACCAGCAGATGGAAGACTCCTTTCCCTCTCTCTCTTTCACGCTCTCTAACTCTGCCTTTCAAATAAATAAATCCTTTAAAAAAAGGAACAAAAATACCAGATCATTATTTAGAAAAAAAAAAAGCCCTAATTTTTCAGATACATATTGAAATTATTTTTTGGTGGGGGGGGAGAGAAAGTGAGCTCCCATTTGCTAGTTCACTCCGCAAATGTTCACAATCACCAGGGCTGAGAAGGGTTAAGCTGGAAGCCAGGAACTCTATTCAAGTCTCCCACATAGGTGGCATGAACTCAATTATTGAGCCATCACTGCAAAGTCTGCTTTGGCAGGAAGCTGAAATCAGGAGCTGCAACCAGAGTCAAGTAATGAACCCAGGTAATATTCGGACACAGAATGCATATGTATTAACTGCTAGGCTAAACACTCACCCCCTGAAATGTTTATAACTAAAATTATAATAAATATCTGTTTTCTTCAAAATAATTCTAGAGACTGGGAATTAGATGAAGTATAACTTAAATAAGTTGGTCATGCACTGATAATTACTGAAGCTGGGTACATGGAAGCTCATACATTTTCTCTCCAGTTTTACATGTATTTTAAATTTCACTGTAAAAAGTTAAAAATGTCCAAAACAAACCAAAAAATCAGGTGTCACAGTTCCCATGAAATGAAGTTCACAACCTGAGTTAAAAAGACCAAGAAAGGTGGGAAGCCAGGAAAAACTCAGCCCCGTCCAGCCATCCACAGGCTTATTACCTCTAGAGAACGGACGCTGCTGTGATAGGTGAGAGAGAGCATGGAGAGGCTGAGCACTGGAGTGGGGATGTTCGGGGCTTTGCAGCAGGGCTGCATCTTCTCTGTAACCGACTTCACCAGTGCAAGCACAAGCCCTTGAATCCCCACGGTGGAGGTCTCGGCACTGCCCAGGACTGTCAGCGTGTCCAGTCGCACCTCTGAAGCACCTGACACCCAAAAGTCATGTCAGCATTGGTCCCCAGATCTCAAATGGCAACAAAGTCCTCTCTTTCCTCTTACTTATTCCCTTTACACTAGCTATCTTTAATCTCCATGCTTCAAGTTTATCCCTCATGTATTAAGGAAATTTTCCTTTCCCATCTGAACCTAACTAGATCTAGCAGAGCCAAAAACGTCAACAAACTCCTACAAATTGCCCAGAGCTATATCATTTACTCTCTAGAACTGTACACACAGAAAATAGAAAGCTAAATAGATCTCATTTTCTCAACTATATCAAAGCTAAGCTTTTTTCTTACCTTGGTTAACACCTGCCTTTCATAAACTGTTAAGAAATGTCAAGAAGCCCAATAGTTATGCAAGATTTTTCAGCATCTCATATTCTTAATTTCTTGAGAGGGAGAGAGATTTAGATAGATGAGAGCTCGCTAGTTCAATCCCCAAATGCCTGCAATGACCAGGACTGGTCTGAGCTGAAGACAGGGGCTGGGAACTCCACCTACAGGGGCCCAACACCTGAACCATCACCAGAGTTTCCCTGAGTCTGCATTAGCAGGAAACTGGATTCAGGAGTCAGAGCTAGGTCTCAAACCCAAACACTCTGATATGGAACATGGGCATCTTAACTGGCATCTCAACTACTAGGCTAAATGCCTACCCTTTTGCCTCTAAGTCTAAAAAAATCCCAGATAATCAGCTTCATTAAATGAGGACTAACAAACTAAATCAGAATAATCTGCTTTAGTTAAACATTATCCACTTCAGTATAGACCCTCTAACCCCACTTACCAACCAAAGCAGAAAGAGTGAACAAGTTCATGTCTTCCACCTTCAAGTCCACCTTCCATAGTAATGACACGGATTCCCCAAATGAAGATTCCTTAGAGACAGCTGACTTCCCAGACTGCGGACTCATCAAGGATAAGATACGAGATAGACATTGGGCACAGGTATCGGATGTTTCTACCTGAAGTCCTCGAATAGTACAGTCCAGAAAGAGGGTATCTGACTGGGTGCTGGACAGGCCCAGAGGCTGATTATAGCTACCCTAGAAAAGAAGCAGATGGATTCACTGGAAGCAAGCAGATGCAGCTCTAGAACTCCCTGATGCATCACCTGCTGCCAACAAGGAACTCAGTGCTTGGAAGCACGACAAAACAAAGAAGATGTACAGGTCCCTACTCACCAAAGTCCCCTCCTACCTGCAATGTGAAGGAGTCCAGGACAAGCGCCTCGCCCCAAACATGCATATTAGGTGGGTGTGGTGCCCGCTGAATGTGGGAGTCACTGCCCACACGCCAGCAGAGATGGTCCACAGTTAGGACGCCCCGCTGATGGATGCTCTGTGGTCTGAGGTGCTGGTAATCTGAATGAAGGTGGGAAATGGAAGTTTTATGGAGCCACTGTGGCCATTAACTGGGCCTAGTTCCACTAATGGATAAGATTCTTGTTCCTCTACTATCACAAAGCCTTACCCAGAGAGATGGAATTGAATCCCAAGGCAAAAGGTGGCGTATCTCCAAGTTGAATGGAAATGTTGACATTGGAGATGGAAGTGCTAAAGATGATGGGAGCCAGGATTTGGGGAAAGGTTCTGCACAGAGATAAGACATCATTGTTTGGCAAGGAAACTGCTGCAGCTTCCTATCATGGAAGATTCCTGAAGCTCTCAAAATCAAGGTGAGAATTTAGAGTTTTGTTGTAATTCTTAGGATGGGATACAACTAGGAAAAAAAACGCTCAACTCATCAGCTTGCTGCTACTCCCATAACAATGTGCAGAAACCTCAGAAACATACTAGGTAAAAACATGAAATTACCACCTTCATAATCAAATATGGTGACTATCAGAAATATCATTTGATTCAACCTAATAACCAAGAGGCATCAGTTCCAAAGCATTAACCTTCAGGTCTCAGTGCCACACATGCAAGCACTCAAAACCAGAAGTGGCACTGCAACCTTACAATACAACACAGACAAGACATTCTTTACCCTTTAAGTTCAGTTCAACAAATGTTTACTTAGTATAAGGCAAGTGCTGGGCACTGAGGATACAGTAACGAAGAGAACACGATTCTGCCATCAAGGAATCTAATCTAATGGGGAAGACAGATAAAACAGAATTGCTACTGAGACTACGATTTGGGAAGAGCAAACAATCAAACACATATTTAACACGAGATGCCACTTCAGACCAAAAGAGAATCACCCTAATATGTGACTAGAAAAGACTGAACTGACCTTTCTTTCCTTTGCTTCTGAACAGGTAAACTGGACCCTTGGGTCTCCAGTGCAAGCATGTGCAGCCAGTGAGAGAACTCCCGGTGCCGGTAGTGAATGATACAAGTATTCAGAATCAGGGAGGCTGAGAGGTCTATGGTGGTCACCTAGAAATGAGAAGACCAGACCTGTAGACCTGAACTTCGTGTAGAGTGATGTAGAGAGAGCAGAGAAGCACAATCCGTGGCAGCCCATGGTCATCACACACCTGCACACTAGCCTTGAGGGAGTTGAGGCAGACGATACGCTGGCGACTCTGTGATAGCAACAGTCCATCTGTAAGAGGCCAGAGGATGGATCAGAGAGCGCTGGAAGGGCAAGAGGTAAAATGAGGACAGGGTCGGAGGCAGGCAGAGATGAACAGATTGTTAGCAATAGTGTGAGTCGGGGCAATTTCCTCAGTATATTTCCCCCTCCCCCTCCCCAGTCACACTGATATTAAATTTAGACCATATGTGCCACAGAGTCTGGGCCTCTCATTCTCTCTCAGCACCAGTTCCCCCACCCATGAACCTTCCAGCAGTAGTTCAGTGCTCATCTGTGCCATATCAGAGTTGGATGTGAAGCTTCGAAGTGGCAGCTGATCCTCATCTCGGTGGTATAGGAAATGCAGCAGCTTCAGTGTCCAAGTCAGGTGCCTGGACCAGAGACAGACTATGGCTCAGAAAGACATGGAACACCATTCCCTCTTCCTGTTTCCCCAAGGATAAGCTCAGAACAGCTATTAGGCTGCTTATGCAGATTCCAGTATAAAGCTCTTATCACTCTCCACACTATTGTCAGGAGAGACCTCACCTCTTTTGACTATTCATGGACAGCACCACACTTGTGTTTTCCATCTTCACCTTGACCTGATCTGGAAGCTGCTGGAGCAGGTATAGGCCAGGTAGAGTTGGCTCAGCCAAGTTCTCTGTCACCTCTGAAACATGAATGAATAACATGAGAGCCATCAATCCTCGTTCATTCCTCCAAGGTGCCCTGCCCTCTTTGGCCAAATTCTCCCACATAAAGTAGGCTAATCACATGCCAAATTTAGGCCAGGAGGGAAATACCCCCAGAAGTCCAGGCACCTACTACACTTCCTTCCTCAGATTCTAAAAACATAAATAGTAGGAGCAGGCTTTTATAATGAAAAGAATGCAGACATTAGGTCTAGCATACAACTTTAGTGAAGTTACCTAATTTTCTTAGGCTTCAGCTTCTTATTTGTGAAATGCTGAGGATTCAGTGACAGAACATATATAAAATACATAATACAGGTCCAGTTCTTGATAGGTACTGATTAAATATTAGTCCTCTTTCACTCCTTCAGGATTATTACTTCTGTCCTCGGGTTCAAAGACCATGGTGACTAACAACTTACACCTAAAGGAGCAGTGAGATCACTGTTTTTCTGCTTCTGAAATAACCCCAGAGAATGATGCAGCCAAGAAGCCCAAAGACTAGGGCTTTACCTGAACTGAGAACAGGCTTGGATGACACACTGGACCCCTGGCACAGCAGCTGACTATGGAAGAGGCCTTCATGCAGTTCGGCATGCAGTGTCCACACATCCACGGAGATCGCTTTCAGATGCCGACTGCTGATACCCACCTTCAGACATAGGTCCAAGGCCAGTGAGAGCTCCACTAGGCAGGTATCCTCCTGCAGGGAGAATAAACTTCTAAGAAGTATATAGGGAGTTTGAAGTCAAACTGTAGTGATCTGGAACACTAAGTGTTGCCTTGAGGTAACCCAAAAAGGACACAAAATCTTGAGCCCCTTCAGACCTTATGTCCATGAGGAAAGGACGCATTTGAAGGACCATGGCCTACTCACCAGCTGACCACTCTTCAGAACTTTGCTGTTGATCTTAGATAAGCTCACTTCGCAAATTAATCTGGGAAAGGAAAAAAATTAAGTGCACTTGGACCATTTCCTTACCATTTACCTCCAATCAAGCTCTGTTAGCTAAAAGGAACAAGACAAGTGGAAATGCCCCATCTTAGCCTCTTCTTAAATTGCACAGATGAGAACTTGATACTTTAATAAACAGGCCTTGACATCCACCTATCCTAAAGCAACTCCAAGGAAAGAATTAGACTACAAAAACCCTCTTCTATCCAATGCTTACCTTTTCCCATCACTGTCCAACAGAAATTTGCTTCTACTGATCTGAATATGCCACAAAGACTCAGAGGTAGCCACCTTGAGAACCATGATGTTTATAGCATCTACATGAATGGAGAATAGCTGCAAGGAACGAGGATGAACAATAATTAATGTCAAGGCATCACCCTTCCTTTCAGGCTGAGAGTGAGAGGCAGATCTTAGCATTATGCCCAAAATAGAAAAATCCACCCACAACTCCAAAGCCAACTATCCCCAGAATACAATCAAGGACAGTGGAGTAAGTAGTCTCACTTGGCAGAAGATCTTTAGTAAGGATGGGCTGAATGACATCTCCTCTTGATCCACCCCAGTCCTCTGCGAGAATGGGGCAGACAGGCCAGAAACCTTCTGTAGGTCTGTTCTGATTCGCACTTCTCCAAAGCACAACGCCACATAGTGTCTGCCCAGAAGAGAAACCTCATTACCACCAAGTCTACCCTGCCCATAGCAGTCTCCTCCCTCCCTCACAGTCATTCTCCCAACCTTCCTGGAAATGCAGGCTAGTCTCATAGCAGTAATCAGTGTCTCACAAGATAACAGCACCTAGGCTAACAGGGAGATTACAGCAAGAATCTTTGGGCTGTGAGGCCTCTGTAGAAGAGTATCAATCTGCAAATCCCAACCCCAAAATATTCTCCGAGAGGAGAAATAAGGATATAGGATACTCACGGCAGATCATGGCTAAGCAGCTTACTGGAAATCCACAGGTTATCAATTTCCTAAAACAGTATGGAAGAAAGCTTCAAACACTCCTCTAAGTGAGCAATGAGCAGCCTGACAAGCCAGAAGAGGTTCTGGCTCACAGAAGAGAAGTGCTGTGGGCCTGTCCACTAAACACACCCCATTCCATTTCCACAGCTTCTCTGCTCAGTACTCCCTATCTTGCTTGTCACAATGACCTTAGCTGAACTTCAGTATTTCTCTTTTATGGTCTTTTATGGCTGTGTTGCCCTGTTTCTTCCTCTTGAATTAGAACACTAAGCTCTTACATGTCCTGTTATCTTTCTTCTGGGCTTTACTCCTGGGTCATTCTTGTATACCCTGGACACTCTGTGCCCCATAAACATTTTCAGCCGAACAAGCTGCATTAATTCCAGTGTTTCCCAACTGGCTGTAATCATCTTGGCATAGACATGGCAAAGCCCCTTCTTCACACCCATCTGTTCGGGGTTAACTAGAAAAAGCTACCTAGGATTTGTTTTTTAAAAAGTAAATTAAAAGTTGTGCTTGCTTCGGCAGCACATATACTAAAAAGTAAATTAAAAGTTACAATTCAGCTGGATTAAACCTACACACATGGAGTTTTTTTGTTTTTTTTTTTTTTGAGAAACATGGAGTTTCTCAAAACTCACCACTGTTTGCTGGTGCTGCTGAAACTTAAGACTGACATTCTGGATCCAAAAAAAGCGGAAGGAGCCGATCTTTAGCTCCGCCTGCAGCTTCCTCTGACACCACCTTGTGGCCAATCGGACCACCAGCCACCTGCAAAAAAACCTGTGTGTTCACAGGACCCTCCCCCAATTATGGCTTCCCTCATAGTCGAACACGGAAAGTATCGCAAAGGTTCATATCTGGCAGCTGGATCTTCGGGACAACTCTCCTGTCTCCCGAAGTACCTCTGTCTGACACACACACACTGATCAGGACCCTAGCCTCCAAGTGATCACCTCCACCCTCCCACGACCGGCACGAAGAAGCCATCTCTCAATTCGTCAGGAACGTCATTGGTGGAAAAGAGGCCCCAACAGAAGCCAAAACCCCTCTGCCAGATGGGCCATCTCACACTCCCCTGAGGCCTCTGCCTCCGCTCCCACCTCCAGATAGGTGTCCCCGAGAAGGCACTGCGGGGTCACACCCGGCCAGGTCAAATGCCGATCTCCTCTGACAACCACTCTTCCTGTCCCCGCGGCCCAGAGCGAGGCGGCAGGTGCCCTTAGCGCTCGGTGAAAGGGACACACAGGGGCGCGTGAAGGGTAAAACGGAGACCACGAGCCAGCCTCCTTTCTCACAGACATCTATCAGATTCCGGCCTCAGCATTTCCTCAGGCCCCGCCCGCTCTCCCTGCATCCCCAGACACACAGCCCACCCCCGCCCCGGCAGCTCCCCGCAGGCCCTGGTACCACCCCCTAACCTAGTCGCGCGCCCCCTCCTCGGCCCCCTCCCGCGCCCCTGTCCTGCGCGCGCCCCCTCCTCCGTCTCTCTTCCTCTCCCCCTCCCTCCACCGCGGCCGGGAGCCCCTCACCGGCCTAGAAAGAGGGCGCTAAGCGCAACCAGCAACAAGACCAGCAGCGCGGAGAAGAGTAGAGTCATTTAGGTCCGGGTCCGGCCCGGCCCGGTCCGGTCCCGGCCCCCGCCATGCCGGGCCCCGACGCCGGAACCGCGCAGGGCTGCCGCGGGCCGACCAGCCGCGCGCGCAGGGAAACGCTGTGCGAGGAAGCGTTGGTACGCGCGCGCGCCCCGCCCCCCCATAGCCCGCCAGCCAGCCAGCTGTCCGTCTCCGGCGCCCCGCCCGGCGTCCGCAATACCCGAGGGCCGACTGGCTGCTTGCGCAAAGGAAGGGCGTGGCGCCGGAGAGGGGTGCGGGGGAGCAGACCACGTGCTGACACGCACGCCCCGCCTTGGGCGCACCCTACAGTGTCCGGAACTGCGGAGCCTGGGACTTCCCGAAAGGTCGGAGTCCGAGCCAGCTCCTTGGACTCGAGGGAGACCCGGCTGGCTCTCTTCGGTTGCCGAGCTTATTTCGGCTTCTAAGCACACTTCCCGGGGTGGGGGCGGGTTTACGGGCTGCCTGGCTGCTGAGGGCCGGAATTGAGGATTCGAGTCAGACTGAGCGGCATTGCCATGTTTCAAGATCCAGTCTGAAAATTGAGGCCCAAGAAGTAATTTTCAGATCTCGAAAATCCCAGCTTGCTGCATTCACAAGAGAAGCCTGTGAGTTTTTCATTTATTTACCGTATGAATAGTCTTCTGTCAGTTAAGACGCACTGACCTGCTGTGGGGGCAGCACCGTTCTGGGCACTTCACTGGAGAGGTTTAACGGTTTTATTACATGTATCACGAACCGGAGTGGGGGAGGTGTTGCAGAAGCAACCAAACAATGTTATCTGGGACGCAAACATAATTACAGGAAATAGAGACTTCAGGGTCAATTCAGGTCAGGGTCCATTTTGCTGGCTTCCTTCTCTGTAACTCAAGGGAACTGGCCAGACAGGTCCCTTAGAATTGCTATGATGCTGTGGATTAAAATCTGAAGGCTCTAATACCTTTACAATACTCGCTAAAGAAATGGTGAGGATTACAAAATCAGTATTCGTGGAGTACTTCTTGTCCCTTGGCTGTCCCGTGGTAACCCGCATAAACATCCTTCGAGATTCTAATCAGAGCCCCTCTCTTTGGCTGCCTTTTGTAAAGTACAATTTCAGCTTTCACCTGTGTGCTGCTCCAGGTTTACTCTTCCAACTGGTCGCCCTCAGTAGCTAGCCCTCTTGTTATTGCAGGTCTCCCCTCCCTCCCCCACTGCTGCGTTCAGCAGTTCATTTCTTACAGCTTGAACCCTTCCATCAGTGTGCGTCCTCCAAACCTCCAGGCAAAGCCCAGCAGCACATCTCTTTACTTTCACTTATCTTGTCCCATCTCCTTTATTCAACTAAGAGTCCTGTCACTTCCTTCCTTCTCCCTACACTGTCACCACCCCTACTCCTGACCATCTTAGTCTGAACTGTGGGTTTTACTCATCTGTCTACTTCTTTCTGGAGAGATCTCAAGAAACCAAGCAAATGAACTGGAATACAGGGAGCAGAAGCAGAGATGGAGCTCAACTCATTGGTGGTTTCAGTTTACTGAGATCACAAGTCCTTTATAAAAGAGACCAAGTCTTAATGTCACGGACCATGTCTGGCACCGAACTGGTTATTTCTAAATATTCAACATTAAAGCAAATACACAAATACATACAGCAACAATGAAGAGCTTGGTAGTCACTAAAATTCCACCAGATGGCAGTCACCCCATTCCCCAGTACCAGGCTCAAGGATATAAGCAAACTTTCTCCAGTTGATTGGAACAGGAATGTGGTCAGAGAGGCAAAAGAAGTTTCCTACCCACGTTTTCAACAAACAATATCCCTACATTTGTCCAGAAAAACATGTTGTCTTCCAAGAGCTAAAAAGAAGCGTACTGTAGTAAGAGTGAGTCAAACACAGCTGGGTTGCTATCTCAAAATTTACTAGTCTAAGATTTTAGGCAGGAGCTGGCACTGTGGCATAGTAGGCTAAGCCTCCACCTTTGGCGCCAGCATCCCATATGGTGCCCATTTGTGTAGCAGCTGCTCCACTTCCAACCCAGCTCTCTGCTGTGGCCTGGGAAAGCAGTGGAAGATGGCCCAAGTGCTTGGGCCCTGCACACTTGTGGGAGATCCGGAAGAAGCTCCTGGCTCCGGATTAACACAGCTCTGGCCTTTGCAGCCATTTGAGGAGTGAACCAACAGATAGAAGACCTTTCTCTATCTCTAACTCTGCCTCTCAAATTAACAAATAAATCTTAAAAAAAAAAAAAAAAAAAGAATTTAGGCAGTTACTCAACTTTTCTGTTATCCATTGGTGAAACATGGGGCCTAGTACTCAGCATTCAGTAAATATTAGCTCTTCCTTCTACCCTTCCCGTTCTCCTCATCTGCAGTAACAGATCCAGATCCTTAGCTCTTTACTGTGCTGTGTTCTTCAAGTCTGTAGCCATAATTAGTCCACAATAGGAAGATGAGGTGCCTGGTGGGAGGGGAAAGCTCTTCCGCAGGACCCGCGCTGAAGGCCCCTGCATCGTGGAAGACTCCTGGGACTCGAGGTCTAAGCAGGGCCCGAAGCAGCACACCTGATAAATGACAACAACGTGACTAACAATACATTTCTTACTTTATCACTTTTGGGAAAGGAAAATGGGAAAAGTCACACGATGCCAACTCCTGAAGAGTAAAAACTTCCCAACCCAGAGGGACAGTCCCCTTGGTTTTATCAATATGAAGAAAAAGCATCTGCCCCTCCATCAAGTCCTCAGAAAGAACCAACCCAAGTCTGCGAGTGACCAGTTCAACTGTGCAGGGCTGAAGCTTCCCAGCACAGCCGCTGTTTTCTGTGAAACGTCTTCATCTCAGAGGGGACACGGCCACAGTCCAGGGAACTGTGTCCAGAATTCCAGACGGGGTGGCTGCAGGTGTCCATGAACACTGTGTGGTGAGAGTGGCTCGGTGCCTCCGGACTCAGAGCTCCGCATGGTGGGCTTCTGCTCTCAGCAGCTCGCTGGGCTTCATGAAGACGCCTTCCATGGCTTTCCAGTAGTTGTTCTGGCTTGGCTGGGCCATGCCGTGCACTTCTTTTTGCCCACTGATGGGTCGACCATATTGTTCTCCCGTGACAGACAGCAATACTTCTGTGGAGGAATGTTTGAACCTCACCTCACTGTCTCTCACCCAGTAGGGCCCGTTACAGAGCACTGTCCAGTCATCCAAATAATCACCTTCACCTTCCTCACCAAAAGCACTCACTTCCTGGAAACACAAAAGGGACAATGTTAACATGGCTGACACACAGATCAGGAAAGGGAAAGAAGTAACGGGAAGAAAAATAAGGCTGGATTGGGCACTGTAGCCAAGCAGGTTAAGGCAGTACTTGGGATGCCCACATCCCAGAAGCACCTGGTTCAAGTCCCCTCTGCTCCCAATCCAGCTTCCTGCTAGTATATACCCTGGGAGGCTGCAGATGATGACCCAAGCTTAGATGGAATTCCTGGCTTCTGGTTTTGGACTGTCTAAGCTCTAGCTACTGCAGCCATTGAGTCACTGTGTCTCTGTCACTCTGCCTTTCAAACAAAAAACATTTAAAAAATAAAACAGAGAAAGGAGATGGGCTCTGGAATCAGGCAGATCTTGAATCTTGGCGTAGTCCCTTCCTTGTACCTCCTTTGAGCCTTCCTTTTCTCCTCTATAAAATAATGTCCTATTACCTTACAGAGCAACTGTGAGAATCAAATGTGATGGTAAATATTAACTGAGCAAAACATATTTTCTGTATTCCACTCCTCATAAATACCATAGCCCTTTTTTTTTTTCCAAAATTTTTTAAAAGATTTATTTATTTGAAACTCAGAGTTACACAGAGAGAGAAGGAGAGGCAGAGAGGTCTTCCATTTGCTGGTTCACTGCCAATTGGCTGCAACGGCCGGAGCTGCGCCCATCTGAAGCCAAGAGCTTCTTCTGGGTCTCCCACGTGGGTGCAGGGGCTCAATAACTTGGGCCATCTATTGCTTTCCCAGACCATAGCAGAGAGCTGGATCAGAAGTGGAGCAGCCAGGACTTGAATCAGGGCCCATATGGGATACCGGCACTGCAGGTGGAGGCTTTACTTGCTATGCCACAGCACCAGCCCCTACCATTGCCCTTAAATGCCAAATATTCAGTTTCTTTCTTTTCTTAAAAATTGATTTATTCTAGGGCCAGCACTGTGGCGCAGAGAGTTAAGCTGCTGCTTATAGTGCTGGTGTCCCATATGGGCACCAGTGTGAGACCCAGCCCTGGCTGTTGCAGCCATCTGGGGAGTGAACCAACAGATGGAAGATTTCTCTCTCTCTCCCTTTCAACTAACTAAATAAAAAATGTTTAAAAACAAAGACTGATTGATTGATTTGAAAGGCAGAGTTAGAAAGAGAGGCCCTTATCTGCCAGGCCAAGGCCAGGAACCTGGAACTCCATCTGGGTCTCCCACATGGGTGGCAGGGTCCCTAGTACTTGGGCCATCACCTGCTGCTTTTCAAGGCACATTAGCAGGGAGCTGGATTGGAAGTGGAACAGCCAGGACTCATACCAGCACTCATGTGGGATGCCAGCATCACAGGCAGTGGCTCAACCCATTGTGCCACAATGCCAGTCCCAAAATAACCAGGTTCTATACAATAGCAATCAAAAAATTACTGATTATTTTGTAAGAGTATAATTTAAATACATCCTAGTAACTATATAATTTTAAATGATAAATCATTTGGAAATGTAGTCTGTAAAACTAAAGGCCAAAACAACTCTACATAAGCATAGTACTCTGTATCATAAATTTGTTTCCCATGGAGTTACCCACTAATAATTCTTACATTGCTACATTTGTTTACTGCAGCTGTACAAGTAAGTAAATGGGTGGATGGTGAGAAGCAAGTAACCCACTGCTGCAGCAGAAATTTACAAATAAACAGTGAGGAACCTAGAATGTTCCTTCTGGTAATGGATTAGAGTTGAAAACATCAGTAAGAACCCAGATGTAATTTAATACAGGTACAGAAAATTACAAATATTTATAGATATGCATGTACACTTGAGTTAGAATACACACTACATTTCTTTGTTCTGTCAGGTGAGACAGCCTAAAACAAACAGCATCCTAACAGCAACAAGCTCTGTAGGGTCTACAACTTGGTTCTAATACTATTCCCAACAGAAGGACATCGAGCTCCTTGGAGAAATGGCCAACTCTAGGACGGGGCAAGAAACAGCAAGATGGAACCAGGATCATCTACCTTTCAGTACAGAAAGGAAGGAAGTGCGTGAACACACACCCCCACATACACTCTGGTGCAGGCATGTTGTGCAGCAGTTAAGATGCCACTCGAGATGCCTGTATCTCATATCGGAGTGCCTAGGGTTGAGTTCAGGCTCCACTTCCGACTCCAGCTTTCTGCTAAAGAGTACCCTGGGAGGCAACAGGTGATGGCTCAAATAGTTGGGTCCCTGACACTCACATGGGAAACCCCAGGTTGAGTTCTCAGTTCCTGCCTTTGGCCTGGCCCAACTAAAGCTATTGCAGGCATTTTGTAGAGTGAACTAGCAGATGGGAGAGCTCTGTCTTTATCTCGTCTTTCAAATATATAATAAAATACATGTACAATGGGATTCTGTCAAATGAACACCATAGACAAATGAAAACTCCCAATGGCCAAAATGTGAACAATTCAAGCAACAAAATATGGAGAGTGGTACTGGGTTAGAACTCAAAGTACAAAATCAATACCCATGGTATTCAGACTGATAAAAATGAATAAATAAATTAGGGAAAACAAATCTTTTCATTTTTAAAGATTTATTTATTTGAAAGGCAGACTTAGAGAATCTTCCATCTGCTGGTTCACTCCCCAAATGGCCTTAGTGGCTAGAGCTAGGCCAGGCTGAATACAGGCACTTCATCTGGGTCTCACACATGGGTACAGAAACCCAAAAACTTGGGCCATCTTCCACTGCTTTTCCCAGGTACGTTAGCAGGGAACTGAATTGGAAATGGAGCAGCCAGGACTGGAACTGGTGCCCATGTGGATGCCAGCAATTTAACATACTCCACCACAGTACCAGCCCTGAGACAAATCTTTTATACAAAAAAATCCTAAATTATGTAGATAGTCCACCTTAAAGTAGGAGAAACATAACTTCCTGCTCAGTAAGTGTGGCCTGCATGTAATCGGTTCCTTCAAAATGGTACAGTTGGAAAACAGGAAAATGAAAAAAGTAACTTTAGAGGAGAAATCCAACACACACCGTTTCACTTTGGTAATCAAGATCAATATTGGGACCAGCACTGTGGCGTAGTGGATAAAGCCGCCGCCTGCAGTGCCTGCATCCCATAGGGGCACCAGTTCAAGTCCTGGCTGCTCCACTCCCGATCTAGCTCTCTGTTATGGCCTGGGAAAGTGGTAGAAGATGGCCCAAGTCCTTTGGCCCTGCACCCACGTGGGAGACCCAGAAGAAGCTGCTGTCTCCTGGCTTCAGATCGGTGCAGCTACGGCCATTGTGGCCAATTGGGGAGTGAACCAGTGAATGGAAGACCTCTCTCTCTCTCTGCCTCTCCTCTATATAACTGACTTTCAAATAAATAAATCTTTAAAAAAATATATCAATCTCAACAGTCATAAATCCTGTAGATACCAAGTACCCCTGATATGATGTGATAAACATGGCGCTCTACAACTGTAATCTTCCTCCCAACGCTTTATAAACCCAATCTAATCATGAAA
This sequence comes from Oryctolagus cuniculus, assembly GCF_964237555.1. NCBI lineage: Eukaryota > Metazoa > Chordata > Mammalia > Lagomorpha > Leporidae > Oryctolagus > Oryctolagus cuniculus. The sequence goes on from NC_091448.1 coordinate 44,156,604, forward strand.
AAAATAGAGGGGTATTAGTCCACTTTGTGTTTTCATAACAAAATACCCGGTTGGTAAAGTATAATGAAAAGAGGTTTAGGGCCGGCACTGCAGCTCACTAGGCTAATCCTCCGCCTTGTGGCGCCGGCACACCAGGTTCTAGTCCCAGTCAGGGCGCCGGATTCTGTCCCGGTGCCACTCTTCCAGGCCAGCTCTCTGCTGTGGCCCGGGAGTGCAGTGGAGGATGGCCCAAGTACTTGGGCCCTGCACCCCATGGGAGACCAGGAGAAGCACCTGGCTCCTGGCTCCTGCCATCGGATCAGCGCGGTGCGCTGGCCGTGGCAGCCATTGGAGGGTGAACCAACGGCAAAGGAAGACCCTTCTCTCTGTCTCTCTCTCTCTCGCTGTCCACTCTGCCTGTCCAAAAAAAAAAAAAAAAAAAAAAAGAAGAGGTTTACTTGGCTCACAATTCTGAAAGCTAGAAAGTCCAAACAGCACGGCACCAACAGCTGGCAAGGACCTCTTTGCTGCATCACAACATGGCAGAGTGAGGAGGGAGCATGTGTGTGAGTAAGGGCAAGGGAGAGTGCAGAGGGGCCATACCCACTCTTTCATAACAACCTGCCCTTATGAGAACATACTTCTGGGGAAGCTACATTAATCCTCTCCAGGAGCAGCCTCCCTATGACCTAAGTATCTCTTAAAGGCCCCATCATTTCAGTACTATTACATGGGGAACCAAGCTTCCATCACATGAACGTTTAGGGACACTCAAATCACATCCAAACAAAGCAAGGATCCTACAAGACACCTGGACCAGCACTCCTCAAAACTGTCAGTCAGGGTCTTGCATTCTGGCACAGCACGTGAAGCCACTGCCTGAAATACCAGCAGCCCATATGAGCATCCCTGAGTCCAAGTTCAAATTCTGGCTGATCCACTTCCAATCCAGCTGCCTGCTAATGCACCTGGGAAGGCAACAGAAGATGGCTCAAGTGCTTAGGACCCTGCACCCATGTGGGAGACACAGATGGAGTTCCAGGCTCCTGGCTTTGCCCTGGCCCAGCCCTGGCTGTCGCAGCCATTTGGGGAGTGAACCAGTGGATGGAAGATCGATCTCTGTCTCTCTCTCTTTCTGCAACTCTGCCTTTCAAAAAATAAATAAATCTTAAAACAAACAAACAAACAAAAAAATCTGCCAAGGCCATCAAAAACAATTAAAGTCTGAAAAACTTTCAACAGCCAAGAGTCTAAAATGAAACAAGACAACTAAATGTAATATGAAAGCAAAAAAGGACATCAGGTAAAAGCTAAGGAAACGAGAGACTTTGGTTGATAATGTTACCGATAGTGCTTCAATAACTGGCAAATGTACCCTACTCATGTCAGATGAGGACAGGGAAAACTGCAGGCACACTGGGAAGGAGTCAGTAAGATGTCTATGTCGCCTGAAAGCTCAAGGCCATGAAAAGTGTTATAATAGTCAACTCACTTGCCTGATACGGTTAGCAGCATTCAAAAAATGAGAATTAGCATTTCTCCTGCAAGAGTGGAAAATAATTTGATTTGTTGCAGGAATTAGGAGAACTTATTGTAAGCTAACATACAGCTGTGCTGTACTCATTCCCTATTTCTTGACTTGGTCTGGATGTAAAGTCTCCATTTCTCCATCTGGACCCGAAACAATTTTCTTCACACCATGGAGACAGAATCACTTCTCCAGGTCTGCACAAAAGAGAACATCTACACCGGGAAAAGGTGTAAGAACCAAGCGACGAACAACCACCCAACGGAATAATGCTGAGCAGCAACAGTGCCCTGGATGCCATCTCACCTGGTTTCCAGAAAGAGGTGAAGTGAAGTGGTGACTGTGGAGGTTCCGGCCAGTGTTGACATGTGTCAGCCGGATGAGCTGGCCACATTTGATGGGGGTTCCCCTCTCACACACTGTGGCAGTCTTCCCCCGAACTCTCCAGTAACTGTTGCTGTCATCCACAGAGGTCACACCTGTCACTGACTGCTGCCCACTACCTGCAGTAACAAAAACAGTGAGTGCCATCTGACCCCTCTCTCTCCTGCGGCCGATAATGTGCCCTGTGTCATAAAATGTATGGAGAAGTATCCAGGAAACACTAAACTTAAGGCAATATTTTCTCTTTTACATTAAAAGATTAATGAAAAATACTCTTTTAGTATCTAGTATTAGTTATTATATAATAGAGTGTGTGCCATATCAGAAAATTCCAAGAATTTGTATCAAAGGGCACTAGATGTACATGGTGTTTTGAAGCACAGGCAGTGTTTACCTACACATACACAGATCAAGAATTACTAGCCTGGGCAGCCCCTAGAATATGTCAGGTGTATAATTATATGAGGGTTCTTTAAAAACTTCATGGAGGTGCCATGTTGTGGCTTGGTAGGTTAAGCCACTGCTTGCACAGGCAGCATCCTATACAGAAGCAAAGCCAGTTGGGAATCCTGGCTGCTCCACTTCTGATCCAGCTCCTGCTAATGTACTTAGGAAAACAGAAGATGATGGCCCAAGTGCTTGGACCCCTGTCATCCATGAGATCAGATGGAGTACCTGGCTGCTGGCTTTGGCTTAACCCAGCCTCAGCTGTTGTGGCAATCTGGAGTGACTAGCAGATGGAAGATCTCTGTTTCTGTAACTGCCTTTAAAACAGATACATCTTTAAAAACACATGTTTTTTTTGTTTTTTTGTTTTTTTTTTTTTTTTTGACAGGCAGAGTGGACAGTGAGAGAGAGAGAGACAGAGAGAAAGGTCTTCCTTTGCCGTTGGTTCACTCTCCAATGGCCGCCGCGGCCAGCGCGCTGCGGCCGGCGCACCGCGCTGATCCGATGGCAGGAGCCAGGAGCCAGGTGCTTCTCCTGGTCTCCCATGGGGTGCAGGCCCAAGCACCTGCGCCATCCTCCACTGCACTCCCGGGCCACAGCAGAGAGCTGGCCTGGAAGAGGGGCAACCGGGACAGAATCCGGCGCCCCGACCGGGACTAGAACCCGGTGTGCCGGTGCCGCTAGGTGGAGGATTAGCCTAGTGAGCCGCGGCGCCGGCCAAAAACACATGTTTTAAGACTTCCTGGAGGGGCCAGCACCGTGGCTCACTTGGCTAATCCTCACCTGCGGCGCCGGCATCCCATATGGGCACTGGGTTCTAGTCCCGGTTGCTCCTCTTCCAGTCCAGCTATCTGCTGTGTACCAGGAGGGCAGTGGAGGATGGCCCCAGTTCTTGGGCCCCTGCACCCGCTTGGGAGACCAGGAGGAAGGAGCTGGCTCCTGGCTTCAGATTGGCACAGCGCCGGCCGTAGCGGCCATCTGGGGGGTGAACCAATGGAAGGAAGACCTTTCTCTCTGTCAAATAAAAAAAATAAAGCATCCCAGCCGGCGCCGCGGCTCACTAGGCTAATCCTCCACCTAGCGGCGCCAGCACACCGGGTTCTAGTCCCGGTTGGGGCGCCGGATTCTGTCCCGGTTGCCCCTCTTCCAGGCCAGCTCTCTGCTGTGGCCAGGGAGTGCAGTGGAGGATGGCCCAGGTGCTTGGGCCCTGCACCCCATGGGAGACCAGGAAAAGCACCTGGCTCCTGCCATCAGATCAGCGCGGTGCGCCAGCCGCAGTGCCCTGGCCGCGGCGGCCATTGGAGGGTGAACCAACGGCAAAAGGAAGACCTTTCTCTCTGTCTCTCTCTCTCACTGTCCACTCTGCCTGTCAAAAAATAAATAAATAAATAAATAAAGCATCCCATATGGGCGCCGGTTCAAGACCAGGCTGTTCCACTTCCAATCCAGCTCTCTGTTATGGTCTGGGAAAGCAGAAGATGGCCCAGGTCCTTGGGCCCCTGCACCCACATGGGAGACCTGGAAGAAGCTCCTGGCTCCTGGCTTCAGATGGGCGCAGCTCCGGCTGTTGCGGCCAATTGGGAAGTGAACCAGCAGATGGAAGACCTTTTATCTCTCTCTCTGCCTCTCCTATCTGTGTAACTCTGAATTTCAAATAAATAAATATATCTTAAAAAAATAAAAGACTTCATGGAAAGCAAAATTAAAAGATTATTTTTATGCAAAAAAATTAAAATCCATGCAAAAATACAAGCTATCAATTAATAATTGTTAGCTAATTTGCATTGAGCCAGGTATCACACATTGATTCAAGCTCTTCATTTGAATATTCTTTAAAAAATTTACTCATTTCTTTGTTTGAAAGGCAGAATACTCAACAGCCAAGGCTAAGCCAGGGCAAAGCCTGGAGTCAAGAATTCTATCTGGGCTTCCCACATGAGTGGCAGTAACCCAAGTATTCAAGCTATCATCTGCTGCCTCCCAGGCTTATTAGCAGGAAGCTGGATCAGAAACGAGACATCCAGAACTTGAACCAGGCACTCTAACATGAGATGCAAGCATCCCAACCAGCAGCTTAATCCACTGAACAAAATGCTCATCCTTGTTTTAATGCCATCTATTGAGGTAGGGTTCCATACCTGGTCCTCATCTACTTACTTCTATGAGTACTTCTTAGATATTTATTAGGAGTCACAACAAAAGTATTTGTGTATGTAGGTTTTTCAAAAAGATGTATTTATTTATTTGAAAGGCAGAGTTATAGGGAGAGGGGGAAAGAGAGCGATCTTCCATCTGCTGGTTCACTCCCCAAATGGCTGCTGGAGCCAGGAGCCTGGAACTCCATGCAGGTCTACTATGAAGGTGGCAGGGACCCAAGCTCTTGGACCATCTTCTGCTGCCTTCCCAGGTGCATTAGCAGGGAACTACATTGGAAGTGGAGCAGCAGGGACTAAAACTGGTGTTCTTATGGGATACAGGACCTGCAGACAGCGGCTTAACCCACCGTGCCACAAAGCTGGCCCTGCATTTTTTTTTTTTTTTTTTTAAAGATTTATTTGAAAGGCAGAGTTACAGAGAGGAGAGAGATAGATCGTCCATTTGCTGGCTGGGGCTATATCCAGGAGCTCCATCTGGGTTCCCCATGTGGTTACAGGGGCCCAAGGGCCCACTGCTTTCCAGGCACATTAGCAGGAAAACTGTCAGAAGTGGAGCAGCCAGGGCTCACACCAGCGCCCATATGGGAGGCCAGTGTTGCAGGCAGCAGCTTAACCCATTACACCACAATACTGGCCCCCACAAGTTTCTCAAGTGATTCCAACTGACCCTAGATCAAGAATCACAGTTCATTCTGAACAATTCCATCTCTAATTGTCTTGCACTTAACTTTCTCAGGCTCAGCACAGCTATTCTGAGTTCCAGACTGAACCTGGTTCCCAAATCTGGCTGCCCATCAGAACCACTTTAGTTTTTGAGACCTACAGAGTCTCAGTGCTAAGCCTCCTTCCAGTTCTATTCTAATTCAGTAGATCCAAAGTAGGAAACAAGGTCGAATGAAAAAGAAAGCAGCTTGACACAAGTATGTTAATGGTCACTAGAATTAAAACATCCCAATGATAACTTAGTTCCTTTCCCAGTGTAACTGGTCCAACAGGTTTTGGGACTCAGGCACCACCTGGCCCATCTGAGAGACCTCATCAGTTATCCCAGTTTTTTCTTAGATCCCGCCTTCATCTTGCTTCCTTCTCTCTTTTCTTGTCTGTGTTTATTGTCTTGTAACTTGCTTGACGGATTCACTACTGCATCTCCCGTATCTAGAAAAACACCAGGCACACAGCAGCAACTCATTAAATCTATGCTGAGGGGCCCACATTGTAGCCTAGCAGGTTAGGCCACCACCTCCATACAATCCAGAAACACCTGGGCAAGGAGGGGGAGTGATGACCCAGCAGGAGGCCTTGATGAGGCTGTTGGGCCCTAGCTTGTTGAAGGTATTTGGGGAGTTAACTAGCAGATGGAAATCTCTCTCCCTCTCTCTCTGCATCTCTGCCTTTCAAATAAATAAATAAACCTTAAAAAAGAAAAATCTACGCTGAATGATTGAACCCCAAGTATTTTAATTTCAAAAAGGTAAAAAAGAAGTCTCCTCTGCAATACCTGTGACTGCTGTAGTTTAAGTTCTTTGCCAGATCTAGGTTAAGGTTTGATTTAAGAGGTGACAAAAGATACGAAGTGAAGAACAAGATGTAAAAGAGCTGGTATACAGAGGGGTGTGGACTCTGAGCTTAAGAATTCAGAGAGGCACCACTTACTGAGATTTTCTACACGCCTTTCTCTCCCGCAGCAGCTTAAAGACTAAACAGATTAGACAGAACCCCGTCTCCCAGTCACCAGTTGCAAGGCTGTCAGCAAGCCACTTCATTTGTTTTCTCGTTTATAAAATATGAGGATACTAAGAGTACCTACTTCACAAAAACGTTAAAGATGGGCGCACTGCCTAGTTCGCTAGGGAGAACCTCAGCTGCCCTGCTCCAGCCCTCAGGAACCTCCCCAGAGCGCCCCCAACCTTCGCAGGCCCCGCCCCCGGCCCACCCGAACCGGGTCGCCCGCAGTACCTGATCCGTAGCGCACGTCGTGGGAGTGCAGCCGCACGTTGTGACGCGTGTTGAGTAGCTTCACCACAGAACCGCAAGTAACCACAGCCAGATTGGAGGCTCCCACAGCGCTCCACAAACCCCCGAACACCAGCAGCGACGCGACAGCCATCCTCGCCGGACCGCGCAGCCCCTATTGAGGAAACCCCGGTACCTCCCCGGAACCGGAAGCTGGGGGAGGAACCACAGAGAGAAGGAAGTGAAGAAGCCCTAGGCTGGTCTTTATGGTGCCTTTGGCTAGAGCGGCCTGCGGAACGCTCTGGGCGTGGTTACTTCCAACTCTCGCTCTGTCTCGGCGGCTGTGTGATAGCTACCTTCCTGAACCGATTCCGACAGCCCTCGCGCCCCGGGGACGAAACTCCCGGGAACGGTGGGAGTAGAGAGCGAGACACAGCCCGCCCACTCCCGGTGACAGGGAGCCGGAAGTGACGCAGCACGTTGACGCAGCGGCGGCGGCGGCGGCGGCGGCGGAGGCGGAGGGGCCGTGCGGTGGGTCCGGACTATCCTTTCCCAGTCTCGGTTCGCCGACTCCATTTTCCTCAGCGGGGGCTTAGCGCACCGGAGAAGCGGCGGCCGTCGGACAGGTAAAGTTCGGCGTGGAGCGCGTGTTTCTCGCTCTAGGTCAGGAGGGAACCAGGCTGCTAGGGCCTGGTCCCTTAAGAGAGGAGGCACTGGGGAGCCGTCTGCGGGAAGAAGGGGGCCCCGGCCTTCCCTGCTCTCTGAGGGGGAGGGGGCAGGAAAGCAGGGGAGTTGGGGAGTCTCAAGGCCTTTCCCAGCCCGGTGGCACCCAGAACCCGTGAACCAGCTGGTCTGGTGAATCAACAGGCTTTGCTGGGATCCGGTCCTTCTCCCAGCAGCTTCCGAAAACTGGGCCACGCCAAAGGGTTGGGAGGAAGGGACCCGGGCTTCTCAGCCTGATCAGGTCTGAGGATGCGAATCGTGTGGCGCTTTCGGCAGCTCGGCCATTAGGCTAGAGGGCTATGCCCAATTCCAGCTCTTTCCATATTGTTGAGTAACACAATTAGAACTTTTGGTAGATGGTCACATCCTTCAGCCCTTACTAAAGATCAAAGGTCTTGTTGAGGTGCGGTTCATTTTCCGTAGATTTTTTTTTCAAACATTGCCGAACGTCTGTCATGCACATCAGAAAAGGTTAAATCAAAACTTTATTTGCTGCCGGTTTCTGCCTTTCTAGGCGCTCGCTTGAATCGACTGGAGCCGTTCATTTCCCTTTTTGCAAGAACTGACGCTTATTTTTCTTTGGGAGATGGCCTAAAGTCTTCAAAAATACTTTGATGAAAATTCACTGTAATATTGGAAGCAATAAGGGAATATTAAGCTACAGTGCTGTTAACAGACATGGAGAATGTAGACAGTATTGGGTTTGATTAATTTCCTGGGAAAAAAGCCTAGTTCCACTGTTGGTCTGAAGGTTACCAGTGTGTAAGTCCTGAGCATTTTGATTACAAGCGCGTGATTGCTCTCCTGTCAGTTGTGAGTTTAGGGTTTCTTTCTAAACTCCATCCCTTCTACCAGTACAAGTCCGTTTATATTCAGTTGGCTTGCTGGATTAGTTTATCATGGCAGCATTACTCTAAGACGTCTTAAACTCATCAAACAATTAATCCTGTCAGCGCGTGGTGAGGTCTGGAGAGGCTCTGTCACATTTTGCATTTACATTTACTCCGAAGGCCACTTTCATAAGAAACAAAAATCTGCCTGATGGCGTGGACACATAAGATCTTTAGAGGTAAATTGCCCTTGGTTCTGTGTTCTCGGTCACATCAGTGGCACCACCATCAATACTGTATATAATCCTTGGCTTCCTTCCCCTCTCCATTATCCCCAATATAATCACCAAATCCTAACTCTCCCTCTTTAATTTTTTTTATGGATTAATTTTATTTGTTTGAAAGGAAAGTTAGAGAAAGAGATGTCTGTCTGCTGATTCATTCCCCAAATGGCCACAACTAGCTGAAGCCAGGAACCCGGAACTCCATCTGGGTCTCCTGCATGGGTGGCAGGGGCCTAAGTGCTTGGGCCTTCTTCCAGTGCTTTTCTAGGCAGAAGAGGGAGCTGGATTGAGAGTGGAGCAGCTGGGACTTGAACCAGTGCCCCTATGTGATGCCAGCGTTGCAGGTAGCTGCTTACCCTGCTGTACCACAACGCTGGCCCCCAAATCCTATCTCTGTAAAACTCTGGTCCCATGAGCATATAAATTTATGTTCTGTTATTCCTCATATCCCTTTAAACTACGTCTCAATTTTTTTTTTAATTTCCTTCATAACCAAATTTCTCCCTGTGCCAACTCGACTTCTGTCTTTTTTTTCTTTTTTTCATCTTTTTTTTTTTTTTCTTTCTGACAGGCAGAGTTAGACAGTGAGAGAGAGAGAGAGACAGAGAGAAAGGTTTTCCTTTTCCGTTGGTTCACCCCCTAAATGGCCACTATGGCTGGCACGCTGCGCTGATCCGAAGCCAGGAGCCAGGTGCTTCCTCCTGGTCTCCCATGCGGGTGCAGGGCCCAAGTACTTGGGCCATCCTCCACTGCCTTCCCAGGCCACAGCAGAGAGCTAGACTGGAAGAAGAGCAACTGGGACAGAATCCGGCGCCTCAACCGGGGCTAGAACCCAGGATGCTGGTGCTGCAGGCAGAGGATTAGCCTAGTGAGCCACAGCGCCGGCCTCTACTGTTTTCTACCTACACCAGACTGACCTCTCTTGATCTTGTCAAGGTTAACAGTGATTTGTGTGTTGCCAAATCCAGTGGTTACTTTGTTCTTCCTCAGTTTCTGGATGTTCAACACAGTTGCTCTTGAAACTCTTGGCTTTCCTAAGGCCTCGCTGCTAGCTGGTAGGTTTTCTCCATTTATCTGGCTGTTCCTTCCCACTGTGCTTGGCTAACCACATTTGCTCCCAACCTAACTTCTAAATGTTGGATTCTCTCAGTTTAGTCCTGAGTATTCTACATGCGTCCTTTAGCTGATCCAGTCCCCCATCTTTAATTACCATTAGAAATCTGGTAACTCCCAAGTTTAAATCTCTAGCCCAACCCTCTTTTCTCTCAGTTCCAAAATCATACTTCAGAATGCCTATTCAGTTACCTCCATGTAGGTATCTTTTTTTTTTTTTTAATAAAAAAGCTTTATTTATATGAAAAGCAAAGTCATACAGAGAGAGAGGAAGAGATAGAGATCTTAACATCTGTCAGTTCACTTGCAAAATGGCTGCAACAGCCAGGCCTAGGCTATACTGAAGCCAGGACCCAGGAACTCCAACAGATCTCCCACGTGAGTGGTGTGGGCCCAAGTACTCCCACTGCCTTCCCAGGCATATTAACAGGAAGCAGAATCAGAGCAGAGTAGCTGGAACTCAAACTGGCACTCTGCCACAGGATGTTGTCTTCCTAAATATCACGTAAGCACCCCAAGCCAACATAATCAAAAGAAAATTTTGATGTTCCCATCACTGCAAACCTGATCTTCCCCAACTCACTGGTAGACCCATCCATGTGATTACCAAAGCCAGCCCTCTGAGTGTCATGTTTGACTCTTGTCCCTTACTAGCCCCATTCCTCGGTCTCAGTAAGTCCTCCCACTTCTACCCTCAAAATCTATTTAGAATCTGTCTTCTCCATTTCCAGTGCCTCCACCCTATTCCAAGCCACTGTCATCTTTTGCCTGTACTACCAGAGCAGTATCCTCTGTTTTCCCCATTACCTCTCAAATCCTTGATAGTCTGTTTTCCACGTGGCAGGATCACGTCAAGTCAGATCATGTCTGTGGCCTTCATGCTCTGAAGAACAAGCCTAGCCTCTCATATCTGCTGCCTTCACGTTGCTCCAGTCACATTGGCCTAAGGACATCACTTACATATCTCTTGTCTACTTTTTCTACCAGAACCTCTCTCCCCAGCTGTGCATGTCACATCTTTCCATTCTTGACCTCTTACTCTAACTAAATTCACGCTCTCCGAAGTGAGGGTGTGCATTTCCTTCCTTGCACTTTATTTTATTGTTTGTGGTTTGTCTGAGCACCAGAATACAGGTGTCCTAGGGGCAGGAACTTTGTCTTATGTATGTTTGGTATGTGGCAGGCACTAATTAAATCCGTATTTGTTGAATTAACAAGTATATTAAGCTCTTTAGCTGTAATGGTTTTCCAGTACCTTTAGCACAGAGTCCCAGATGCTTCATTTACCCTACAAAGATCTTTATGACTTTTTTTCCTACTACTTAAGAACTGTTCTCCCTCTCTCCAAACTAACACTCTGTGTACTGCCACAGTGCAAGCTTTGTGCTGGAAGCTTCTTCTGTACTGTTCCCCGTCCACCACTCTCCTCCACCTCCAAAGAGGGCAGCTCCTGCACATAACTCTGTTCCTTAAGGTCACATCCTCAAAACCAGGTTAGACTGGCTTCTTAGGGGAATCCTGTGGTACCCTCGTCATCAGGTTTTTAAAGATCTTCTATACGCATCTATCAGCGTGTCACTAAGCAGCCTATCAAGCTGTGGTCGAATCAAGCCATTCTCACTCATCTGCATGTTGTCTTTTTTTAAAAAAATTTATTTATTTATTTGAAAGAGTTACACAGAGAAGGTGGGCGGGTCTTCCATCTGCTGGTTCAATCCCCATTGACTGCAACAGCCGGAGCTGTACTAATCTGAAGCCTGGAGCTTCTTCCAGGTCTCCCCCATGGGTGCAAGGGCCAAAGGACCTGGGCCATCTTCTGCTTTCCCAGGCCATAGCAGAGAGCTGGATCGGAAGTGGAGAAGCCAGGACTTGAACCGGTGCCCATATGGGATGCCTGCACTGCAGGCAGTGGCTTTGCCCACTATGCCATAGCACCAACCCCTGCTATGCTTTCATGCATGCTACGGTGGCAACTTAGGCCCTATAGAAAAAAAGTTGACCAACCCCTATGTTAGAGCAGCAACTCTGTGTGCTGTACAGGGCTCAGTAACTGTTATTACCTCTTTGTGTCATGGGGGTTCTGAATTTAGCTACATAATTCACTTGTTCCTGCTCTTCTTTTGCCCTTGTCCCCCAAGGAAATGTGAAAATGAACAATGTGTTTTAATTATTTTTTAAGATTTATGTATTTATTTATTTGAAAGGCAGAGAGAGAAAAGTCTTTCATCTTCTGGTTCACTCCCCAAATGGCCGCTATGGCCAGAGCTGGGCCAATCCAAAGCCAGGAGCTTCTTCTAGGTCTCCTACATGAGTATAGGGATCCAGCAACTTGGGCCATCTTCTACTGCTTTCCTAGGCTATGGCAGAGAGCTGGAGCAGAAGTGGAGCAGCCAGGACCCAAACCAGTGCCCATATAGGATGCCGGCACTGCAGGCAGCGGCTTTACCCATTTTATTTATTTTATTAAGAGCAGTTATTAACAGTGTTGTTTATTAAGATTCCAACATTATCAGATGTACATTTTGGAATATATACATATATATTTATTTATTTGAGAAAGCTACAGAGAGAGTGATAGATCTTTCATCCACTGATACATTCCCCAAATGGCCACAAAGGCCAGTTCTGGGCCAGGGTACACTCAGGAGCCTGGAACTCCATCCAGGTCTCCCACATGGGTGGCAGAGGCCCAAACACTTGGGGCATTATTTGCTGCTTTCCCAGGAACATTACTGGGGAGCTGGATTGGAAAAGGAGCAGTCGGGACTCCAGCCAGCACTTTGATATGGGGTGCAGGTGTCACAGGCAGCGGCTTAACCAGCTGTGCCACAGTGCTGGCCCCAGTGGAGTATCATATGGTTGAATCTCCACACCAGACTCCTGAGGATATTCCTGGACCCAGGCCCTGTTGAGCCCAGGCTTTTGCTCATGTTGCATCTTCATTCTGGCTTCACCTTTTCTAAGGTCTTTGGCCTCTTTGTATTGTTCATAATCCTGGTATGTAACGTAATACAATATTAGTTATGCCTTTGTCATAGTTATGCTTTATTTACAAGTTTTCTTGAAGTGTGGTGTGAACTTCACCAGGGTAGAAAGTGTATTTTACTTATTTTTATATACCCAAATCCCAGCATGGAGCATGACACCTCCCCATCCCCCCACACTGGCAAAAAAAAAAAAAAAAGCAATTGTTAATTGCAGCTGCCAAGTGAGGGGAATTAAGCGACTCTAGGTCTTTTACCGGGTAGTCTCCACTTAATTGCCTCCTTTAACTTGTTCAAAGGGAGAGCCGGCTGAGGGCCTCCCCTGTGGCAGTCTGATCCTGACTCCATTCCTCTTCCTGAGAATGTCATGGTAACCACGGGCCTCTCCCTTTGAGCTGCATCTTGCACTGCAGCTGTGCTGCTTCCTGGAGAAACCTTCTCCCTCCACCACCGCACTCCCCTTCTAGACTTCTTCCATTTGCAAATTTAACTTAGTCTGAACATGGGGAGAATTTGAAGAGCATAATACTAAATATGAAACCCAGACCCCATGAGGCTCAACCCAAATGTCATCTGTTAGCACTAATCACGAGGAAGGAAGCGCTAGTGCCGGTGTTCTGGAGTGGCTGTTGCTTGTCAGCCTCAGCCTGCAGTGCTGCTGCAGTACCTCTGTGCACACTGTGCACATCAAGTGCCTGCGAGTTGCAGCCAGTCAGGATGCCCTGGCACACCTCCTTCAGCTGGAAGTCTTGGCTTGGAGCTAGGTTGGAGGCACTCCCCAGCCATAGCACACAGCGTGTGCCTTCTTGCCAGCCTAGGCATTGGGAGGGAATGGAGCTCAACAGCTCTCCTCCCAAGCTGCCTGCAGCCCAGAGCGCCAGCTGCCCTGGGACAAAAGAAGGCTGTCACTTTCAGCAAGTAGGCTGTTTCTGTCTTGTGACTTGGGCTGCAGGGACTGGCACTTAAGTGGAAGGTCTTGAGGCCTTGGAAGACTGAATTCATGGGTCTGATAGCCTAATTAAAACCAGCTGTGCATGGGATGGCTCTGCCCATATTTATTTTTTTTTTTTTTTGACAGGTAGAGTGGACAGAGAGAGAGAGAGACAAGAGAGAAAGGTCTTCCTCTTCCATTGGTTCACTCCCCAATGGCCACTGCAGCCGGCGCACCGCGCTAATCCGAAGCCAGGAGTCAGGTGCCTCTCCTGGTCTACCATGGGGTGCAGGACCCAAGCACTTGGGCCATCCTCCACTGCACTCCTGGGCCACAGCAGAGAGCTGGACTGGAAGAGGGGCAACTGGGACAGAATCCGGCGCCCCAACCGGGACTAGAACCCATTGTGCCGGCGCCACAGGCAGAAGATTAGCCTGTTGAGCCGTGGCGCCAACCCCATATCTATTTTTAATGGTTCCATTTAGGACTGAGGGGGAGCAATGTCTGTTTTTTGTTTGTTTGTTTGACAGGCAGAGTGGATAGTGAGAGAGACAGAGAGAAAGGTCTTCCTTTGTCGTTGGTTCACCCTCCAATGGCCGCGCAGCTGGCGCACCACGCTGATCCAAAGGCAGGAGCCAGGTGCTTCTCCTGGTCTCTCATGGGGTGCAGGGCCCAAGTACTTGGGCCATCCTCCACTGCACTCCCTGGCCACAGCAGAGAGCTGGCCTGGAAGAGAGGCAACCGGGACAGAATCCGGCGCCCCGACCATAACTAGAACCCGGTGTGCCGGCACCGCAAGGCAGAGGATTAGCCTAGTGAGCCGCAGTGCCAGCCAAGGGGGAGCAATGTCAAAAGTCAAGTTAGATCCCCAGATTCAGGTGGCAAAAATTTACAGATTTGCTTTTGGTAATGCTCAGGCTAAATGATCTTAAGGATATAGATCTTGGCATAAAAAGGGCATCAGTCTGACCCCAAAGCTTCCGGTGTCATAGCCCTACACAGCCTTTACAGTGGCTTTCAAACATTTTGGTCTCAGGATCCATTTTCTACCCTTAAAAAATTGTTTAGGACTCCAAAGATATTCTGTTTATGTGAGTTATATCTATTGATACTGATCAGATGAGAAGTTATAATAGACACTTTAAAGTAATTGTTAATTTTAAAATAGTAAACCCCTACATCTTAATAAAATAACAGTTTTTATGAGAAACGGTAGTTTTCAAAAATAGTTTAGTAGCATTCTTTTCCTGTTTTTATTCCCCCCAAAACTTTTTAATGTCTGCCTTCGTAGACTATAGCTGTATTCTCGTATCTGTTTCTGCATTCAGTCTGCTGTGATACCACACATCATGCAGCTCTGGGAGACTCCACTGCACACTCATGAGAGGAAGAAGGAGCACCTGAGAATTGCTGATCTAGTGCCGTCCGCAGTGGCATTGGCGTCAGATCTTAGCTGATGTCTCACCACTTCGAGTTGATGGAAGACTTCAACAGATGACTATATCTCAGTCTGTTTCTTGCTTTACTGGCAAGGGACATCTTGTAACTTATAGCACAGGGCAGGGATTAATAGAGTATTGGTTAAGTGTCTGGCATGTGATAGGTGTGTAATAATCAGCATTCTTTTTAAAGATTTATTTATTTATTTGAAAGTCAGAGTTACACAGAGAGAGAGAGGTAGAGAGAGGTCTTCCATCCAATGGTTCACTCCCCAGTTGGCCGCAACGGCCGGAGCTGTGCCAATCTGGAGCCAGGAGCTTCTTCCGGGTCTCCCAAGGTCCAGGGGCCCAAGGACTTGGGCCATCTTCTACTGCCTTCCCAGGCCATAGTAGAGAGAGCTGGATTGGAAGAGGAGCAGCCAGGACTAGAACCGGCGCCCATATGGGATGCTGGTGCTTCAGGCCAGGCGTTAACCTGCTGTGCCACAGGGCCAGCCCCAATAATCAGCATTCTTAAGGTACTTTCTTAAAAACTAAAGTACCCAGGAGAGATCTGTACTAGTTTGGATTGGGTTTTGTGTGTGTGTTGTGTGGTTTTTTCTACTTTTCTTTATGTGCCCTCTCTATATGCCTCTGAAAATGAGTAAAACTCATTTATGTTCCTTAGTTATCTTTCTCCCTCTGCTGGACAGTTGCCTATATGAGAACAGACCTGCTTCTCTTCAAATTTCCTGATCCCAGCAGAGTGCTTTTACCTGGTGGCATTCAGAAGAGTTTGTGAAAAGAAAGACATTTGAAACCTCAGCCCAGAATTGAACATTGTTCCTCCCTTTCCATCATAACCTAGTACCTTCAGTTTTGTTTTCTTTTTTTAAGGATTTATTTATTTATAAGACAGAGTCACAGAGAGGCAGAGGCAGAGAGAGAGAGTCTTCCATACGCTGGTTCACTCCCCAGATGGCCACAACGGCTGGAGCTGCACCAATCTTAAACCAGGAGCTTCTTTCGGGTCTCCCATGCAAGTGCGGAGCATGGACTTGGGCCATCTTCTACTATTTTGCCAGAGCAGAGAGCGGGACCGGAAGTGGTGCAGCTGGGACTTGACCCTGGGCCCATATGGGATGCCAGTACTACAGGTGGCAGCTTTACCCGCTATGCCACAGCGCCGCTCAGTTAATCTTCGGTTAATTAGTTATGGTATTGAGTGATATCAGGAAGGGTAATTTTCAAGAGAATGAGAGCCATAGATCTTAAGGGTTCCTACTAGAGTTTAAACCATTTCAGGGGGCCATTAGCTACCCTCCTCTCTTCTCCCACTGCTGTCTTTAACTGGGAAGATGGTAACAATATGAAAAGGTAATTTAATTTATTTAACACTTAGTAATTTCTAATTTGTGCAGAGCACCTAGAGGGATGATGCTCCTTTTTAGAACAGAAACATAAAATGCCTTATAATGCCTCCCAATTGAGCATTTGTGTTTTCCTGGCTTTTATTAGTCCTTCAGTTGGAATGTGGCCTCTGTCTTTCAGGAGCTTTTACTCATATGGAAGAGGGGAACATAAACACGTTAGACCATCATGAAGCACAGAGTGAGAAGTAGGGCTGAGAGTTATTCAGCAGCCAGCTTCAGGTTCCATAATGGAGTTGTGCTGTGTGCTATTTATTTTAAAAGTCCTGTTCAAGGACCATCAAACTCTGTGTTATAATTGGAGTTATCCACTGTCATTTCCAAGCTTTGGATGAGTCTGAGAGCAAGGAAATAAAAGATAAAGTTGGGAGGCGGGAACTGTTGTGGCACAGCAGGGTAAGTCCTGCATGCAACACCGGCATCCCATGTAGGTGCTGATTCATGTCCCTGCTTTTCCACTTTCTATCAAGTTCCCTGCTAATGGCCTGTGAAGGCAGCGAAAGATGGCCCGCGTACTTGGGTCCCTGTCATTCACATGGGAGACCTGGAAGAAGCTCCTGACTCTTGGCCATCTGGGAGTGAACGAGCAGATAGAAGACCTCTCTCACTCTCTCCGTCCCTCCCTGTCTCTCTCAAACTCTGCCTTTCAAATAAATAATTAAATCTTAACACACACACACACACACACACACATAAAGTTGGGGTTGAGATGGTTGATACAAAATTACAAAATGCTAAGGAGTATTAGCCCTGGTATTCAAATTGAAACTTGATCAACACTGTAAAAGTAGGTTCTTTCCTCTAAGTCCTGTATTATTCTCAGCTGCCCTGTGAGGTGGGTAGTATTATTGCCATTTTCCAGATGAAGAAACTACTATGCAGACTTGTTAGACACATCCAGTAATTGGCTTGACTTCACATAGCCAGTCAGTAATGAGTCCAAGACTTGATTTCTACTCTCCAGCCCAGCAATCTTTGCATTTGACTATGTTGCCTTTATTGTGTAGGCCATGGAAGCCTTTCAGAGTTTTTTGCAGAGGAGGTAAATGATAAAAATAGCATCGTGGTCTAAGATGCCGACTTTCCACCCAGAGGTTCCCAGGCAGTATACTCACACAAGCAGGCTGAAGTTCATGAATATTGTTGAATTCGTTCAAAAGGAATTTTCCTTTTGATTCTGCTAATAACCAGACACATTGTATTATTTTTAAAGATTTATTTATTTGAAAGAGTTACACAGAGAGAGGAGAGGCACAGAGAGAGAGAGGTCTTCCATCCACTGGTTCACTCCCCATTTGGCTGCAACGGCCGGAGCTGCGCCAGTCTGAAGCCAGGAGCCAGGAGCTCCTTCTGGGTCTCCCATGCGAGTCAGGGCCCCAAGGACTTGGGCCATCTTCTACTGCTTTCCCAGGCCATAGCAGAGAACTTGTTCGGAAGTGGAGCAGCCGGGTCTCGAAGCAGTGCCCATAGGGGATGCCGGCGCTTCAGACCAGGGCATTAACCTGTACCTCAGCGCCGGCCCCAACACATTGTATTTGAAAGCACTTTTCATAAATTTGGCATTTATTGTATCCCAAATGTCCTATAAGCAAGTCATATAATCTTACTCTGCTATCATACTCCCGCCTTTACCATTATCCCGACATTAGTTTCTTTCCTCATCTGTCCATTCCTGCCCTCACATGGTAAGTAAGGTCAAACTCTTTGGGAAAGAAAGTTGAAAGGTCTGTAAGTCTACTGCAGTTGTCGTCTTTTTAAAAGTATGTATACATGGGAGGAGCAACCCTGGAGGGGATGGAAAATGGAAGAGATGGAGCCATCTTCTCTCTTCCCAAATTGGAAATGATTGAGAGGACAGAGCCATGGCGGATGGCTAAGAAGCTCTTTGTGGGCAGGTTTAAAAATGAGCCCTCTGTAAAAACATGAGTCTTATTTTTTATCTCTACCTCCCTCTTTTCCCTAGTCGTCTTCAGGCAGACTGAGAAGCTGCAACAATGTCTGATTTTGTGGAAAGCGAGGCTGAGGAATCAGAGGAAGAATACAATGATGACGGCGAAGTGGTGCCCCGAGTCACCAAGAAATTCGTGGAAGAGGAAGATGATGGTGAGGAGGCCTGAACTTGAAGCTTCACTCCACTATTGCTAGGCTTTGGATGACGGGGTTTTTGTTGATAAAAGGCTCAGGCTGAGTACTGACGTTCTCACACGTGAGACACCAGCTTGAAAATACTGAGCACCTGTCTGCTCGGCACTGTGCCTGGAACTAAGAATAGGACACCCAGCTATTGTGGTATTTACAATAGTGGAGGAGACAAACAGTAAATCGGAATCCACATGTGTTGCTTCCCACTTTCAGACGTAGCAGTGTTGGTATTTATACTCCTACTTTCCAACTTCTCTACCAAGGCTGCCCTTTACGATCATAAATACAGGGGTTGGTGCTATAGCATAGTGGGTAAAGCCACAGCCTGCAGTGCTGGCATCCCAAATGGGCATCAGTTCAACTGGCTGCTCTACTTCCAATCCAGCTCTCTGCTAATGTGCCTGGGAAGGCAGTAGAAGATGGCCCAAGTCCTTGGGCCCCTGTACCTGTGTGGAAGACCCAAAGGAGGCTCCTAGCTCCTGGCTTCAGATCGTCCCAGTTCTGGCCATTGCAGCAATTTGGGGAGTGAACTGGCAAATAGAAGACCCTCCTCCCTCCCTCGTTCCCTCCCTTCCTCTCTCTCTCTCTGCCTTTCAAATAAATACATAAATCTTTTTTTTTTTTTTTTTGTAAAGACTTTTTTTTTATTTGAAAGTCATAGTTACACAAAGAAGAGAGGCAGAGAGAGAGAGAGTTCTTCCGTCCGAAGGTTCACTCCCCAATTGGCCGCAATGGCTGGAGCTGCACCGATCCAAAGCCAGGAGCTTCTTCCAGGTCTCCCACGCAGGTGCAGGGGCCCAAGGATATGGGCCATCTTCCACTGCTTTCCCAGGCCATAGCATTGAGCTGGATCGAAAGAGGAGCAGCCAGGACTCGAATCGTTCTCCATGTGGAATGCCGGCGCTTCAGGCCAGGGAGTTAACCCGCTGAGCCACAGCATTGGCCCCAAATCTTTAAGAAAAAAAATGAATCATGAGCAGAGTAAAACCATGAACTGACTTTAAAGGAGGGAAGGGGAATGTGTATTTTATCAAAAGAATTGGTGTAGGGCAGGCGTTGGGTCTAGCGGTTAACCCGCTGGTTAAGAGGCCCACATTTCACAGCAGAGTGCCTGGTTCAGTCCCTGTTTCTTATTCCAGCTTCCTACTAAATATATACTCCTTGGGAGGCAGCACTGATGAATCCAGTAGCTAGGTTCCTGCCGCCCACATGAGAGACCTAGATTGAGTTTCTGGCTCCCAGCTTCAGTTCCCCCAACTGTTGTGGGCATTTGGAAGGTGAACCAGCAGATGCTGTCTCTCAAAAAAGTCAAATATGTCAATGAAAGAGGAAATATAGCTGCTAAGTTTATAAACTGAGGAAAGCAAGGTTATCGGTGGCTGTGAAGCCTCTGGTAATGATTTTGAGGAGCCAGAGTAATTAGGAAGATCATCTTACCTAAGGAGAGATGGTGAATGTAGGAAAGAAACCATCCTTTCCAGATGCTGCTGCTCTAAGTTGTGGCCATATTTTGCACCTTTCCATGAGGTAGAAGAGTTCATGTGGCATCCAGGTCATTAAGAACATAACAGTTGGATAATGCCGGTTCAACAGGTGGCTCTGCCCTACCCCCAGCCTGTTCCCCAGTCTCTATGTCTCACATTTGCATGTTTTCCAGATGAGGAGGAAGAAGAGGAGAACCTAGATGATCAGGACGAGCAAGGCAACCTGAAAGGTTTTATCAATGATGATGATGATGAAGAGGAAGGGGAGGAAGATGAGGGTAGTGACTCCGGTGATTCCGAAGATGACGTTGGACATAAGAAGAGAAAACGCAGTGAGTGATCTGTCCTCTGCCTGGGTGAGGCTGCTGTGTGGAAGTTAGAGTGTGGGAAGGACCTCCTTGTTACCATGGGTAACACTTTGTTTTCTTCAGCATCTTTTGACGACCGCCTGGAGGATGATGATTTCGACCTCATTGAAGAGAATTTGGGTGTCAAAGTTAAACGAGGAGTAAGTGTGTTCATTGTTCCTGGGGGTGAAACAGAAGCCTTTGAAATGGTCTCATTGGGAGAGGAGTAACATCACAAAAGAATAGTTTGGGGAGCATTGGAAACAGCGATGTTCAGTGTCATTGTGTTATTGAGGTTTAATTTGCATCCCAGATCTGGGTGCCTGTTAGAGGAAAGCTTGTCAGGTTTCAAGGGTGGACCTTGAACTCAGCAAGTTCTTTCCCCCCTCCCTTGACTGGCATTGTTTTGCTGGGAAGACGAGAATGAGACTGGAAAGTAGGCCTCCTTGTGCCAGATCCCTCCAGACCCTGATGAGGCAGCTTTTCCCATCCCTAGCAAAAGTACCGGCGTGTCAAAAAAATGTCAGATGATGAGGACGATGACGAAGAGGAGTATGGAAAGGAGGAACATGAAAAAGAGGCGATTGCTGAGGAAATCTTCCAGGATGGGGAAGGGGAAGAAGGGCAGGAGGCAGTGGAGGCTCCCATGGCTCCTCCAGAGGAGGAGGAAGAAGATGATGAGGAGTCAGGTATGTGGCGCGGGGCAGGGAAGCCAGTGTTTAATGGGTGTCGGGATTCCCTGATCCCTAGGAGCAGGCTCAGAAGCCAACCCTCAGCTATGACCACCAGCCGTCTGACCCAAAGAGGTACCTTTTCAGGAGCCTCCTGACACCTGAGCATTAACCCCTTTCTTCCCTTCCCAGATATCGACGACTTCATTGTGGATGATGATGGTCAGCCTCTGAAGAAACCTAAGTGGCGGAAAAAGCTTCCTGGATACACAGATGCGTGAGTGGGGTCTCTTACACGGTAGTGGTAAAGGCATCGACTGGGCTGTCAAGGGTATCAGCGGCCTCTGCCAAAGATGGGACATTGCCAGTTTTCAGTTCTTGTTCTTCATGTTGCAAATAACTTGTACTAAGCAATGGCTGCTTTCTCTGAAACGGAAAACTCTAATGCCTTTACCCAAGATGGATCCACCGAGCAGGATATAGGCCCATCTTTGAGTCCTGTCACCAGCAAGTCCAAAGATGGGCTTTTAAGCCTCTGATAGACACTAGTTTTCCCAGAAATATCCCCCAGCTAAGCCATTTCCTCCATGGTGGTACTTTTATTTATTTCTCCAAACCTTCTTAGTTTCCCTGAGCCAAGTGAAGGATCTCTGCAGGGGCTGTGTTTCTCTCTCCACTTGAAGTGGGCCAAACTGCCTGTTCTCCTCACAGAGCCCTGCAAGAAGCCCAGGAGATCTTCGGCGTGGACTTTGACTATGACGAATTTGAGAAATACAATGAGTATGATGAAGAGCTGGAGGAAGAGTATGAGTATGAGGATGACGAGGCCGAGGGTGAAATCCGAGTACGCCCCAAGAAAACCACCAAGAAGCGGGTGAGCCGCAGGAGCATCTTTGAGATGTATGAACCCAGTGAGCTGGAAAGCAGCCACCTCACAGATCAAGACAATGAAATCCGAGCCACTGACCTGCCTGAGAGGTTTCAGGTAAGAAACAGCAGCCTCTGCCTTCTGCCAGTCTGTCATCGGGGAACTGGAAAACAGCCTAGCAGCAATCTGACATGGAGTCGGTTCCAGGATGGGCTTTGAATTCTGTTTGACTCAGGGCCCACGTTGCTTACAGTATTTTGAATGGTATACTTCAAATCTATGAAATGATTATTTCATGCCAGCACAGCATGATGGCTAGATACTAGAAATGTGTGCCTGGCCAGCGCCGCGGCTCACTAGGCTAATCCTCCGCCTGTGGCGACAGCACCCCGGGTTCTAGTCCCGGTTGCTCCTCTTCCAGTCCAGCTCTCTGCTGTGGCCCGGGAGTGCAGTGGAGGATGGCCCAGGTCCTTGGGCCCTGCACCGGGAGGAGGCGTTTGGCTCCTGGCTTTGGATCGGCACCGGCCGTGCCAGCCACTGGGGGGGGTGAACCAACGGATAGGAGGACCTTTCTCTCTGTCTCTCTCTCTCACTGTCTAACTCTGCCTGTCCAAAAAAAAAAAAAAAAAAAAGTGCCTGTTTCTGTCCAAAAGTGGTATATATTTACCCTAAGTGGGATAGGATATAAGGTCAGTCTAACCCTATTGTGTTATCTACTGCAGCTCCGCTCCATCCCAGTCAAGGGGGCTGAAGATGATGAGCTTGAAGAAGAAGCTGACTGGATCTACAGGAATGCCTTTGCTACACCAACCATTTCTTTACAGGTACCCAAAAGAGATCCTTGGTTTTTAAAATGAACCATAAATCCACCTCATCAAGATGGGGATCCACTCATCTTCTGCCCTATACTGTGTGTGTGTGGGTGTGTGTGTGTGTGAGAGAGAGAGAGAGAGAGAATGGGAGTGTGGGGGACTGAGAACTCTTTCTAGATTTCTAGTCCTCTTGTATTAAGCAGTTTTGTTTGGTAAGACAAAGCAAGCTCACTGTGGCCATTTCTTTGTCCTTTTCCTACCATAGGAAAGCTGTGATTACCTAGATCGAGGACAGCCAACCAGCAGCTTCAGTCGAAAGGGGCCCAGCACAATTCAGAAGATCAAAGAAGCCCTAGGCTTCATGCGAAATCAGCATTTTGAGGTAGTACCTGGAGCTCTAGTATCCCATTGACTACAAATTCACTTAGGAGATGGAGGAAAAGATAGCTACCTAAGTCAGGTCAGGAGATCCCTTCCCCTGTCTGCAGAAATTACTCAGGGTGTTAGCATTACTCAAGGTGTTAGCAACAGAAAGAAACCCTGGTAATCAAGGGGACAATATAACCATGGCTGCAGCATTGTTATCTGTTATCGGAACCAGCACTATGCCCTGGATAGGTGCATGAGAGAGGCTGAGCTTCTGACCATTGAATTTTCTGGAGTTCTTTATCCAAGAAGTTATTAGCCTCTGGCAGAGGACACCCGTGCATATCTTTCTTCTGGTGACTGTAGTCTCCTTGCCACCCTAGGTGCCTTTTATAGCCTTCTACCGAAAGGAGTATGTGGAGCCTGAGTTGCATATCAATGACCTCTGGAGGGTGTGGCAATGGGATGAAAAGGTAATGTGCCTCCTTGGCCCTGGGGCTGAGTTGGGCACCACAGCTACACACTTGGTCTCCTCACTTGGTGAGGAACAGCAGGCTTGGGTCTCCAGAGCTGAACGCCAGCCTCACACCTGCCCTACCCTGCCCTAGTGGACCCAGCTGAGGATCCGTAAAGAGAACCTAACACGGCTGTTTGAGAAAATGCAGGCCTACCAGTATGAGCAAATCTCTGCAGACCCCGACAAACCTCTTGCTGATGGCATCCGAGCTCTGGACACCACAGACATGGAAAGGTAGGTAGCACATGCCATGCAGGGTTTATTCCATCACAAGGAGCCCTCAGACCAAGGCAGGCCCCTCAGGTCCAGTGCTACCTTGCAAAGTTAGCACAGGCCTCATCCCTTAGATATCTGTCTTGTCAACCCATCAAATGGAATTTTTTTCTGATACAAATGCACCTTAGTTATCTGTATTGTTCTATGGAAGACAAACACTGATTTATTTAACAAGAAATTAACTGTTAAAAGGATTGGATATTCATATCTGCTGGTCTATACGTTTATTCCGCGTAGTAAAGCTACATGGGAAACCAAATTAAAATTAGAATCAGGTAGGCCTGCAGTGAGGTGGGGGCGGGGGGAGGAGCACAGGGTTTTAGTGGTCAGAGAGGTGAAGCTGAGGAGGAGGGATAAGGATTATCTCAAGACTTTGAACTTAACTGCTGCCTTGGCTTCTCCCTTTTTGCTTCCATTTCTAACAGCCACCAGTCACCATTTTTGTTTGACATATTCCTTCTTTGCTTTAAGATCCCTTGGTTTCAGTTAATTTATGGTCTGGAACTGTTGTATGTCTGTAATTGGAGAACACAAGGGTACTCAAAAAGGTCATGAAAATATGAATTAAAAGGGGCCGGCGCCGTGGCACACTAGGTTAATCCTCTGCCTTTGGTGCTTGCATCCCATATGGGTGCCAGGTTCTAGTCCCGGCTGCTCCTCTTCCAGTCCAGCTCTCTGGGAAAGCAATAGAAGATGGCCTGAGCCCTTGGGCCCCTGCACCCACATGGGAAACCGGGAAGAAGCTCCTGGCTCCTGGCTTCGGATCAGCATAGCTCCAGCCGTTGTGGCCATTTGGGGAGTGAACCAGCGGATGGAAGACCTTTCTGTCTGTCTCTCCCTCTCAATGTCTGTAACTCTACCTCTCAAATAAATAAATAATTTTTAAAAATCTAAAAAAAAAAAAGATTTATTGGAAAGGTAGGGTTACAGAGAGGCAGAGGCAGAGAGAGAAAGAGGTCTTCTATCTACTGTTTCACTCCCTAAATTCCTGCAATGGCCAGGAATTGGGCCATCTTTTACTGCTTTCCCAGGCCAGAGCTGAGAGCTGGATCAGAAATGGAGCAGCCAGGACTTGAACCGGAGCCCATATGGGATGCTGCCACTGCAGGTGGCATCTTTACCCACTATGCCACAGCACCAGCCCCAACCTTTTTATTCTTTTATTTATTTATTTGACAGACAGAGTTAGACAATGAGGGAGACAGAGAGAAAGGTCTTCTTTCTGTTGGTTCACCCCCTAAATTTCTGCTATGCCGGCGCTGTGCCGATCCGAAGCCAGGAGCCAGGTGCTTCTTCCTGGTCTCCCACGTGGGTGCAGGCACCCAAGCACTTGGGCCATCCTCCACTGCCCTCCTGGCCACAGCAGAGAGCTGGACTGGAAGAGGAGCAACCAGGACTAGAACCCCATGCCCATATGGGATGCCAGCACCACAGGCGGATTAACCAAGTGAGCCCCCAGCCCCAACCTTTAATACTTTTTTTTTTTTTTTTTTTTTTTAAGAAAAAACTAAGCATAGATTTCAAGAATTTTTTTTGGCTCCCAAATAAACTTACCCTTTTCTCCACAAACATTTCCAAGTTCTCTCATATAGGCACCCATCTTAGTTGGGATCTTGCCTCCTGGGAATTGGGACCTCTTGTGGCAACACTGGGGTCCACTCCTTCCCCAGTGACAACTTAGATCTTATGTCCCTTCCTTCAGACTCAAGGATGTACAGTCAATGGATGAATTGAAAGATGTCTACAACCACTTCCTGCTTTATTATGGCCGCGACATCCCCAAGATGCAGAATGCTGCCAAGGCTAGCCGCAAGAAGCTGAAGCGTGTAAGGGAAGAGGGAGATGAAGAAGGTGAGTGCTGGGAAAGTGCAGGAGGCTGGTGGCCGTGGCATTGCTCAGGATGCCCTTGGCTGGGTTTCCTTTGGGGCTGCCTCTCTGTCAGATGCTTGAGAGAGAGTGGAAACTAGAGCACAACTTGGTTTCTCCTCAGGTGAAGGTGAGGAGGCAGAAGATGAGGAGCAGAGGGGCCCAGAGCTCAAGCAGGCCTCCCGCCGAGACATGTACACCATCTGCCAGAGCGCTGGGCTAGGTAAAAAAAAAGTCAGCTTCTTTGGAACCTGGGCATTCTAGACTTCAGCAAGGGGAGTTGTTATCCAAGAAGAGGACTGTGGATAGGAAGACAGAAGGATGTCTGGATCCATTACCAGTTCAATGCTGAACCACCTAATACATGATCTTCGTACACATGTGCTTCTTCCACTCAACCCTGCCCCATCGTAACAGTCTAGCCTTTCCCCAAATATCTGGAGTAATGAAAAATTTGGGCTCGGAAAGAGAATCATCCTATTTCTTCTGCCTTGTAACAGCCCATCAGGGGTTTACAGTCAGTAAACCCTGCTTTTGTTTTTTAAAAAATTTATTTACTTATTTGTAAGCTAGAGCAACAAAGGAAGGGAGAAACAGAGCAAGATCTTCTGTCTTCTGGGTTTATTGCCTACATGCCCCAACAGCCAGGTTGAGCCAAGCTGAAACCAGGAGCCAGGCACTTTATGATATCTCACATGGGTGGCAGGGACTCACATACTTGGTCTATCTTATTTTCCCAAGCACATTAGCAGGAAGCTGGACTGAAAGCGGAGCAACTGGGACTCGAGCCAGTAATCCCATATGGGATGCTAAACTGCGAAGGGCAGCTTAACCCCACAAGGCCACAGTGTTGGCCATTCTTACTCATCTGCAGTCTGGTCTCGCTCATGTGTGGTCCCTTTAGTCTAGTGCCCAAAAATTGCTGCTCTAGACTCTGAAAGCCAAGAGGTGTGGGTCAGCCCAGCTTGTCTTACCTTTCACTCTCCTGTTTTTGTTAGATGGTTTAGCCAAAAAGTTTGGGCTTACTCCCGAGCAATTTGGGGAGAACCTCCGGGACAGCTACCAGCGACATGAGACAGAGCAGTTCCCTGCCGAGCCCCTCGAGCTGGCCAAGGATTACGTGTGCAGGTAGGCATGCAGCTGGTGGCTGGTGGCAGAGGGGTCCTGAGAAGACTCCCTCATCCTGCAGCTGCACCATTTTCCCCACAGCCAGTTCCCTACTCCAGAAGCTGTGCTGGAAGGGGCCCGCTACATGGTAGCCCTACAGATTGCCCGTGAACCCCTTGTCCGGCAGGTCCTAAGGCAAACCTTCCAAGAAAGAGCCAAGCTCAATATAACCCCCACCAAGAAAGGTAGAAAGGTGAGCCGGGTGAAGGGCTTGGATTCCAGGTGTGGCCCAGCTCTCTGAACTGAGTCTCTTGCTTTCTGCTTAGCTGAGAGGCAGGCTTTTCTCCCCAGGGCTGAGTGCAGCCTGGGCATAGGCTCATAATTCCTTCTTGATGCCCACAGGATGTGGATGAGGCCCACTACGCTTACTCCTTCAAGTACTTAAAGAACAAGCCTGTTAAGGAACTGAGAGATGACCAGTTCCTCAAGATAGGCCTGGCTGAAGATGAAGGGCTGCTGACCATCGACATCAGCATAGATATGAAGGGAGTAGAAGGGTAAGGAAAGCCCTGGCCCAGGGCATCTTTGGGGAAGGCTTGGTTGAGGAACTTGCTGTAGGGAAGGCTCCTCAGGAATGTGAACCCAAGTTTCAGAATTGAGCAAGCCACTGTCCCTGGCTTATTTGAAGTGTTCATGGACGTTTGGTTGTCACTTGTTCTCCATCCTTGACATCACAGCTTTGTGTCTTTTCTCAGCTATGGCAGTGACCAGACGTATTTTGAAGAGATCAAACAGTTTTACTACCGAGATGAGTTCAGCCACCAGGTGCAGGAGTGGAACAGACAGCGCACCATGGCCATCGAGCGAGCTTTACAGCAGTTTCTCTATGTGCAGATGGCCAAGGAGCTCAAGAACAAGCTGCTGTCTGAAGCCAAGGAATATGTCATAAAGGTGAGAACAGATTGGTTGCCTCTAGTTGTGTGATTTTCCCAGACTAGAGTGAAAGAATTCCTAAGGAATCATCTCAGCTAGTAGAGAATCTCAGGGGGAAGAGGAGCGTAATGTGAGAGGCAGTGCGAACAAGGCCGCGGGGACCGCCTCCATGGCCTTCACTCCACCGGCCCCTTCCCCCCTGCTCGTCCAAGCGGTCTTTACTTCTGTGTACTCTTCAGTTTCAGAAGCAAGGGCTACCCTCAGGTTGTAAGCCTGCCAGGGGCTAGGAACGTACACATGTGAATGGACGCCCTTGCACCTGTGTGCCTGCATTTCCTTAGCATAGTTGGTGAGCCTGATAACCGTGGTGTCTGATGTGTTGCTTCCCTAGGCCTGCAGCCGAAAGCTCTACAACTGGTTGAGGGTGGCGCCCTACCGACCGGATCAGCATGTAGAAGAAGATGATGACTTCATGGATGAGAACCAAGGGAAGGGCATCCGAGTCCTAGGCATTGCTTTCTCCTCTGCCAGGTAGACTGCCTGTTCTGGCCTGCCCGGCACCATCTCTTCTCTGTCTTCCTCATTTCATTCTTTTCTTATTCACAGTCCTGTTGCTGATTATCGCTCTGTTCTTTTTCTGTCTGGCTGGCAGAGATCACCCTGTTTTTTGTGCTCTGGTCAATGGTGAAGGAGAAGTGACAGACTTTCTCCGGCTGCCCCATTTCACCAAACGGCGAACTGCATGGAGAGAGGAAGAGCGGGAAAAAAAGGCAAGTGCCTGGCACAAGCTACCAAGTGTACATCTGGAGTACACGTTATTCAGCAGAAATAAAGTTATGGTCTAAGCAGTGTCTCATGCAAGACTGGTCATCTCTGCTGTGGTCACTGACTTCTCATCCCTACTGTGGGCAGTAGGTGGCGCTCAAGTCATCTGGTGCAGAATTTACTTGTGGATTGAGGCCAGTCCCTAGGCCTTGTGTGCTTCTGGACCTGCCTTTATTGCCTCTGTTATTACCAGCATCTGGGTCAGACTGTTCCAGGAGCTGAAAGCCACTGAGGCGTGACGCCAGCTTTTTGCCTGCAGTGGCCTTTCTGTATCTCTTTCTCCAAGGAAAAGGAGTTAGGATTCATGTTATTATTCTAATGGGATTTTACAATTTTGTTGGCAGAGCCCCAAAAAACTTTTTAACAAACATCTAGTTTTTTTAAATCTTGAAATGGAGATGACGATCTCAGAATAGGGCTATCAGGCAATGGTTTGTATAAATGAGACCCAAAGTATTTGGTTGACCACAGTCTAAGTGTAAGCTGCAAGTAAGATTATCTTAGAAAATATTGACATGTGTTTATATCCATGTCAGAGGGCTGGGCTCCTTGATTTGTGTTCTGCTTAGATAGCATGCGCTGTATCGTGTCCAATGCTGAGCTTTATATTTGAAAAGGAGAGAAGGCTTTGTTGAGGTACATACTCCACTGGGCATATGGTTTTGCAAGAGACCACTTACTCATAGCTCAGCCAGATTTAGGAGAATAACAGAAGTATTGAATCCTTCTACTTAGAAAATTAAGAGTACTTGAAAGTTGGAGACAGCCCAAGAAGCAAAACGATATGCAGCATTTCTGGGAAAGCAGAACATAACAGCACTATGGATGGAGATCACGAAGTTTATAGGAATGTCCATGGTGAGAAGTTCCCTTGGGCCCAGATGAGGCTGATTTTCGATCTTAATACATTGATTGCCGTACTCTTTTGTGATACCACTGCCTCCCTCATTTTGCTGTACTCAGGTCTTCTGCAGAACTCAACTCTATTGTGAGAATAGACATCCACAAAATCTGTGAGGGTGTCCAGATGTCCAGATGTGAGGTGCTGGAAATTAAGCCGTAAGCTGAAGTCTTTGGGAAACATACTCAGCACGTTGACCTTTTCAAAGGGCCCTCACCCAAAGAGGGCAGGCACCAATTCCTTATTTTGCTTGTTCAAAACTAGGATTTGTGGCTAAATATTAGAGGGAGACATATTCTGATTCACAGTAAAAGGGACCAGTTTCCTGTCAGACCACAGCTGGCTGGTAGTGTGGAGTGAGGCTCTAGTAGAGTGACAGAGCAGAGGCAAGGTGGCCAGCCAGCTGTCCAAGAGCAGAGGGGAATGGGTCCTTGGTGGCAGCTTGGACTAGGTAGTATCTTAAGACCCTTGCAGTTTTTACTGTCCTCTGGTCTTGCAGGAGCTGAAGCTGCTTAGGGTATAGCTCACTAACCGCTTAAAACTTCCTCATCCTCAGAGCCATTCAGCTTTAATTTTCTTTCAATCCAGGCTCAAGACATTGAAACACTAAAGAAATTTCTTCTGAACAAGAAGCCTCATGTGGTGACAGTTGCAGGAGAGAACAGGTAGGGGGGCAGGGGATTGATCCAGGCCTGGTTCAAAGCTCTGACCCCAAAATCACTTGTGTCTTACTGTTGAATCTGGCATGTGCCCATTGTAACAGGCATGTACCCATGTAGCATTTTGATGTTATTCCCAGGGGGTATCCATGAGGATGTTTTTCCTCCTTGTCTTTAAAGCCCTTTGCTGAGGCCAGTGTTGTGGCACAGCGGGTTAAGTCTCTGCCTGTGACACCAGCATCCCATATGGGTGCCAGTTCGAGACGCAGCTGCTCTACTTATATTCCATCTCCCTGCTAAAAAAAAATGCGCCTGGGAAATCAGCAGAGGATGACCCAAGTGCTTGGGCCCCTGCATGAACGTGGGAGACCCAGAAGAAGCTCTAGATTCCTGGCTTTGGCCTGGCCCAGTCCTGGCCATTGGCGGCCATTTAGGGAGTGATCAGCATATGAAAAATCTCTCTGTCTCTCCTCCTCTCTCTCTAATTCTGCCTTTCATATAAACTTTAAGAATTTTTTTTTTTAAAGCCCTTTCCTCCCTACCCCCATCCCAGTCATGAGACTGCCCATCCTTAAGAAAATATATCCATTAACCAAGACTCCTCATCCCTCAGGGACGCCCAGATGTTGATTGAAGATGTGAAGCGCATTGTGCATGAGCTGGACCAGGGCCAGCAGCTGTCTTCTATTGGAGTGGAGCTAGTTGACAACGAGTTGGCAATTCTTTATATGAACAGCAAAAAATCAGAGGTAATACTGGGGCCCTGAGGGCCTGCCCAGGAAGTGCTATATATATCCCAGAGAGATTTAATAGGGAACAAACATTATTAGGGGCTCAGGACTGCACCTGTTCATTACTCATGCAGAAGTCTTCGATGTCGCCAGTTATGATTTACGTTGGGAGCCCCAGAGATTAGCTTGGTTCCAGGAAAAGGGGTCCCAGAAAAGAGAATATAGCTTCAAGCCAGAATGAATTGGATTTCCTCTTGATGTTGGCGCTGAGGGTTCTTTAAGGCCCTGCTGACCCTTGCTTGACTCTAGGCAGAGTTCCGGGATTACCCTCCAGTCCTGCGGCAGGCAGTCTCCTTGGCCCGGCGCATCCAGGACCCTCTGATTGAATTTGCCCAAGTGTGCAGCAGTGATGAAGACATCCTCTGTCTCAAGTTTCACCCCTTGCAGGTGAGTAGCATTTGACTGTTCGGCCTTGGTGGGCAGAGAGGCACAGTAACCTTACTCCTGCCTGCTGTATGTCAACAGGAGCATGTTGTGAAAGAAGAGCTACTCAACGCCTTATACTGTGAGTTCATCAACCGAGTCAATGAGGTCGGGGTTGATGTCAACCGTGCCATTGCCCACCCTTACAGCCAGGCCTTGATCCAGTATGTCTGTGGCCTGGGACCTCGAAAAGGGACCCACCTCCTGAAGGTAGGCTTTCGTTCAGTCTAAAAATTAAAAATGTGCCCATTTCATTGCATCTGTATATACATTTGGTCAGTGTGTGGTTGACTGATGGGGAAGAGCAAGGTTAGAGAGGTAGAGTGGCTGGTCCAGAATAACCGTACTAGTGAGAGGAATCCAGCATCAGACCCCCTAGGCCGAGGCCGTGCTCCTCACTGCTGTGGTCTAGGGCTCGGAAGAAGATACCCACAGCCATGACTGAAAACTGGGGAACACAACAAGGCAGTGTTCAGTGCAGAGTTAAGGACAGTGGGGTTTTTTCCAATGGGAAGGAAAAGGATTTCATGGAGAAAGAGCATGCAGGGGGCTTCGGATGTGTCAGTGATGCTCTTCTTGAAGATGAGTGCAGAAGTGTATATCTTATCATTAACTTTTAGGCCATAATGCAATGTTTGGTGAGTATAATGTAGTTCATTAAAAAGAAATTGGGGAGCCAGGCACTTGGCAAGCCATTAAGTGCCTCCTTGGGACTCCTGCATCCTAAATCAGAGTGCCTCGTTCAAGTCCCTGTTACTCTGCTTCCAATTTAGCTTCCTACTAGAGTGCTGAGGCAGCAGATGATGGCTCAAGTAATTGGGTCCTTGCCACCCATGTGTGGGACACAGATTAAGCTCCAGAATCCTGGCTTTGGCCTGGCACGGCCCTGGCTCTTGCAGACATGTGGGGAGTGAGCCAGCAGATATAAGATGTCTGGTTTTCTTTTGAAAAAAAAAAAATAAATAAATAAAAATAGTTTTTGAAAAATTTATTTGGCAGTTTCAGCACAGCAGTCAGTTACAATGGCACTTGGGATACCTGCATCTCACACTGGAGTGCCTGAGCTCATCTTGGCTCCACTTCCAATCCAGCTTCCTGTTGGTGCACTCTGGGAGGTAGCAGGGGATGGCTCAAGAATACTTGGTTCCCTGCCACCCACAAGAGAGACCTAGATTGAGTTCTGTGTTCCTGGCTTCAGTCTGGCTCAACTGTTGTAGGCATTTGGAGAGTGAACCAGGGAATTGAAGGTGTCTCTCTCTCTCTTTACATGTCAATAATTTTTTTATTTTTAAACTTACTTGAGTGGTAGATACTGTGGTACAGTGCTCAGTTAGATATTGGGGAGGAGTGCAGTTCCTGTTGTGGGTGGGTAGCAGAGACCTGAAAGCAGACAGGGGAGGTGGTACTTGCCGACTGCTCTGGCTCACCCCAGCTCTCTCCCCTAGATCCTGAAGCAGAACAACACCCGACTCGAGAGCCGGACCCAGCTGGTCACCATGTGTCACATGGGTCCCAAAGTCTTCATGAATTGTGCTGGCTTCCTCAAGATTGACACGGCTTCCCTGGGGGACAGGTGATGCCCTCTGCCTGGATAAGCCAGGAGGAATTCCCTGGGGTTTTGCTTTGGGGTATCAGGGAATCAAGGCTACAAAGGGCCACAAGTCACTTAAATTAGGAGTGTTTTAAAGAAATGGTTTGGAACCCTTGTTTAATCAAAAGCCCCTGACCTATGGAAAGGATCAGCTCAATTATGTGAAGCTTTTTTCATGTGAGCAAAACACAAAAAGAACCAACTTGGTTTATAAATTAAGCACAGAAAACGCAGATTTTGTTCAGTGAACACAAACTTACTACAACTGTAGCTGTGATTTGCTGTGGCCAGATAAGGGTGGGAATGGCTGGGGCAATGGAAAAGGAGTGTGGGGGTATGAAGAGATAAGGCAGGGGGAGAGATTTGTTCTGTTTTGAGATGATGTTTTTTGAGAGAAAGTTCTATTCATTTGGACTTTGGACTTCACTATTGACCTCTTCCTCTCCAGAAGTTATCAACTCAGTCTTTGGAGGATCTTTTCCACGGGCTCATAGCTCCTCATTCAGTAATGGAAATCAGTGGGGAAATAGGCTTCAAGTTCTAAAACTTCATTTTCCACTCAGCTTTGCTGTAACACTCCACGAATAACATAGGTCCATGTGAGTGCACGGGCAAGACCAGCCTGGGAAGGCTTTATGGGGGAAAACAGCTGGCAGCCAATTCTCAGAGGTCTTCTTCCCCCTTCTTTGTTTCATCTTATTATAAGATTCATATTAGCTCATTATATAAAATTCAACATGTAGAAATATTATGCAGAAAGTGGAAGTCCCCCATAATCCCACCCCCCAGAGATAACTACCATAACAATTTTATGTATACTACAATTTTTCTAAATTTTATTTTTGCTATGCATTTACTAACTACCCATTTATTGCAAAAATGGGATCATACGGTTCATAGTGTTTTGCAGTGCATTTTTCACGTATCAGTATATCGTGGCCATCTTTTCATGTCAGCACACATAGACCTACCTCATTCTTTTTAATGGCTGTATAGTATTCCATCATATGGAGGTGCCCTGATTTATTTAACCAGTTCCCCATTGGTGAACATTTGGGTTGTTACTAGAAGCTTCTTGTTCTATATCTGCCCCTTCCTTTCCTCTAGCACTGACTCATACATTGAAGTGCTCGATGGTTCTCGTGTCCACCCGGAAACCTATGAATGGGCCAGGAAGATGGCAGTGGATGCCTTAGAATATGATGAGTCAGCTGAGGATGCCAATCCTGCAGGAGCTCTCGAAGAAATCTTAGAAAACCCAGAGCGTCTCAAGGACCTGGACCTGGATGCCTTTGCAGAAGAGCTGGAGAGGCAGGTAGGTGACAGTGTGCAAAGCTGGACAGGAAATCTTAGCCCCCATGGCCTGGTTAGGAGGGGGCAGCAAGCGCCCACGTTTGGCTGGGTTTCATGGGGAAGTGTTCAGGGTGCTTGTTACAGAGCCAGGCAAGTCTCAGAGTACGACTGTAACTGTGAGGGTGAGGGAGTGTCAGTGACAGCGAGGGAGAGTCCCCTCTGGGCGCCCTTGGCTCCCCTCTAACAGCGCAGCTTTGCATTTCTCTGTTGTGCATGTCGGGGTTCTGTGAAGCATGTTCTCATGGAACAGTGTTCATAGATGAGAAGCCACTTTTGGAAAATGAAGGAGAAAAAAGAAACCCTGACCGCAGCCAGCTGGCCTCCTCCTTTCATTGAGACCCCCGACCCCGACCCCATTTGGGTTGGGGAGCAGTTGCAAGGCTCTTTTTGATGGACTTCTTCCCCAGGGCTATGGTGACAAACACATCACACTTTATGACATCCGGGCAGAGCTGAGCTGTCGGTATAAGGACCTCCGGACAGCCTACCGTTCTCCGAACACAGAGGAGATCTTCAATATGTTAACCAAAGAAACACCGGAGACTTTCTATATTGGTAAATACTGGGCCTGTGTATTTAGCTGGAGGAGGATATGCTGGGGTGGGTGCATTTATTATATTCCAGCCAAACAGTGATCCAACAGAACAAGGCAACTTGGTACTGTCAGTGGGGAAAACAAGGGAACTTTTCAAAAGATGGCAGGACTCTGGGTTGGAAGTCAAAACTGAGTTCAAGGTGAAATTGTGCCTCTAAAGCTGCTGTGGGCTCTCCACGGACTCACTCCTTGGAGCCTCGCTTTCCCTCGTCAGCAGTCAGGGCTGGGGAGGGGTCAGTGGAGATGCTCATCACTGAAGGCCGGTGGGAGTCACCCCTCCTGTTCTCTGCCCTTCCTGTAGGAAAGCTCATCATCTGCAGCGTCACCGGCATTGCCCACAGGCGTCCACAGGGTGAGAGCTATGACCAGGCGATCCGCAACGATGAGACAGGGCTGTGGCAGTGCCCCTTCTGCCAACAAGACAATTTTCCTGAACTAAGTGAGGTATGTGCTACAGTATTCAGTCAGTTTCCTTGATTGAATGGTCTCTGTCCAAAGGAAGCAGAATTAGGCCAATTGAAGCTACCATGTTTAGGAAATTTGGCTGTAATATATCTTAGAAGGCCTGATAATAGCTTAGCTTTGGTTTGGTGACATGGAACCTCTGTGACCGACTCGAGTCTGATTTTTTAAAGATTCATTTATTTTAAAGAGTGACAGAGAGAGGGGGGAGAGACTGAGATTGAAAGATCTTCCATTGCTGATTCACTTCCCAAATGCCCACAACAGCTGGGGCTGGGCCAGGCTGGAGCCAGGAGCCAGGAACTCCATCCAGATCTTCCATGTGGATAGCAGGAACCCAAGCCATCATCTGCTGCCCCAGAGGGTGCATATTAGCAGTAAGCTGGACCAGAAGCATAGTAGCTGGCACTTGAACTGGACCTCCCCCACAGAGGGTACAGGTGTCGCACGTGGTGGCCTAAGCCACTGTGGCACAATGCCCACCCCTCCCTTCTGATTTTTAATCTGGTCTTTTGGGGCCCATTGCAGAACCTCGTCCACAACAATGCCTTTCTGTAATTTTTATTTAATGACCTTTTTAAATTAAAGACTAGATTTTTAGATCTCATATTAGCCTCCCTCTGCCCCCCACCCCAGTAAATGTTTCCCAGTTACAATCAGAGAAAGCAAAAGAACACAGTGGAAAAGATCATAGGCTTCAGGCAGATAATAGGCTCTGGGATACAAGGTTTTAGTTGCAGTGGGAGAGTTCCTGAGCCACAGTCTCTTTAACGGTTTTATAAATGGACTTAGATACTGGTGTTGGGGCGTTGGGGCATCAGGTAATACCAGCACCACATATGAGTGCCAGTTCATGTCCTGGCTGCTCTACTTCCAATCCAGTTCCCTGCTGAATGGCCTGGAAAAAGCAGTGGACTATGGCCCAAGTGCTTGGACACACTGCCACCCATATGGGAGCCTCAA
Organism: Oryctolagus cuniculus; assembly: GCF_964237555.1. Taxonomy (NCBI): domain Eukaryota; kingdom Metazoa; phylum Chordata; class Mammalia; order Lagomorpha; family Leporidae; genus Oryctolagus; species Oryctolagus cuniculus. The sequence goes on from NC_091448.1 coordinate 44,192,716, forward strand.
TAAATGCAGCTCCTGGCTTCAGCCTGTCCCAATAATGGCCTTTGTAGCCATTTGGGAAGGCAACCAGAGGATGGAAGATTCTTTCTCTCTCTCTCTCTCCCTGATTTTCAAATAAATGTATGCCTGCTTCATAAGCTTGTGAGAATCAAGTAAAACAGGTATGTAAAAGATGTATTGTAGCACCAAGCACATAGTAAAAACTCGTAACTATTTTATTATAAAATGTATTTTTCAAAAAAGGAAGCAGCAACAGGGACAATTTAGATGGATAAAACACATACAGTGAAGTAACCCTGTATGCCACTTAGAAGTTACCTGTGTGCTTGCTTTTATTCCAGCTCAGTCACCTTAGCCTTAACCCTTGTGCCCCATTATCTGGATACCTGGCCTCACCAGATTAGGGAAAGGGGGACATGATTTCTTACTTACAGAGTAGGCCCAAGGTCCTTACACACGCTTGTTAGAAGTTACCTGTAGCCTCCCTTCAATTTTTTTTTTTTTTTTTATCTAAGATCTATTTATTTGAAAGGGAGAGTTACAGAGAGAGGGAGGGACAGAGACAGAGTTCACTACTGATTCACTTCCCAAATGGCTGCAACGACCAGGGCTGGACAGGCCAAAGCCAGGAGCCTGGAACTCCATCTGAGTCTCCCACGTTATATAGGGACCCAAGCACTTGGGCCATCTCCCACTGCTTTCCCATGTGCATTAGTAGGGAGCTGGATCAGAAGTGGAGCAGCCAGGACTTGAACTGGTGCCCGTATGGGACACTGGTATTGCAGGCTTTACCCACTATGCCACAACCTCCCTTCAGTTTTCACATTTCTCCTTACACTTTTTTCTCCCCATATTTTTTGAAAGACAGTTTACTCCCCAAATGCCTGTAACAGCCAGGAGCCCAAGTACTTAAGCCATCATCTGCTGCCTTACAGCGTGTGCATTAGCAGGAAGCTACATTGGAAGCAGAGTCATTTGAACCAGGCATTGTTATATGGAATGTGGCATCTTAACTACTGCCAAACACCTGCCCTATTCCCTATACTTTGTAATTTCCCACTTTCACACCATCTGCCTTTCTGATGGTAAAAATCATTGACGACACCCCCCCCCCCCCAAGAGGTTTTTGGTCTCTCGGTTTTTTTTTTTTTTTTGTTCTACACATGGTAGAAGAGATGATTTTTCCATTTCACCCATTGCCTGGGCTCCAAGAAAGTCAGGTGCTGATGAGCCCCTGTGATGAGTTCTGAGAAGGTTCATGGAGATGCTTCTGTACTCATTGGGTCAGACCAAAAGGGGAGGAGTGTCAGATGCAGCTACGAGGTCACAGATGTAAGCAAAAGATTCATGTGATAGCCAGTGCTGCAGACGTGAGCCATGAGTCAGGGAACGTTGCAGATATTTGGAGTCTCTTAGCTAAGTCATTGTGTTTCCAGATCACAGTGCCAAGTGTCAGTGACAAAATAAATTACAACACTGCTGGCAACCAGCTCTTTATGCTTGTCCAGGAGGACCTCCAAGATCTTAATAGTCAACCTCTTCTCTTGGCTTCTTCAGGTCTGGAACCACTTCGATAGTGGTTCATGCCCGGGCCAGGCCATCGGTGTCAAAACACGGCTAGACAATGGTGTCACCGGCTTCATCCCCACCAAATTCCTCAGTGACAAAGTGGTCAAGCGGCCAGAGGAACGAGTGAAGGTAGATGGATGACTGCCTACGGTTGGAGTACAGTTTCCAGCCGCCCAGACCAGGCTCTCTGGAACCTGGGGCTGTTCCCATCGCAAGTCAGGCTCTGTTCCTAGTGGCACAGCTGGGGGCGGGAGTGTCTGAATGAGTGGCAGCATTTATTCACGGCCTTTGTGAGATTTCAGCAAGTTGCCAGCCCTTTGATGGTGGGCTGTCTCGTCCTGTGGTGTAGTTTAGGGCAGGAAGCAGGGTTTAGCGTTCATGCTGTGAAACAGAAAGGCTCTCCCTGTTTTTCCAAGGTCAGGCGGTACTGCTGTGGGAGTTACAAAAGTATATACAGCCAGCCCTGTGCACAGGAGCTATAGGCAGAACCAGACAACAACAGAAGGAACCTTCGCTGTTCTCTGGAAAAGGTTGAGAGTAAATCTCTAAGCTCCATTCCTGTTTTCATGTTCACCCACAGCTGCCTTTGATGGCACACTTGACACTGATAAATGTTGTGCCTACTCTCAGGCCCGATGGGGAAGGAAATACCTGTTTAGTTTGGTGTTTGCTTTTTTTGTTGTTTTTTGGTTTTTGGTTTTTTGTTTGGTTTTTTTTTTTTTAGAAAAACCTAAATGTCTTCCAAGATGATTCGGTTAGTGACATTGCTGATAGCAAATCTGCCTAACTCTTGTTCTAAGGCCCCTGAGAGCCGGGGCCTTAGGAAGGCTGGGGAGAGACATTCCTGGGTAAATGAACCTAGGGAGATTTTCACAAAGAGGAGAGCCGTGCAGTGGCTTTTGCCATTACATTAGACAGAAGGTCTGCAGTCAGGAGTACAGAAAACAGCTATTATTTTGCTTCCCCTCCAGAAAGGGCAGCCAGCGTTCAATTGTACCCTGGAAGCCGTAACCAGGAAACTAGAGGAAGAGGGAAGAGTGCCAGTGACAAGATAGATCACAGCAGGCACCAGCCACTTATCCCTCCCAGAGTTGGAGGCATCGGTGCAAGGCACAGCCCATGGCCCCCAGAGCAGACCTAACCCTGAACTTGCTATGCTAGTCAGTAGCTGGCTTGCTCTGGGCTAGTCACTCTACCTTTCTGCCCGGACTTTGGTTTTCTCCATATGTGAAGCAGGGCATCGGGCTAGAGCATCTTTGTCCCTTGCAGCTCAAATGTTCTATGGATCTAGGTGGGAATGACCGTGCACTGCCGCATCATGAAGATTGACATTGAGAAGTTTAGTGCAGACCTGACCTGCCGCACCTCAGACCTCATGGACCGGAACAACGAGTGGAAACTGCCCAAGGACACCTACTATGACTTTGATGCCGAGGCAGCAGACCACAAGCAGGAGGAGGACATGAAGCGGAAGCAGCAGCGGACCAGTGAGTGTGCCGCCAGCCATTCCCGTGCCCCCTGAGTCTTGGCAGCTCTCCTGCTGCGGGACTTACGCCACAGGATGTGTATGTGTGACACTCTCCTGAAAGGAAGTCTGAAATCCAGAACCTTCTGGGTCATTACTTGGCTATTGCATTCTGACTCTTAAAGCCTCATTCTCTCATCGACTTGAGAGCCCAGGCAAACAAGTCCTTCATGTCAGGGAATCCAGACCCAGGGAACGTGAGAGTCTCACAACCCCAGTAGATCAAAAACTAAGCCCTCATATGTCCCATGGCTGTCTGCCTCTCACCTCGTAACCTGGTCTTGCCTTTTCTTTTCCCATTGTCAGCATACATCAAGCGAGTGATCGCACACCCATCTTTCCATAATATCAATTTCAAACAAGCAGAAAAGATGATGGAGACCATGGACCAGGGTGATGTGATCATCCGGCCCAGCAGCAAGGGTGAGAACCACTTGACCGTAACGTGGAAAGTCAGTGACGGCATCTACCAGCACGTGGATGTGCGGGAGGAAGGCAAGGAAAATGCCTTCAGCCTGGGAGCCACGCTGTGGATCAATAGCGAGGTGAGAGCCTGTGCCTTCCCCACTGCCAGCCCTGCTGTTCCCAGAGGCGGGCCCTGCTGCCTCTTCACTGAAGAGTAACTCACAAGGCACCATGCGTACTGTGGCTGTGCAGAACAAAAAAGTTGCTGGTAGAATGAATCATTTGATACTGATTTTGTGTATTTTGACCTCTTTCCCTGTCCTCAAATTTTTAAAATACACAGCCTAGGCCGGGCTGCGGCTCCTCCACCTGCGGCGCCGGCACACCAGGTTCTAGTCCCACTTGGGGTGCCAGATTCTGTCCCCGTTGCCCCTCTTCCAGGCCAGCTCTCTGCTGTGGCCCGGGAGTACAGTGGAGGATGGCCCAAGTGCTTGGGCCCTGCACCCGCATGGGAGACCAGGAGAAGCACCTGGCTCCTGGCTTTGGATCGGCACAGCGCTGGCTGCAGCGGCCATTTGGGGAGTGAACCAACGGAAGGAAGACCTTTCTGTCTGTCTCTAACTCTGCCTGTCGGGGAAAAAAAAAACACAGCCTAGAAAGCCAGTGGGGGAAGAGAAGATAAATATGTACCTGTGTGCCTGCACACACACACACACACACACACACACACACACACACACACAAAGCTTCTACTTCCTATTTTTAGTAAAGAGAAATCTAGTGAAGTTCCCTAGTGTTCACAAGCACCAGGGTTGAATCAAAGTTGTACTCTATAAGCCTGACTCAAATAGATAAGATACATCGAGGGTCTTCAGCCATGGCTTCTCTTTAGGGTGGATTTGACAAAGGGCAGGGACAGACACTTGGCTGTGGCTGTGACATGCGGAGGCCTTTGCCTTCTGCCCGCAGGAATTTGAAGACTTGGATGAGATTGTTGCCCGCTATGTGCAGCCGATGGCCTCCTTCGCCCGGGACCTTCTGAACCACAAGTATTATCAGGACTGCAGTGGTGGGGACCGCAAGGTGAGCCCAGGGCCTTCTGAGAATGACAGCATCCGGTCACTTAAGGATGTATGCTTTCCATTCAGTGTAGGGGACGTGCAGGTGGTCAAGGACGTGTACATCGTGTATGCCAGACATGGTGTACCAGGCGTGCTGCTCTCCCAACCTCTCACCCTCGTTCTACCCCCAGAAATTAGAGGAGCTGCTCATCAAAACTAAGAAGGAGAAGCCCACCTTCATCCCCTATTTCATCTGTGCCTGCAAGGAACTGCCCGGCAAGTTCCTACTGGGATACCAGCCCCGGGGTAAACCCAGGTGAGCACTGGTGCTGACAAGGTGCTGCCGCTGGGGTCCACAGCCAGGCTGGAAGGGAGCCAAATCCTGTCTGCTTGATTGCCTTGCTCCTCTTCTCTGTTAAGAACAGAGGTGGAGGTTGGAGGTGGGGAGAGGGTGATTGAGAGGCAAAGGTTCACATGAGAGGTGTGCTTGCATCAGCCCTGTGAGGAGCTCCCTGCACTCCGTCTCCCTCCCAGACATGACAGAAATCACCTGGCACTGCCCTACTTCACATGCCCAGAGGTCAGGGGTCAGCACATGGATAGCTGACTCCACCCTCTGCTTCCCCCAGCCCAGGACAGCTAGCTTCTGCTGCCAAGTGGCCCCAGTGCTCTCTGCGCTGAAATGGGTGGGTACTCCCTTCTGTGTGGGACTGGCTGGCTGGCCTTCTTTGTATCTGTTGTACAGACTGATCAGCACACCAGCCTTCTCAGCCCAAGCCCCACCCCACCCTCACCCGGGCCCTTGGCCACAGGTCTGCATTTCTGTTTTCATCGCTATACTGCCTGTACACGCTGCATGGCCTACACTGTCGGTGGGGTCAGTGGCAGACGGCAAGAAGCCGTGGACCCTGGGGACACTGCACTGTCCTGTGCACATCTGGAGTATGGTACTTGTTTCTGACTCCCCAAAATGCTTCCAGAGGATGGCAGCCAGAGTTGCATGTGGTCTGGAAACCCTGTTCCATGGGAAACAGTTGGCCAGAACCAGGAGCAGACTCAGCACGAGAGCTTCCTGGGGGAAGGAGCAGAGGACTTCTAGGAAGGAAGTTTTGGCTGAGCGTGGCAGACACCTTGCATTGTCTGTTGGCTGCTGAGAGCTGTCCTTAACTGTGCACATCCCTGTCTGAGGTGTGGGGAGGAGTGCATTGTGCACACTGTCTCAGTTAATACTCACAACCACCCTGGAGGTTTAGGTCCGGTTTTCCTCATTTTACAAATGAAGCCAAGACAGGTTTAGTAACTTGGTGTGGTAAATGGCAGACCTGGAACCAGGTCTGCGCTGGATCCCAACCTCTTAAGCACTGTCTGCTGATCTCAGAAGTGATTAAGGGCAGACTAACCCCCTGCCAAGGCCACTGCAGAAGTCTCTTGCTTAGACTTGGCCTTTGCTGCCCCCAGGAGGCCCCTTCCTCCCTGGCCTCCCCGTCAGCTGCTGTGTGGCCCTCATTCTGCAGCCCTGTTCTGTGATGCGGCCTCCAGCAAGCCTTCCTCTGGAACTTGTGTGCGGCTCCCAGTGGGCCGAAGAATCCTTGGCCTTGAGCTCATGACCATGCACGCCTTCCCTCCCCACTCAGTGCAGCCTCCCCTCACAGGGCTGGGGACTGGTGCTGTCATCTCTGCTTCCCCAGCACCCAGTATGACTGTCGCACACGTTGGACATCTGTTCTGGTCGCACCCTCACAGCTGCCTCAAAGTGGGGTCTGATGAATGTTTCCTTCTAAAAATCCCAGGATAGAGTATGTAACGGTGACTCCAGAGGGATTCCGGTACCGAGGCCAGATCTTCCCCACTGTGAATGGACTCTTCAGGTGGTTTAAGGATCATTACCAGGATCCTGTACCAGGTGAGCCCCACTGTCGCCTGACTTTCAGGCTGTGGTTGGAGGACCATGCAAGGGTGGTCACTGGCCCTGACTAAGCAGTCTTGTTGCTCCCACCACGGCCTTGCCTCAGGCAGGCGCTCCACGCAGTGTGCTGGTGTGCAGTGCTTCCTTCTCCACCTAGCTCAGCAGCTCTTCCCAAAGTCCTGATCCAGGAAGCCAGGACTCGGTTGCTGGAGGGACGCAACTAACTATAGCCATCCCCTCAGGTATCACTCCCAGCAGCAGCAGCAGGACCCGGACACCTGCCTCCATCAACGCTACCCCAGCCAACATCAACCTCGCAGGTTAGGCGCTTGGGCCTGGGCCTGGGGGTGGCGGGGATGAAGCTGGATGGACTTTGGCCTATAACATGCCATCCCCACTTCTGCGTGCTTACAGATCTGACGCGAGCTGTGAACGCCCTGCCCCAGAACATGACTTCACAGATGTTCAGTGCCATTGCTGCTGTGACAGGCCAAGGACAGAATCCTAATGCCACCCCAGCCCAGTGGGCCTCCAGCCAGTATGGCTATGGCGGCAGTGGAGGGGGCAGCAGCGCTTACCACGTATGTGGCCTGGGGCGGGGCTCCCTGTGCAGGGTGTGGAGGGGTCAAAGGGAACAGGCATCCTTTACCAACCACGTCCTACAGATAGGCCTCAGGAACTGTCCCCAACATGTGGTCCCTTTCCTCAGGCCTATTTTTCGGGAGCTGAGCTCCTCAGTGTCCTTTGGGAACCTTTGATCCCCGCAAGCCACAGAAAGCAGCAGTGGTCAGGACTGGTGGGCTCTGCTGTGTGCCAAGTACCATTCTGTCAGCTCCCCTCAGCTCTCAGAACCACTTAGTGCTGAGCTACCCCTTACCATGTGCCAGAAGTCCACAGGATCAGGCCAGCCAAACCCAGCCCCACTTAACTGTTTTATCCTTTGCAGGTATTCCCAACGCCAGCTCAGCAACCAGTGGCCACACCACTAATGACCCCCAGCTATTCCTACACAACCCCAAGCCAGCCAATCACCACCCCACAGTACCACCAGCTTCAGGCCAGCACCACCCCACAGACTGCACAGGCCCAGCCCCAGCCCTCTTCCAGCTCCCGGCAAAGGCAGCAGCAGCCAAAGTAAGTGTCAGGACAGCAGACTGGGCAGGGCAGCAGGAGGGGCTTAGCACACTGGGCACAGGCAGATGCTCCGCCACCTCTGTCAGCCAAGAGCTCTGTACACTGCCCTACCACAGCAGAGGGGCTACAGCCCGCTGGGGCGGGGTCCCTTTCTGTTAGGGTGGGCACTCACCAGGGATCACTGGGAAGGCTGCCGTCTCGCAAGCCCCTGGAGAGTGCCTGCCTCCAAGGCCGTTCATTTCTCCTCTCAGGTCCAACAGCCATGCAGCCATCGACTGGGGGAAGATGGCGGAGCAGTGGCTACAGGAGAAGGAGGCAGAACGGAGGAAACAGAAGCAGCGGCTGACACCTCGGCCCTCCCCCAGCCCCATGATCGAAAGCACGCCCATGTCCATCGCTGGCGACGCCACCCCGCTCCTGGATGAGATGGATCGGTAGGGGCTGCTCCTTGGACTCTGATGACCTCCAAGGCTGAGAGGAGCCTGGCCACCTACTGCCTCACTCCCTGCCCCTCCTTTTCTGTCCATAAGGTGGTATGGCAGGATGGTCAGCCTGGATGGGTGACAGGCTGGATGGCCTTGTGAACTTGAGCTCAGCAAATGCTAGGCAGCAATTCTCCCACTCCAGACCCTTACTGACCACCTGTCCAGGGACCAGGCTGGGGAAGTGTGGCAGGGAAGAGAAGGAGAGGGGAGCAGTTTTGTATTTTACTCCCTACAAGCCATGTGAGCTTCTGCCCTCAGCTGACTGAGCTGCGAGAGGCACCAAGCTCAGCACGCGTGTCTCCCCGGCGCTGGTGGGGAGAGGGATGCTATTTATTCAGTTTGGGGCAGGAGGGAGAGGAAGGGAAGTATTTCTAGCCCTGATGCCAACAGCGTGGGTGACTGTCAGAGCAGGGCCGCGGGGGAACAGTGCTCACTTGCCCAGCCCCTGCCTGGCCATCCTCACCCGCCTGCTGCTGCGCTCCCTGCCTGTCATTTGAATAAACAGTGTTTCTACAGAGCACTCCCCGAAGCCTCTCTCCAGCGTGCGACCCTGCAGGGCTGCCCGCCTCCACTCCACAGCGGCCACAAGTGACGCCCCTGTTCTACTTCAGCCCAGGCCTTTAACCTTTTGTAAGCACCTGTTGCCCTAAGGCCAGCTTTCTCATCTGCAAGCCAGGCCTGCCTCTGCAAGGGGTAAGACAGGAGCGTGTGAACTGCTTAGTCCAGTGCCTGTCACTTGTCACTGTGGCACACTGGAAGCGGTTCCACAGGGACATCTGGCTTTCTCACCGTGAGTCCTGGCACCACCCCCCTTTCCCAGCTGGGCTTTGGCCTCTGACAACCTCTAAGCAAATCATGTTTCTGCCCCAGGGTGGGCCCCACACTCACCTGCTCCCATATCCTTCCCACCCTGGCTTGGGAGCAGCCAGCCCCTGACTCCTGATCTGCCTGCTTCTTCATGGGGGCTCAGTGCGGGGAAAGGGAGGCTTCCCTTCCCTTTCCTCTACTGAAAGAAAAGGCCACTGCACCCCAGACTGGCCATGTGTTGGCAGGAGCTGGGGGAAGGGCCTATTCCATTGCCAGGAGCTCAGCTGCACCCCGTTCACAGAAGGCCTGCGAGAGTCTAGAAGGAGCAGGACTGCACCAGCTGGGGTGTCCCAGCAGAGTGCACAGCACCTTCCCCAGGGCCACTGAGAGGAGGGAAAGGCCAGGCAGAGTAGCTTAAAGGTTCAGGTTTATTGGGGGTATTGCCTGTCCCAGAAGTTAGACCAGGCTTCCAGGAGCAGTGAGCCCTTGCACCCCAATCCTGGTCCTAGATGCTACACAGAAATGTGTAGCCCTTCCCCACCACCACTACCACCACTACCTTCCCCTGGTGACCCTGCCACTCCTTGCTCTGGCTGTGCCCAGAACCTACCCCATCCCCCCAGATGGCCTATTCGGAGGGACAGGACAGCACCAGGGGTCGGCTACAGGCTTGACGGCATTTATTCGTCACCCTGGTTGCGCTGACTTCAGCTAAGATTGGGGTTGGACACAGGGGGGGATTTCCTTTTGGTCACCTTCCTGGCTTGTGTGGTCTTCACCCCGGTCTTCCTGGTCTGGGTGCCGTTCTTCTCTTTCTTCTTAGGCGATGACGACTCCAGCACGTCCTCACTGGAGGGCTCACCCTGGCCCCGGTCGTTGTAACTGTCCTCACTCTCCAGGTCTTCCCGGCTCTCTGGGCTGGACTCTGACATCCTGGCCAATTCTCTTGGGCTTAAAGATCGCGTCAGATCTGGAGGCGAAGACTCCGACTTCACTGGGCTTTTCTTCTTAGTCAGCTTGCCTTTCTTGGGTTTTTTCTTCAACTTCGTCTTCTCGTCCATCGTCTCCTCCTCCTTGTCTTTCTTCTTCTTTACCTTCTTGATTACCTTGCCTCCCAGGCTCTTCCCGGTCGGGCTGTCTGACCGCCAGATGGTGATGGGTGCTGGCGTGTCCGGGGCACCGGTGACTGTGACAGTGCACGTGTCAGTGGGCGTGGTGGTGGTGGGCCCCACCTGGGTTGGGATGGGGGGCTTGCTTTCTTCCTCCTCCTCCTCCTCCTCTTCCTCTCCATTTAGATCATCTGCTGCACACTCATGGTGTATGGGGTGGTGGATCACTGCCACGGACACAGGCCTGTAGCTTTTGCACCTAGGCACAGGGGCACAGAGAAGGCTCACTGGGCGTGAGGGGAGATGCTTCATGTAGAAAAACCCATGTCAGCCTGCCCGCACTCACCAGCCATACCAGATCCTCTCCACACTCGCCTCCTCTGGGATGAGCTCAAAGCAAGGGGTCTGGATGATGTTACAGCAGGTAGAGCCCGAACCCAAGCCTGGACCCGGGCCCGAGCCCGAGCCCGAGCTGCGGGAACAGGCTGGGCCTGGGTCTCGGGAGCTGCTGCTACTGCTGCTGTTGGCCTTTTCTGAGCCGTCCTTCACCCTGCCACAAAGGGGACTCAGCCTGACTCCTGTACCCCAGGTGCCACCAGGGCCCACAACCGGAAACCTGAGACAGCAGGCTTCTGCTGGGGTGGGCCTGGGCTGCCCAGAGACCTCCCCACTGCTCTAGGGTGAGGAAGGCTTTGAGCTGAGGCCTGACAGTGCCAGGTCAAAGCTGAAGGGGGACCCCTCAGTGACAGTTGGCCTTTGGCTCTGCCCTGGGTCCCTGGGGAGGGATCCTCACCTGGAATCACAGTCACAGTGGCTGATGGTGTGCAGGTGCAGGTTGCAGTGGCCGTACTCAGAGAAGGGGTGGATGATGTGCGCCGTGCACTGCTTGTGTTTGCAGCAGCACGTGTCCGTCTCCTTGCACTCACCTGGGGGGTGGGGAGGTGTTCCGAGTCCCACCTCTGTCTCCCTCAGAGCTCAGTCAGGCCTCACATTGACCTGCCTGCCACTGCCACCTGCCCCTCCCCAAACTGTTCTACTTCAGCTCAGCCCAGCAGTAACTGCAGGGCCTGGCACTGCCCTTCCCACTGCCTCAAATGCCTGCACACTCCTTGGACAGCGTCTGCTACTGGTCCTCAGTCCCCTTGCTGGCCTGTGACACCTAGCCACTTCTCCCAAGTCCCTCTGACTCCTGCTACAGCTACCGTACTATACAAGGTACTAGGTTGGAAGGCCCCATGGCCTGGCAGAATGGAGCCCCAGGAACCCCTACATAGGCCCAGAAGGCTCCCATCTGACCCCCACAGCGTGTGAAGCACCCCAAACCCGGTGTGGAGTGGCCCAGACCTAGAGAGGAGCCGATGCCTCACCCACCCCCAGCATGCTCTGGGTTGCTCCTTCTGACTGTTCCCCCTCTGCCTCTCCCTCTTGGCACTGTTTCCCCTTTCCCATGCCCTCCTTGGTTCTCTCCCTCTCTACTCATCCAGTTCCCTCCCTTCCCCGCTCCCCAGTCCCTAGAGCGAAAGACTTGGGCTCCTGCAGCCTGCACCCCTCTACCTCCTTGCCAGCAGCCTAGACACTGTTCCCTTCCATCCCCTTCCCTCAGGCACAAGGACAAGCTGCTGGGGGTGGGGTAAATGCCTTGGAGAAAGCCTCCCACCCCAGCCTCTTGCCAAGTATCCCAGGTCCACCCCCACTGCCTAACCTCTAAACCTCAGGTCCCTGGCCACCACTGTCTCTCCCTCCAGGCCACCATCTTTAAAAGGTGAGCCCATCAGCATAGGTGATGCCACAAGCCTCTTTGAAGTGAGGAGCCCAAGGTCTCACACCCAGGCAGAGGACAGGGTCCCGTCTACAGCTTCCCCTGGACCTTGGGGAGGAGGTGGGCAGGCACCGAGGAGTTCCAGGGCAACCTGGCAGGGGCTCTAACAGGCTACAAAGACCATGCCTTGATCCAGTGCCCAGGGAGGGTGGAACACGGGCCAGCCTCTGCTGGCCACCAGTCAGGACTTAAGGCACATGAGAAACAAGACAGCAGCATGGTCCGAGGCTCTCCCTCCCTCCCTCCTGTCTTCCCCCCACCCCAGTGCAAGGCTGGGAGGTGCCCAGAGCCCCACCACATCCCCAGCCCCTTTGGATTCTGCTTCCTCATCCTGTGCCCTTTCTCTACCCCTAGAAGAAATACGGCCTGGTAGCATGGCCCGGGGACATCACCACCACCTCGGGGTTCTTCAGCAGAGTGATGAGTGGCCAGAGATGAGGGGCAGGCCTGAGAGGGAGTCGTTCACTGAGCCTTTGTTTGCTCATGCACGAGATGGGATGGTGGTGATGTATTCAGCAGGGGTGCCGAGAGGACTCCGTTCATGGGTGTCAGGATGGTGTGAAGGGCCCTCCCTCCCTGGCAGGCGTGGCGGCAGGAGCGGTAGGGTAGCCCCCCAGGACCAAACGTGTTTCCTTCCTTCACACCACGTGGCAGGTCTCCCAAGAGATGGGTGGGGTATCCTGGGGCCAGAGCCCCCCGAGACCCACCTTCAGATGAGAAGATGGACGCATCAGTGCTGGATGCCACACCAGCCAGCGGACGTCCTCTCTCCCAGCTGGGTAACCTGTTTATATCTGAGAGAGCATAGAGGGCAGTGGGCAGCAGCCCCTCCACTCATTCACCTAACGTTTCCCCTAGGAGCCTGTGCAGCAGGTCCTGGAGATGCCAAGAATTAAGAAACAGACCCTGCTCTTGTGGCTGGGGAGAGGGGTGGGGGCGGATACAGGGAAGGTCTTGACAGAAGTGTGCAGCACACTCAGGAAATGGAGGTAAAGGCAAGGACCACCTGCCAAGACTGGGGAGGGCGGAGACAGGGGAGCAGGGAGGACTTTTTGGGAGGAGCACCATGGGACCTGGGCTGATGAACTTGAGTGAGCTAGGTCTAGGCCAGGAGGGGTAGTTCCAGCAATTACCCCAGGGATGTGGAACCTGGTCAGAGGGTGGCCCTGGGGTAACATCTCCAACTGGGTGGGCAGCTCCCCAGCCATCAGCACCCACAGGGGAGAATCTGCCACTTTCCTTTGAGGCACTGAATTTGAGCCTTGCTTAAATTGCTAGGGTCTTCAATGGACCCCAAGCCTCCTCCCACAAGTCCCTGGTCAGTGCCTGCTCCTCTTTTCCACAGCACAGTAATATTCATATGAGTGACTCCAAGTACTTCCTGGAAACCCCTGTGCTGCTGCTCCTGTCCCTCCTGGCAGATCACTTCACCAGCTCTGTCTGAATACTCTGTCCTCACCAACTCCTCCATCCTGGAGAAGCAGTGGCCAAAAGAATCTGTAACACTTGAGGCAGGCGCTGTGGCATACAGGTAAAACCGCCGCCTGCAGTGCTGGCAGCCCATATGGGCACTGGTTCCTGTCCCGGCTGCTCCATTTCCAATCTAGCTCTCTGCTATGGCCTGGGAAAGCAGTGGAGGATGGCCCAAGTCCTTGGGCCCCTGCACCCACGTGGGAGACCTGGAAGAAGCTCCTGGCTTCCGATCAGCCCAGCTCCAGCCATTGTGGCCAACTGGGAAATAAACCACCGGATGGAAGACCTCTCTCTCTCTCTCTCTCTCTGCCTCTGCCTCTTGGCCTTTCAAGTAAATAATTTTTTTTTTTTTTTAACAGGCAGAGTGGACAGTGAGAGAAACAGAGAGAAAGGTCTTCCTTTGCCGTTGGTTCACCCTCCAATGGCGGCCGCGGCCGGCACACCCCGCTGATCCGATGGCAGGAGCCAGGTGCTTCTCCTGGTCTCCCATGGGGTGCAGGGCCCAAGCACTTGGACCATCCTCCACTGTACTCCCAGGCCACAGCAGAGAGCTGGCCTGGAAGAGGGGCAACCGGGACAGAATCTGGTGCCCCGACCGGGACTAGAACCTGGTATGCCGGCGCCACTAAGCGGAGGATTAGCCTATTGAGCCGCGGCGCCGGCTTCAAGTAAATAAATATTTTTTTTAAAACAAATTCTTATTAAAAAAAAATCTGTCCCGGTTGCCCCTCTTCCAGGCCAGCTCTCTGGCCAGGGAGTGCAGTGGAGGATGGCCCAGGTGCTTGGGCCCTGCACCCCATGGGAGACCAGGAAAAGCACCTGGTTCCTGGCTCCTGCCATCGGATCAGTGCGGTGCGCCGGCCGCAGCGCGCCGGCCGCGGCGGCCATTGGAGAGTGAACCAACGGCAAAGGAAGACCTTTCTCTCTGTCTCTCTCTCTCACTGTCCACTCTGCCTGTCAAAAAAAAAAAAAAAAAAAAAATCTAACATCAGGTCCAGGCCAGAATTGTCACCTCTCCCTCTTACTGGCTTTTCCGCTTCCTACAGGCTACAAACATCTTGAAACAAAGCACTCAGCCCCGTTCCCCCCTCTGTCACTGCACAGCCCCCCTTTCCTTTCCAAGGTTACCTGCTCATTGCCTGGACAGCTCCACTAGGCGCAGGGGAAGGAGACCCAGCCTCTTGCAGCGAGCTCTGGGTCCCCGCCTTTCTTCTAGCAAGCCACCTGCCACACGGCAGCCCTCTATGAGAACAGTCTCGGCAAAGGCCGCCAGCAGTTCCCTAAAAGCTGTGCCGGTTCCTCTCATCCCACCCGTCTTGGCTTACTGTACACTGTGCTCCTGGGCCTTCCAGCACAGACCTCATCTCACCCTTCCTCTGCATAACTCCTCGGTTCTCTCCTGCCACCTTTGCTCTTCTGCCAAACCCCTTTAAATCAGGGATTAAGACACACACTTGCCCTAAATTATGTCATCTACTTCCATGGTTTCACCATCCACTAATAAAATGGCGTACATCTGGGTGTGTAATTACAGACTGCTTTCCCAAGCAAGTAGCCTGTATTCTCTTGGATGGTTCCAAACATCTTAAGATCAACATGTCCTGTGTGAATCTGCATCTTTTTCCTACTCAACCCCATGAACCTCATGCTCTTGTGTCTTCCATTTCATACAGCAACTGACACCACAGCTGGAAATGCAGGCTCCTCTTTCTCCTCCCACACCCACTTGCTGAGCAAGTCTGACCGTGGCCACCTGCCGCCCAGCATGTGCCTAGGTCTTGGTTCAGACCTTTACCAACTGTCTATGACCTAGACAGCTGTAGTAGCCTCTGCCTGGCTTCCCCCCCCCCCCCGCCCCCTTTAAAGATTTATTTGAAAGGCAGAGAGAGAGTCTTCCATCTGCTGGTTCACTCCCCAAAATGGCCTCAACAGCTGGAGCTGGGCCGATCAGGAGCCTGGAGCTTCTGGGTCTCCTACATGGGAGCAGGGCCCAAGGACTTGAGCCATCTGCTGCTGCTCTCCCAGGCACATTAGCAGGGAGCTGAAGTGGAGCAGCCGTGACTCGAACTCGTGGCCATATGGGATACCAGCGTTGTGGCGTAGTGAGTAAAGCTGCCGCCTGCCCCTTCCTGCCTTCTATCTCACAACCTCATCCAGTCCTCACAAGGCAGCCAGAATGAGTTTTCTAGAATGCAGTTGGTTTACCACACAGATCCTTTTTATTAGCAGCCCACTGCCTTCATGATGAAATACAAGCTCCTGGCCGGCGCCGCGGCTCAATAGGATAATCCTCCGCCTAGTGGCGCCGGCACACCGGGTTCTGGTCCTGGTCGGAGCGCTGGATTCTGCCCCGGTTGCCCCTCTTCCAGGCCAGCTCTCTGCTGTGGCCAGGGAGTGCAGTGGGGGGTGGCCCGGGTGCTTGGGCCCTGCACCCCATGGGAGACCAGGAGAAGTACCTGGCTCCTGCCATCGGATCAGCGCGGTGCTCCAGCCACTGCGGCCATCGGAGGGTGAACCAACGGCAAAGGAAGACCTTTCTCTCTGTCTCTCTCTCTCACTGTCCACTCTGTCAAAAAAAAAATCTGGTTCCTCCTCCAGGTGTCAGTTGCTCAAACCCCTCCTGCCTCCATTCCTCTCACCTGACCCCCACTCCCAAGAAACCCCTGCTTGTCTGGAAAATAACGTCATCCAAGCAGAAGTGGCTGCACTGTCGTGTGTCCCTTTACCCTGCCCCGTGACATTTACCCTGGGACCCATGACATCCACGTATTTACAGCAAATACCAGATCTCATGTGCGTCTGCATCCGCAGAGCCTGCAACATCGGAGTGCTCAGCCCGTGTCTGTTGACTGAGAGAAGACATGAGAGCCACCAAGAGGCTATGTCACTGAACAAGGCCAGGGTCCGAGCCTGGGGGCTTCTCTGGGGAAGGACTGACCCAGAATGTGCCTGTCACACCTGCCACTGTGCCAGGCTCCTGCACAGCCCTCACTGTCCTACGGACGGGAACACAGGGGCTCAGGGGAAGAGCTTGCCTGAAGACACGCTGATGGCTGGCAGGGGTGGGTCTCCCTTGTCCCATGGGCTGTGCTGCTTACACGCGCCCCAGAAAAGGTCCCTCCACGTGTCAGGAGCGCCACAGACGTTACCTCCCACTACACAAGCTTTTCAATTCCACCCACTCTGGCTTCACCTCACCCTGCCCCTACAGCCTCCCTTATCCAGCCTGGACGCTGAGGTCACTCCACAGGGGCTTGAGTCGGGGAAAGCAATCCAACTCTGCTCTGCCCGCCTCCACCGAACCCCTGTCTCCGGTGTCACCCAGCAGTGTGAGAGCCTGGCATTCTTCAGTAACCCCGCGCCCATCAGCTGTTTGTAAGGGGAGCCGGGAAACTCAAGGATTTAGTAACTCAGCTCTGAGAAAGGCAGCCCGCCCCTCCCCACACAGCAGCCCAGAGCGCCTGAGGCAGGAGTGATCGAAACTGGACACGGTGGGCATTTCGTAATGACTGAGGGGTGACAGCTTGAAAGGAAGAGAGAGGCTTTTCCCCGGTAAAGGCATTAACCGGAGCACGGACGCCTAACTCAAAACTCACAGGTGATGCTCATTTGCACAGGATCCTCTCCGTCCCGCGGCCCAAGGAGCTCCCCCAGCCCTTAAGGCACAAGGGGCGGGCACCAAAGTAGCCGAACGCGAGGAAGGGAGGGGAGGGAGGAGGGAGGGAGGGAGGAAGGGGGTGAGAACCGAGGAAGGGAAGGAAGGAGGGAGGAAGTGAGGGAGGGGCGATCCGCCCCTGCCCCATCTAGAGACAATTGTGACGTCACGGCGTGGAACCCCCGGACCCCTTCCCGCCCTCAGGGTCAATGGAACCGGCCCTCGCGGCTCCAGTGAAGCCCAGCGCCTCCTGGGCGAGGGCCTGAGCCCGCGGCTGCGGCCCAGCGGGGCCCTTTCAGCCCCCAGCCGGACTGACCCCACAGACAGAGTGGACTCGGGCCCCCGTCCTCAACCATTGGCCCACGGCCCCGGGCGAGCCCGCCCCCAGCCCCGGCTCCGCCCCGGGCCCGCCTTACCGCCGCTCTCGCTCTCCTCCCAGTCGTCGGCCTTGCACCCGGTCTTTTCCTTCGTCCACCTTTCAATCCTTAGCGTCGTCCTGACCCACATCGCTCTCGGCCCAGTTCTCCTACAGGACTCCGCCTCGCACAAGTCCAACCTCGGCCCCGCACAAGTCCAGCTCCACCGTCGGCTCCGCCCGGGCTGGCCCCTAGCCCCGCCTCATGGTGCCCGCCTCCGCCCGCGCCCCCCGCCCCGCTCTAGGCTGCGTGGTCTCCCGCAGGATCTAAGCGTCAGCCGCGTTCTTCATCCGGGGCCTCCCCGCTCGTCCCAGGTCCCTGTCGTCCCACCTTCTGAGCCCAGTGCCTCCCCTTTACCTTATGGGCCCGGCCCTCACTCCCATCCCTAGTTCTCTCCAGACCCGGCGCTTCGTCCAACCCCCAGGCCCGCACCCGACCCTGGACCGCGCCGCCACGCCGGGTCCCACGCCCGCCCCCGCCCCCAGCCGCGCGGGCCCACCCCACGTTCTCTAACCCGCGCTGCCCTTCGCTTCGCTTCCGAACCCGGCCGCGGGCCCGCGGGAGCGACCCCCTCGGAGCGCCGCCGCCATCCCGACTGCCCCTCGGGTTCGGGCAGGAGGTCCGGCTCTCCTGCTCCCGGTCCTCGGGCCTCTCCACGGGAGTCCAAGGCCGAATTCTCGGATGAGGACGTGATGCCGGCTCCCACCCACTCTGGGGCAGCAGCCCCTGCGCGACCTTCCCACGGTTCCCCGAGTCCTCAGGGGGCACCCAGTCCGGGAGACAAGCGTGCCCAGTCAAGAGTCCATTTGCGTTTCCATAGGCTTGTGCCGTCTGTCCAGAGGGCAC
Source organism: Oryctolagus cuniculus (assembly GCF_964237555.1). NCBI lineage: Eukaryota > Metazoa > Chordata > Mammalia > Lagomorpha > Leporidae > Oryctolagus > Oryctolagus cuniculus. The sequence goes on from NC_091448.1 coordinate 44,210,923, forward strand.
CCCGTCTGTCCAGAGGGCACCCCGTACGTAGTACACCCTTCACCTTAACCACAGGAGAAACACCGCGCACGCGCGTTGCAAGTCACTACAAAAAGATCTACCCAGCACCCGGGGATCCAGGACAACATGCACTCGTGGGCACAGCGCACAGAATGACTGGCGGCACTGACACTGGCCCCTGCACCCGTGCAGCACAAGCACTCCACACAGCAGGCTTCCCAGGGGCACACCAGGGTGAGGGTACAGAGATGGGAACAATAGTGAAAAAGTTACAGCCACGTCACTGGCATCCCAGCTCCTCTTGGCGCTGGATTCCAAAGCCACGGCCATGCCTCAAAGAACAGAGAAGAGAAAGGGTGTGGCCATCGAGGACACTTGCTGCTGGGGCCGCCGCGGCTGCCATGATGCCAACCTTCCTCTTCTCCAGACCCCGCCACTGCCTGAATCCCCCCCAGCATTGTAGACTGTAGGAACTCCAGGCAGGGGAAGCCGCAGCGAGGTGTGCAAAAAGCCAAGCCCTCCTGCACGGGGTGGCCGAGTGAGGATGGAACCAAGCACGCACCAGACAGGTCACTCCTAATCGTGGTCCTCCACGGACTCCCCAGATGGCAGGAGACCACATGCGTTCATCTTTTTTGGCCCAGATATCTGAGGTACTTCCGGCCAATCTATGTCTCCGAGTCAGGTGTCAACAGGGAGCCAAGGTCTCGGTCACGGTTCCACATCTATCAGTGACCAGTCAGGGCACTTCCGGTCCTTGAGCTCTTGCTATTCCTGTCAAACACAGGTCCTCCTAGCTCAAAGCACAGCTTCTGAATAAGAGCCAGGGACCCTGCCCCTCCTGGGCCACCTGGTGAACCCCAAAGCAACCAACACTGTGTTTCTCTCTTTGCAGAAAAGGGAGGAAAAGGGTTAAAAATTCATCTACTGGGCCGGTGCAGTGGCTCACTAGGCTAATCCTCCGCCTGCGGCGCCGGCACACCAGGTTCTAGTCCTGGTTGGGGCGCCGGATTCTTTCCCGGTTGCCCCTCTTCCTGTCCAGCTCTCTGCTGTGGCCCGGGAGGCAGTGGAGGATGGCCCAAGTGCTTGAGCCCTGCACCCCATGGGAGACCAGGAAAAGCACCTGGCTCCTGGCTTCAGATCGGCGCAGCACACCAGCCGCAGCGCACCGGCTGTAGCGGCCATTTTGGGGGTGAACCAACGGAAGGAAGACCTTTCTCTCTGTCTCTCTCTTTCACTGTCTAACTCTGCCAGAAAAAAAAAAAATCATCTACTGGTGGACATTTAGGAGAAGGAGCCGAGGAAAGCGTTTGCAAAGCTGGCTTACCCAGGGAGGGTCTTGTGCAGCCTCCCAAACATGGCATCTGGGCTCCCAGCCTGCCTGGGCTCTGGCCAAGGCCGGGGTGGCCCGAGCCCCCACAGGAAGTACTGCTTCCCAAATGGCCAGCAGCCACGCCCCTTACACATCCCTCATCCCCAACGAAGGACTCCAGTCCTGAAAGCGCAAGTAACAGAGATTTTAATGCATAAGGCACAATGGTGAGGCTGGACTCACGGAGCATCTTTATACCCAAAAAGCTGAGCAGGCTGACGAGAGGCAGTGGGGACACTGCCCTACGCGCACACACACACACACACACACACACTGCTGCGTATGCTGGAGAGCCCCTGGGGCATAGGAGAGCATCCAGTCTTTGGCATGGTGCCCGGGGGCCGGAAGTAAGTAGAATGGTCCCAGCTACCCCCTGGGGCATTGCCACCAAGGGGCAGCTCTTTGGTCTAGGAAAACAGTGCACACACCCATGGATCAAGCTCTGGGGGAGTCAGGGCGCCACAGTGCCCAGGGATGAGCAGTCTCTGGACCGTCCCCTCACCACTCAGGAGCAGCACGCAAGCTTCTTCTTGCTGGCAGTTAGGTAGAGGTTGCTGTCGTCACTGTTGATGCCTGAAGAAGCATGGGAGAGATGTGCAGCAGGGACCGGAGGGTCCCCTTGCTCCCTGCCACCCCCAACCAGACAGGCACTCACGGACAACATCCCCGATGCGCCGGGCTCCAGACTTCTCTAGCTCAGCCAGCACGTTGGCCTCAAAGGTCAGTGCCGCCACACGGAAGAAGAATTCTCGAACGTTCTCACCTGACATGGGGAGCGGATGGGTACTCAGAGGCAGTGGCAGGTCTGGGGGCGCCGGGCACTGCTAGAGAGGCAGGAGTGAGAGAGGACAAGCAGGCAAGACAGCACTGCTGAGGCCTGAAGCCTGCAACTCACCAGTGAGAGAGGAGACCGCCCAGTACTCGGCCTTGATCTCTTGGGCCACCTTGAGTGCGTCCTTCTCCATGAGTGCGTACTGAGCAGGAGTCTGGGGGGATGGGAGAGTCAGGTGCGGGGATCCCTCACCGAGCTGGGAGGCCCCCCACAGGCACACTCACACTCAGGTCCTTCTTGGAGCCCACAAGGAAGAGGAGCACACTGGCAGGGTCGTTCTCCTTCAGCGCGTCGGCCAGCCACTGCCTGCCACGGACGGCGGACAGTGAGGAATGAGGGAGCCCAGGGCGCCCCCACTGGCACCCGCGCGCCCACGTACTCCCTCTCTGCTCGTGGACGCCACCCCTCTTTTCTGAGCCCTCTGTCCTCGGAGCTTCCCGTTACATGAGAGCATCCTCACATACTTGGTGTGTTCCAGGGACGCCACGTCATTCAGGTTGAAGACAATAATGATGGCTGCAAGAGAAGCGGAAATGGCCCCAGGCTGACAAGGAAGACACTGTGTGCTCGCTGCCCCACTCCCCCCAGTTCTCAAGCAGGGGCCAAGCGCATGCGCAGGCCCCCCGACCCCACGTCACCCAGCCCATCACCTTGAGCTCCGCGGTAGTAGGTTGACGCGATGCACTTGAACCTCTCCTGTCCAGCGGTGTCCCAGCTGGGAGGAAGGGGGAGCGGAGCACAGGGACGTGAAGGGATGGGGTGCAGGTGTGGGGGCAGGCAGAGCTGAAGGCAGAGGAAACACTCACAGCTGCAGACTGAAGGGGACACCCAAAACCTCGAACCGTTCCATCTCGAAGTCCACGCCGATGGTGGCCTTGTAATTCTTATCAAAGGTGTCTTTGCAGAACCTGCCGAGCAGGAGATGCTCTGGCCTAGGCCCCGCCCTGCCCTGCCCAGCCCCGCCCAGCCCAGCCCCAGCAGCCCTTTACCTATTAATGAGGCATGTCTTCCCCACCGACAGGTCTCCCACCACAATGACCTTGGAGATCTTAAATCTGTTGGACACAAGAGTGGGCACCAGCTCTTTCACCCTAGGGAGTGCCAAAGCTCCCTGCTGGGTTGAGAAAGGTACTGCCCCCAGCCTGAGGTTACCATGGACACCAGGTCTCCCAGGTAGCTGCCTGGACAGATGTACCGAGGACAAGGAGTATTTCAGAGTGCAGCATCAGAGACACGAATCTGAATTCCAGCCCTCACACTTACTAACATATGACTTTGGATAAGTTACGCAGCCTCTTTGAACTTCAGTTGAAGTATCTGTTAGGTGGAGCTTTAGTATATATTTTATTGGGCTGTTGTAAAAGTTAAAATTAGATATGTTTCCTATTTTAATTTTCATTTATCTTTGTTCATTTTATTCAGAAGGCAGAAACAGACATCGAGGGGGAGAGAGAGAGAGAGAGAGACTTCCATTCACTAGTCTACTCCCCCAGGTGGCCACAACAGTCAAAGCTGGGCCAGCACAGCAGGAGGAGCCTGGACTCCATCCAGGTCTCCCACCTGGGTGGCAGGGACACAGGTACTGGAGCCTTGACATGCTGTCTCCCAGAGCGTGCACTGCTTCAGGAAGGCGGAATTGGGAATACAGCTAGGACTCAAACCCAGGAAGTCTGATGTGGGACATAGGAATCCCAAGCAGCAGCTTTTTTTTTTTTTAAGATTTACTTATTTGCAAGTCAGAGTTAGAGAGAGACGGACACACACAAACACACACAGATTTTCCACCCGCTGGTTCACTCCCCAGATGGCTGCAATAGCCAGGGCTGGATCAGGCAAAAGCCAGGAGCCAGAAACTTCATCCAGTTCTCCTACATGGGGGCAGGGGCCCAAGCATCTTGGGCCATCTTCTTCTGTTTTCCCAGGCCATTAGTACAGAGCTGGATCAGAGTGGACAAAAACCGGCGCCCATAATACAGGCCTCTAGGCAGTATCTTAACCACTGTGCCAAATACCTGCCTTAAATGTCCTGTATTCCAGTGCACTTACCCACCCCCTTTTAACACCTCTGAAATTACGATGCACCCTAAGTGTGTTTTCTACTCAATAAAAGACTGTGGGGCCGGCACTGAAGTGTAGTGAGTAAAGCTGCCGCCTGCAGTGTCGGCATCCCATGTGGGCGCCGGTTAGAGTCCCGGCTGCTCCACTTCCGATCCAGCTCTCTGCTGTGGCCTGGGAAAGCAGAGGAAGATGGCCCAAATCCTTGGGCCCCTGCACCCACGTGGGAGACCTGGAGGAAGCTCCTGGCTCCTGGCTTAGGATTGGTGCAGCGCCAGCCATTGCAGCCAAATGGAGAGTGAACCAGCAGATGGAAGACCTTTCTCTCTCTGCCTCTGCCTCTCTGTAACTCTGCCTTTCAAATAAATAAATAAATAAATCTTAAAAAAAAAAAAAATACAGTGACAGTACTCAACACTGCCTGGCATACAGTAAATGCTCAATTAACGGCAACAACTATTATCAGCACCATTACCTTTTTTTCCCACCGTGCAACTCATCCCAGCAGGCACTGCCAGCCTCCTGCCCTGGGCAGCTGGGCAGGTGACCCCTCCCCACGCCGACAGCAGACACGCCTGCCACCTTTCTACCCTACTGCCTCACAGGCCTCAGGACCCCTTCGCTGAGAGGAAAGAAGCCTCCAAGTAACAGCGTAGCTGGCAGGGGCTGACGCAGGGCCCCAGAGCGGGGGATGTGTCCCGTTCCTGTGACTACAAGGTGGCCTGGGACTTGTTCTTTGTTATGGTGTCCCTAACTCACCCCACGGTGCCTGTCCGGTGCTCCTGGCAGGCGCAGGTGACGCGGGGGTGGAAGTCTTTGCGCACGTGCAAGGCGGCCTCCTTCCTCAGGCACTGGGTGAGGGGGGGGAGAAAATGGGGCTCACCCACTGGGTGCCCGAGTCCCACAGCCAGGCAGGCTGGGATGGGGGACGGGATGGGGGCTGGGCAGAGACCACCGGAGCCTGCCGGCCTCGCTGGGTGGCGGGCTGGGCCCAGTCCTCTCACTGGTCTGGTGCCGCCTCCAGCCCGCCCACACCCCGCTGAAGCCGGGAACCGACGCGGCCCTGGCGCCTACCTGGGGCAGCTCCGCCAGGACGCGGTCCCTCCGCACCGGCGCCAGAATGTTCATCTTGCCTGTGGCCTTGCGGGGAGCCCCGAGGAGGCGCCGAGGCCCGATCCGCTCCGGCGCCCCGGGCCCGAGGAGACCCAACAATCACCCGCGGCCGGGGCGTCCCGACTACAACTCGGGGCCACGAGGAGCCTGCGGGAGCCCGCGGCCTCGGCGACGCGGCGACCACCGCGGGCCACGGGGATGAGACAGTCACTTGGGGCCGAGGCGAGCCCACAATGACCCGGGCGCGGGGCGTCCCGAGGACGACTCGGGGGCGGGGAGACCCCTCGGCCGCCGGCCGAGGGCGAGGAGTCTGGTCCGGGGCCGGCCGGGCCCGCGCAGACCCTACGACCACGCGGGGCCGGAGAGTTCCGACGATAACCCGCGGCCGCGGAGCCCCGACGACGACTCGGGGCTGAGGCGGCCCTACCATTCCAGAGCGGCCCCGCCACACGGGGTCAGTGTGGGCCGGGGCGACGCTGCCAAGGCCCGCGGGCCGCTAGGCGAGGGGGCGAGGGGCCCGGGGCCGCCGCAGGGCTGGCGTCTCCCTCGGCTCCCGCTGGGCGAACGCGGTAACCCGATCCCCGGAAATTCCTGGAGAAGGGCCGCCCCCTGCCCTCTCCCCGCCGGCTCTCGGCCCGCAGCCCGCCCTCGCCTCCCCCTCCTCTCTCCTCTCCTCTCTTTTCCGCGGCGCTTCTGCCGCTCCCACCCCACCGGGAGCCTGTCCAGATGGGGGACCCCCCCCCAGGACGTGCCCACCCTGCACCCGTGCCCGGGCTGCGCCCTCCTGGGGACCCTTACCCGGCCGAGTCGCTGATGGGGAATCGATGCCGGCTGCGCCGCAGCTGGCGAGGCCAGAACCCGCGGGGAGCGAAAAGGGGGAGAGAGGGGGCCCAAGGAGAGGCGGCGCTTCCCTTCCCAACCCCAGGCCCGGGACGTGACTCATGGAGGCTGCCCCTGCTCGCCCTTCTGCCCTGGGAGGGCGGAGGGCAGCGGCAAGGGGGTGCCCACCCAGGAGAGGCTGCTCTGTCCAGCGGGGGTGGTGGGGCCGAAGGCCAAGTTGCCGCCCTCCAAGCAGGACAGAAAAAGGCCAAGGGAGCCGGGCAACTCCGCTCTTGCGGTGGGCTCAGCCCTGGGATTCGAGGGCTCCTCTCTGCCAGGGGGCGTCCACTACTCTTCCCCCCAAAAAAACACCTTTTCCTTTTTGCAGAGTCCTGCAGGATGGACGCGAGGGACAGCACACAGCCGATTTCACAAAAGGGACATCCGGTTCCCACAAGGGAGAGAGCTGGGGCGGGGTGCCCCCCCCCCATCTTCAGAGAGGCGACCCTGGGCATTAGGAGACTCACTCGGGGGAGGGGCCTGAGTGAAACTCACGAATCCTGAAGAAATCTGTGTGTGCCCCGGGTGTCTGGAATATTGAGAGGCCCTCAAGAGATGATCGGGAAAACTGCCGGTGGCACAGGTGAAGGGGGAACCGGTGCGGCCCCTGCTACAATACCCTTGACACACTGGACCCTCACAGTCCCCAGGCCGCTATTATTGAAGAATTATATTCCTTTCTGGACCTAATTCCACAGATGCTGGGTGGAACTGGCGGTGAAATAAGCAAAGCTCAGATAAATTCCCCACAATCTCACCCCTGTGTGGAGTCTCTTGGGGAAAAAAAAAAAAAGTGATCTCATGGAATTTGAAAGTATGATGGTTACCAGAGGCTGGGGAGGGGTGGAGGGAGGGAGGAATGGGGGAAGGTTGACTAAGGGGTGTCAAGATATAATCAGGAGTAAGGAGTTCCAGGGTTCTGTTGCAGTGACTATAGTCAACCGTAATGTACTGTATATTTCTCTTAAAAAAAAAAAAAAGAGGGGCTGGCGTTGCATGATAGGTAAAAGCCGCTGCTGCTGTGCCAGCATCCTATATGGGTGCCATTTCATGTCCCGGCTGCTCCACTTCTGACCCAGCTCTCTGCTGTGGCCTGGAATAGCAGTAGAAGATGGCCCAAGTCCTTGGGCCCCTGCACCTGCATGGGAGACCCAGAAGAAGCTCCTGGCTCCTGGCTTCAGATAGGCCCAGCTCTGGCCATTGCGGTCATTTGGGGAGTGAACCAGAGGATGGAAAATCTCTCTCTCTCTCTCTCCCTCTCTGTAACTCTGCCTTTCAAATAAATAGACAAAACAAAACCAGGATTTTTTTTTTTTTTTTTTTGACAGGCAGAGTGGACAGTGAGAGAGAGAGAGAGAGAAAGGTCTTCCTTTGCTGTTGGATCACCCTCCAATGGCCGCCGCTGCAGCCGGCGCACCGCGCTGATCCGATGGCAGGAGCCAGGATCCAGGTGCTTTTCCTGGTCTCCCATGGGGTGCAGGGCCCAAGCACCTGGGCCATCCTCCACTGCACTCCCTGGCCATAGCAGAGAGCTGGCCTGGAAGAGGGGCAACCGGGACAGAATCCGGCGCCCCAACCGGGACTAGAACCCGGTGTGCCGGCGCTGCATGGTGGAGGATTAGCCTATTGAGCCACGGCGCCGGCTAAAACCAGGATTTTTTAAAAAGACTTATATTTTATTTGAAAGGCAGACTTAGATCTATCTGCTGGTTCACTCCCCAGATGGCCTCAAGGGCTGGGCTGGGCCAGGCCTAAACCAGGAGCCAGGAACTTCTGGGTCTCCCCTGTGGGTGCAGGGGCCCAAGCACTCGGGCCATCTCTGCTGCTTTCCCAGGCCATTAGCAGACTGGGCCAAAAGTGGAGTAGCCTGGCCTGGGAAAGCAGCAGAGATGGCCCGAGTCTTTGGGCCCCTGCACCCGCGTGGGAGACCCAGAAGCTCCAGACTCTTGGCTTTGGATTGGTGCAGCTCTGGCTATTATGGCCATCTGGGGAGTGAACCAGCGGATGGAAGACCTCTCTCTCTCTCTGCTTCTCTGTAATTCTGCCTTTCAAATAAATAAAATAAATCTTAAAAAAAATAAATAAATAAAGGGAAAGCAGCAAGGTCTTCAACAGGTGCTCATGTGGGATGCCGGAAGCTTAACTTGCTACAACAGCCCAAAAAGATAGGATATTGAATGTTTTCATCATAAATATATGTTAAATGTTTGGAGAGGTGGATATATGTATCCTGATTGGACATTACATAATATATATAAGTATAGAAACATCACATGGTACTCTGTAAATACATACATTTGTAAATATGTGTCTGTTTAAAAACTTTTAAAAATACATTTCAAAATTCCCACAGATGCTGTCTGAGGGAGGTGTTCTCAGGGAAGCTGTGTGACGACATTCCAGTCCTCTGCTTCTCGCTTCCCAATCGATTGTGTTCCGGGCAGCGTTACCGTTTTCTCGCGTCTCCCTCTGCTCCCTGAGACTCTTACTTGCTCAAGATGAGAAACGCCCGGGATCCAAACGGCAACCCGCAACGCCAGCCACAAGCCCAAGCCAAGGACTGTGTCTTCAAAAAACTAGCTTCCCATAAGTTTTATTGCCTTCCGAGGGGAGGGGTGCCTTACGCTTAGTCCCGCTCGCGAGAAAACCAGTTAACTACAATTCCCAGCGGGCGCCACGATAGATTGTCCAATCAGCTCTGAGTACAAGATATCGCGAGTCTTCCGTGAGACTTGTCTCTATAAGCCCACGGGAACGGGCCTGGGAAACCCTTTTCACCAAGATGGCGCCGAAGGCGAAGAAGGAAGGTGTGTGTTGGGGCTGGGGTCCGTGGTTGGATTGCAAGGGCATCCCTGCCGAGCAAACAAACTAGGAGGACGGCGACTGGCTTAAGTTGTGCGGGATCTGCTCCAGAGCTGCTTTCTGTGTTCGTGTCACGCTATGGCGCGTATGGGCCGCGTGGGCCCAACCGCATGGACGGAGTTCCAGTGAAGGGGGTTGGGGAGGCAACCCGCGCGGCATCACCGGCCGGGGGAGCCAGACAGCCGGCTCTGGGAAGCTAGGCGCGGCCAGAGGTCGTCGCTCCGTGCTTCCAGATCTGTAGGGAGTTACTGTTGAGCCTTACTCATTTTTCTGCTTTTTCGGTGTTGAGCGGGGCTGTCACCCGGTAGCTTTGCGACGGCACATATAAAACCGCTAGCACACGTCCGACAGGTATTGAGCGTTCGCTCGGTGCTAGTTACGCTTTAGTTACGTTTTTCTTATTAGTATCCTTTAAATTACTGAAGTGGATCGCTTTAGCCTCCAGCGTCGTGCATATGATGGAAAAATCTTAATTTCCTGAGACTTATGATGTCTTCAAAGGAACCACTGATGCACATGTGGACCAGGCGCCTGCTGCAGGGCTTGAGGCTGGAAGTGACCGAATTCTGAATCACGCAGCTTCGTTTTCTTGTCTCCTAGCTCCTGCCCCTCCTAAAGTCGAAGCCAAAGCGAAGGCCTTGAAGGCCAAGAAGGCAGTGCTGAAAGGCGTCCACAGCCACAAGAAGAAGAAGATCCGCACGTCCCCCACCTTCCGGCGCCCCAAGACGCTACGCCTCCGAAGGCAGCCCAAATACCCTCGGAAGAGCGCCCCCAGGAGAAACAAGTCAGTCGTGCCCCGACCCCGGCGCCTCCATCGGTGGTTGGGGAAACTTGGCCGTGCTGGAGCGCGGTCTCACACACACCTTGGCACCCAGTGTGCTGCCCTGATGGGAACCTGAGGGGATTGTTCCAGAGCAGGAGTCTGCGATCATGGTCAAATTTGAAGGGGTCGCGTTGGCCAGCTTACCCCTTAGGTTAATTGACCCACGTGTGGTTGGTGGTGTTGTAGAGATGTTCCTTAGCTGGGAGGTTCAAGTTTAGATTCTTGTTCATGGCACCTATTGTAGTTGCCAGTCTTCGAAGGTGAGAGTGCCGGTTGATGCTTGATTGATAGTGAGGAGTCAGCTATTTTTGTTTTGCAGTAATGGCTGACCAACATTGTATAGAAGCTTCTTTGCACTCTCCCAAATACTCGCACACTGTACTCAGGGAAGGCTTGATTTGGGCGTTTTAGTGTTACGCTGCTGGTCACAGGAAGTGAAGATTAGAGCCATGGTAGACATTGCCAGCAGCGGGGTGTGTCCATGGAGGAGCAGTTAGACTCAGCATAGTAAGAGATCGAGATGTGGCCTAGTTTTAGAACAAGAAGGTAGTGTTTGGCTGAGCAGAGACTAGCTTCTTGTGAGAGACAAAATGGGTTGGGGGTCTGCCACCAGGCTGAGGGTTTGGGCCCTAAGTGTCAGGGTGCACGTGATGACATTGTTAAGCGACCAAAGTCTGATAAAGATGATTGCTACCTCATGGTCTGATGCACCAAGTCTCCAAACAGGCCTGTCTTTCTGCTCCTTGACCCTGGCCAGGTGACTCCATTTTGTCTCTCCTCCAGGCTTGACCACTATGCCATCATCAAGTTCCCCCTGACCACGGAGTCGGCCATGAAGAAGATAGAAGACAACAACACACTGGTGTTCATTGTGGATGTCAAGGCCAACAAGCACCAGATCAAACAAGCTGTGAAGAAACTCTATGACATTGATGTGGCCAAAGTCAACACCCTGATCAGGTAACCAGGTGCCTGGAATGCCCCATGGCGTGGAAAGGCTGGGGCCGTGGTCAGGAACAAGACAGCTTGGGTGGCATAAAGCTCCTCGATGCTGTTCTGGGGCTCAGAAGTGGGTTTCCCAGTGTGCGAGCCCTGAAGTGAGCGCCCCTGCTGTAATTAGTCCTTGCTGGGGTTAGACCTGAGGACACTTACAGGGCTGGGTTTATGGGCTTGGTGCTCGCCTGGATTCCTGCCTCTGAGCAGAGGCACACACTGGAGTAAACAGTTTGTCAGAGTACCTGAGTTCTTAAGTCTTAGCATGGCCTGTGGCCTTTCCCATACAAGGGAATTGGCGTTGTGATGGCTTCCCTAGCCCTGTCTGCGCAAATGATGGAAAACGCACTATTTGGAAAAGAATGACACCTACAAAGGAACCACTGATGCGCCAGGTCAGGGCTGGGGGGCAAGAGGCTGTGAGCAGCAAGGACTAAGGCTCCCTTCTCTGCCCCAGACCTGACGGAGAGAAGAAGGCGTATGTGCGGCTGGCTCCGGACTATGATGCTCTGGACGTTGCCAACAAAGTAAGCTTCCTTTCCGCCAAATTCCGTAACGCGCATCCCCTCCCCTCCGTGCGAACGATGTGTCAGTGACCAGAGCCTGACTGCTGCGTGATTGACTGGACCCCATCCTTAGCTGACCAGTCTGTCACTTTGCATTTTGACCATGACATTCCAGCTTAATGTTCACATTGCAGCTCCAATAACCAAGTCCCCTTTTGTTTTTCAGATTGGGATCATCTGAACGGAGTCCAGCTGGCTAATTCTAAATATATGTTTTTTCACCATATATATGCTCTTTGTGTCACATTTCTGGTTGGGCTGGGTGGAGGCTGTACTGGGATATGATACACAGAGTTACCTGGTGGCCCAGGCTTGCCCTGTTGGAACACAGACCTGGCACACCACCATATTTGTTTTCAGATTGATTAAGGGTTAGTTGTCCTAAGACGGCTAGGACTTGTTTTCAAGTTTTTTAAGAGCCCCCTTTATTCCTGGAAGAGGCTGTGTGTGAAGCTATAACACAGAAAGCAGAGAGCCAATTTCAGTTTTCATTAGCATCCATTGGGTTGGCTGGCTGGCTTATGGGTAGCCTGGTCTTCACACACCTGACAACCAAGTCCGACCGGTCGGTCAGCTTCCCTCACCCCTTGCCCAAGAAAAGAAAGGACTTCAGAGGAGTGCTTTCATTAGTGTTTTCAATAGTGGGTGCAGGTTCAAGGTAGAGAGGCCTGGGTGTCCTGGGGCCGAGTCCCACTGCCGGTCAGGTGGTTTCTATTGGCTGTATCTGCTGCCCTTGCCACAAGTGGCAGGCTCTGGGTCTCACTCCGTCAAGAACTTGTCTTTGTGCTGCCCCTTGGGGGCACGCTCAGGGCAGAAGTCTGAGCGCAGGAGGCGTGAGAAGTAAATGAGGATCATCAAGTCGAGCAGGAGCAGGGTGACCAGCAGGAAGCTGCCCAGGGTCCTCTGGCCCAGGTAGCGCAGGAAGAACTTGGTGAGGTAGGCCTGGGGGGCCAGGCGGAAGAGGAAGTACATGACCAAGTTGACATACTTATTGACCCGGTAGAGGGGGTGGCTCTGCGCGTTGTTGATCTTCATCATCATGCGGATGGTGAGGAAGATGTTGCTGACCTCCACCAGGAGTGTCAGGACACCCCCACCGACAAAGCTGCTCCAAAAGATGCCTGCGAAGAAGGCGCCCATGGCCTGGGAGACAGTGAGGGAGTGCGTTACCACAAGAGTGGACGCTGGAAAGCACCCAGTGTCTTCCAAGTTCGCGGTGAAGAGAGGCTTAGCCCATTCAACACGGTTACACTTCGATCCCTGCCCACGGGTTCTGGTGCTGGGTAACGTGCCCAGCCCATTTGAGTGAGGCTGTAGATGGCAGGCCTCTGACAGCAACGCTGCCAACCCTGAGCGTCCTAGCAAGAGAAGTAGGACACAGGGATGGGCTAGGGTTAAGACACAACCTCCCTCGCAGGTTCGGGAAGATGGGGCAAGAGCCTCGGTCGCCCTGTGTCTCACTCACCATGACGTGATGGACAAGGTATTCCCAAGAAGCTCGCGTCTGACCACTGACCACGATGTCCACTGTGTCGTGGATGAAATACCCTGGCGCGGGGGGGGGGGGGGCGGTCAGGAAGGGGGCCGAGCGAGTTGGTGTCTCTGTGCCCTAACTTACCCTTCCCGGTAAGACCTACCTGCAGAGAAGCAAACGAGCAAATAGCCAGAAAGCGACCACGCCGTCTCGATTTCCACCAGCATCTCGGGGGTCTGCCACACACTGCAGAGGAAGGAGAAGGGGAGGCCCTCTTCATTCCGGCACTCCCAAAGACCCCCTCCTCCCGCGCTAACCCGCCAGTCCCCTGAGAGTCTGCCCTCGCGCTATTGGCTGGCTGGGAGTGAGGAGGGGCTTGGACGAAACCCAGGTGCCTCGGGTTTCCCAGAGCTGCTGCTGGTTGGATAGGACTCCAAACAGGGAGTCAGGTGAGGAGCCTGGCCTCAGCCCGCCCGAGGGATGGGGAGAGCAACGCGGGGCCCACTCTCAGCCCCGCGCGCGATCCCCGGGCCACCGCACTCCCCCAGCCGCTCACTCACCACAGCAGCGCCCAGATCCCCGATACAATGGAGTGGGCGAAGGAGACAAGCAGGTTGTGCCAGCGCCAGGTGCGCAAGGGGTCCGCTCGCACGTGAGCGGGCAGGGGCAGGCGCCGCAGCGCGCGCCGGAGTGCTCGGAAGGTCAGCGTGGCTCCTAGGAGCAGCGGCAGGGCGGGGTGCAGCAGCAGGGACATGCTGGCCCTCCCTGCCGTCGGTCCGTCCGCCCTCTAGGCTGCCTCCTCGGGCTGTGCTGGGAACAGAGCTCCGACTCGGGCCAGTCCAACCCGGATGCCTCTCCGACCGGCGCCAGTGCCACACAGTTTTCGCGGAGCCCTCTAGGCCCCTTCGCTCCTCCCCGGCCTCTGCCCCCGCCCCCCGCCGCCCGCGCCCCCGCCCCGCCCCGTCCGCCCGCTCCCGCCCCTCAGGCGCCTCCGCCGCGGGCTGGGCGCGAGCCCCTTCTCCCTGGGGCCTCCCGAGCCCCGCCCGGCTCAGGGGGACACTGGGTGAGAAGGGGCTGTCCTGGACCCCGCAGCCGAGGCGCCCTTCGCAGGCTCCTCCCGACTGCCGACGGGGTCCCCCAGCCGCCCTCGCTTGTCCGGCCTCATTAACCCGCGTCCCCACTTTCCCCGGGGGGCACGGGCTCCCCCGTTCTGGGCGGGTACCTCGAGAACTCTCCGCCCTCAACTCCTTTCTGGGCAGAGCTGGGCGGGACCCACCGCACGCCCACGGCCCGTCAGCCCGCGTCCCGGGGAAGAGTCGGAGCCGTGCGCTGAACGATGGTCTCCGCCCAGACCCTCTTCTTCCACCCGGCCAGAGGCGGACTTGTTTACCTGCCTCTCCCGCGCCTCTCGCGAGTGATGGCTTAGGAACTGTTGAGTCACCCATCGCCACTCTCCTCCCAGCCCGCCCTGGGGCTCCGGGGGCCACGAGGCTGTCACAGTCCTCGTTCAGCTATCCCAGCCCTTCCCCGGCTCCCCGGAGGCCGGGGCGGGGTAGACTGCCCCCGTGTCCCCGGCTCCTGGGGTGACCCTCACTGCCCACCGCCGCCTGGTGCAGTTGCAGCTCCCGGCCGCTGGGTGTCAGCCTGTCCTCACCGTGGCGCGGGGTCCCCGCCCGCCGCCAGACGAGCAGAGCAGCTGGGATTCGGGGATAACCTGAGCCAGGGCCGAAAGGAGCAGCTGAGGGCCGGAGGGGGCGTGTGCGTCGGGGAGTCAGTGGGGGAAGGGGGAAGAGAGGGCGCAGGAAACCAGTGGAGCGCAGAGACCCAAGCGGCTGGGTGTTTTGCTCTGCCTCTCCTGGCGGCTCCAAGGTTACCCATTAATCCCAGGGCGGCTCCTAGGGGCCCCGTCGGTTTCTAGGCGAGAGCACGAGCGTCCCCGGTGAGCTGCTTCCCCCGCCCCTCCGCGGCCTTCCCTCGGCTTACAGGGTAGCCTGGCCAGCCGACGCTGGCTGGAGCCCGCGGCCGAGGGGCCTTCCAGGGCCTTTCCGGTGTCCCGTGCCCCCGAGCGCGTTCGCAGGTCCTCTCGAGGGGCAGGGCAAAGACCCGACACCCCTTTCCTTACAGTCCTCGCCCGCTCATCCCTAGCTAATGATCACCTTTCTGCATACCGCGGGGCTTTCGTGGAGCTCCCGCAGAGCAGGAGGCGCCGGGGAGCACCGGCACTCCAGGCCCCAGGCCCGGGGCAGAGCTGAGGTCCCCCTGCACGGGCGGCCGCGTCGGGAGTGCGCACAAGCGCGAGGCTCGCCGCTGGTACCGGCCTCCCCCGAGGACTCCCCCTGCACAACCTGGGGTTTTCCCGGCCCTTCCCCAGGCAAACGCGAACCCAAGCCTCCTTCCGCCCCAGGGCACCAAAGCGCCGCTTCTGCTAAGTTGCACTCGTGTCTATCGTTCGCGCGCCTTCGGAAACAGCGTCGCCCACGGGCAGCCGAGGCTGTCGGTCCTTGCTTCTCGGCGCCCACCCGGCCCGAGAGGGGCAACTCTCCGGGCAGGCACCCCTCTCATCTAAGCAGCTTCGCGAGAGCGGGGCCCGACCATAGGTGGGAAGTGGCCGGCGCCGTTGCTGGCCGCTGCGGGACGTGCTAAAAAGCGGCGGACTGCCTTCTTTGCGTGGGTGGCAGGTCCACGAGGGAACCCGGCGCAGTAGCCAGCGCAGCGCACGCCCGCCCGCGGAGCCCACACCCAGCGCCGCTCCCTCCGGCCCCGCCCCGCCCTTAGCGTCCCGCGCGGGGGGCGGGGCACCCCGTGGGCAGGGCCGCGCATGCGCCGCGGCGGGGACAAGCGAGGTTCCGGAAGTGTAACTCTGGGAGATGAGATGGAGAAGTACGAGCGGATCCGAGTTGTGGGGCGAGGTGCCTTCGGGTGAGCCAGGGCTCTGGGGGAGGAAACTGCCAGGGGAGAGAGATGGTAATAGGCCCTAACTTTGACCGCGAAATCGCGCCCCGCCCCGAGGAGTGAGCGCCACTCTGGGAAGCCCCGCCCAGACTTCCGGTACCGGACCGGAGGCCCCGCCCCCGTGAGGCCACGCCCCTGGCCACCTGTGCGTGCTGGCGGGGTTCTGTTAGATTGCTTAGGCGCTGGCCCGTGTGTGTCAGACTGGGCGCAGAGTACACAGTTAGGACCGAAACAGGCGTGGCCGTTTCCCTGTCAGCTCACAGGCCGTAGGAAAGTTACACAATGAATAACACCTGTAAAGTAGGAGCAGTTACGAGCGGTTATTACCAGGCAGCGAGGATAGAGTCCAACACCAGGGAGAGGGTTTGTTTATTTGGGGCGGTCGAGGAGGAGTTCTCTGAGAAGTGAGATTCAACTCAAAGCAGGGACTTGAGCAGCGAGCAGCAGTGATGTGACGTGAGGGAAGAGCTTGCACCCCGGGGAAATGGCGGAAATGGCGTGGGCGGAGGAGAATTCGGAGCCCTGAGGGAAAGACTCAGGTTGGAAGGTAGTGGGCAAAGAAGGGAGCGGTGTAAAATGCGATGGTCACGCGGCGATCTGTTCCGGCCTCGTTAGCCAGGGCGAAGGGGTTGAATGTACTTGCAGTATGACAGGACTTCTGCAGCAGGGGACGTTCTCATGTGGATTGCATTTTTAAAATGCCACCGGCTGCTTCTGGAGTTTATATTTGAGAGTGAGGGGAGTGGAGGCTAGTACAGCATTTTAGTCTGCACTAAAATGACCTGGACAAGGGTTATAGCAGAGGACCCAGGGAGGATTGGGTGGGTTTACAGTATCTAGGAGGTAGCCACAAGATTTGCTGATGTGTTAGCGTGAGCTGGAGGAAGGATTCTGGGATGATTTTCAGATTCTGCGTCTGATTTTAATAACAGGAACGGTACTGTCACCCACCAACTGAGGGAGAGACAAGGGAGGAAAGGTTAAGGGGCAGGAATCAAAGGTTTCATTTTGAATTTGTTAAAATTCGGGATGCCTCGTAGCCAGCTATATGAGCCCGAGGCTCAGAGGAGGGATCTGACCCTGAAAATTCAAGGCTTAGATGGTCAAGTTACAGCCATTCCATCAGGAAACATTTGGTAAGCTCCTGTGTGCTGAATCCTGGGCTGTGCACTAGGGATGTAGTGGACATCAGCCATGAGGTGAAATAAAATAACGGTAAGAATGGCTTCCACTCACTGACCTGTTCCTATGTGCCAGGCACGGTGCTAAGTGCTTGACACGCATTTTTCTCATTTGATCCTCTCAGCGGCCCTGTTTTCCAGGTGATGTCACCTACTATATGCAAGTCACATACTTAGTAAGAGGAGGATTCAAGATCTAAGCACAGGCAGTTAACTCCAGAGCCTGTGGGAACTTAGCGATCAAGGCTCTTTATGCCGTGGTGAAACAGGTCCCACACAAAGTCTGAGCCGAGTGCTCCCCGTGTGCAAGCGCGGGCGACCTCTGCCATGGTGCTCGCTCCCCCCGGAACATCCCGGCCCAGGTCTGCCCTGCCTGATCTGTGGCTGGAGCCTCAGAGCCTGTACCTGTGTCTCCAGGATCGTGCACCTGTGCCTGCGCAAGGCCGACCAGAAGCTGGTGATCATCAAGCAGATCCCAGTGGAGCAGATGACCAAGGAAGAGCGGCAGGCGGCCCAGAACGAGTGCCAGGTGCTCAAGCTGCTCAACCACCCCAATGTCATCGAGTACTATGAGAACTTCCTGGAGGACAAAGCCCTCATGATCGCCATGGAATACGCGCCAGGTGGGCCAGCCTCCCCGCCCTGGCTTGGCTGCAGCGGGTCCGTCACGCTGGGACAGGCGACACACGTCAGTCGGCTTCCCTCCTTTGAATGGGCTTGGCTGGGGGTCAGAGGTTCAGGGTTCTGGCCCAGCAGTGTGACCCTGGCAGGCTTCTGGCCCCCTCTGGTTCCAGTGCCCTGTTGCATTTTGGAGGCTGGGGTGGGGGTTGTCCCAGGCATGGGAAGGCCTGGGTTTTGATTGGCTCCCTGGCCCCAGGCGGCACCTTGGCTGAATTCATCCAGAAGCGCTGCAATTCGCTGTTGGAGGAGGAGACCATCCTGCACTTCTTCGTGCAGATCCTGCTCGCGCTGCACCACGTGCACACCCACCTCATCCTCCACCGGGACCTCAAGACCCAGAACATCCTCCTGGACAAGCACCGCATGGTCGTGAAGATCGGCGACTTCGGCATCTCCAAGATTCTCAGCAGCAAGAGCAAGGCCTACACGGTGCCTGGCGCGAAGGGACACCGAGGGCGCTAAGGCTGCAGGGCCGATGCCTGCTCCGCATCCCCCCCAGCACACAGCCCTGGCTCCTGTCCCGGCGCTGCCGTAGGAGGAGGCCCCGGGGCTGGCTCTGGAGCTGAGGGTGGAGCCCCTGGTCCTCCCTCCCCACAGGGCTGTGACTTCAGCTTCCCTCCTGCAGGTGGTGGGTACTCCATGCTACATCTCCCCCGAGCTGTGTGAGGGCAAGCCCTACAACCAGAAGAGTGACATCTGGGCTCTGGGCTGTGTCCTCTATGAACTAGCCAGCCTCAAGAGGGCCTTCGAGGCTGCGGTGAGTGTACTCGCCTGGAAAGGGACAACCAGGGAGTCTGCCTCCCTCCCCGGCCGTCCTCAGCTCCAGTGTCCTGTGTTCCTTCTTTGTGGCTGTGTCATTTGGGGGGTCAACCTCACACGGTGGGTTTCTGAGAACAGGGCCTGGGTCCGCCCATTGCACTCAGGGCTCCTGGGGGCATGGCTATGACTCTCCCATGAGATCAGGGACACTCCCAAGAGCAAGCCTCGGATTTTTCCAACAACCCGGGGCTTCTGAGGACATAGCTGCAGCCATGTCAAAGCAGGGTTTAGCTCCACTATCATTCTGGGAGCCCTCTGCTGACAGGGGGGCCCTGGCCAACTCCCACTTGGCGCCTTTCAGAACCTGCCCGCACTGGTGCTGAAGATCATGAGTGGCACCTTTGCGCCCATCTCGGACCGGTACAGCCCTGAGCTGCGCCAGCTCGTCCTGAGCCTGCTCAGCCTGGAGCCTGCCCAGCGGCCGCCGCTCAGCCACATCATGGCACAGCCCCTCTGCATCCGGGCCCTCCTCAGCCTCCACACCGACCTGGGCAGTGTCCGCATGCGGAGGCCAGTAAAAGGGCAGGGGTCCTGGGCGGCTGGGTGGGGGCAAAAGGGAGCACAGGAGGCGCGAGGTGGAGGGGTGCTGGGGGCCAGCATGTAGGAATGCTTGTGAGGGCCCGTGCCCTGAAGCCCCGACCTGTGGTCCCACAGGGCAGAGAAGTCCCTGGCCACTGGGCGGCCCTCTGGGAGCAGGAGCAGCAGTGCCCGCTGCAGGGGTGAGTGCGGGCGGGCTGCTGAGTCCTGGCCAACACCACCCAACTCCCACCGGGTTCATGGGCTCCATTCGCTGTCTCTGCAGGCGTCCCTCGAGGACACGGGAGGCCGGCCATTCCTCCACCACTGTCATCAGTGTACGCCTGGGGCAGCGGGCTCAGCGCCCCCCTGAGGCTGCCCATGCTCAACACGGAGGTGGTGCAAGTGGCGGCTGGGCGCACGCAGAAGGCTGGCGTCACGCGCTCTGGGCGCCTCATCCTCTGGGAGGTGAGCAGGGCGTGGAAGGGGTCAGAGTGGGGACCTACAGGGAGGTTGCTGGTGCTCAGGCGCCGCCCCCTCCCTCCGCAGGCCCCGCCCCTCGGCACTGGGGGAGGCGCCCTCCTCCCCGGGGCGGTGGAGCAGCCGCAGCCCCAGTTCGTGTCGCGTTTCCTGGAAGGCCAGTCGGGCGTGACCATCAAGCACGTGGCATGTGGGGACCTCTTTACGGCCTGCCTGACCGGTGAGCCCACAGAGCAGCTCACTCGTTGCAAACTGCTCACCTAACCTTTTTCTCTCCTAGTTGTTGAGTTAGTGCTTTCTGTCTGCTAGCCGTTGAGATTTACTTACACCATCTCTGTCACCCCACACAACGGGCTTGGCAAGGGCATTGTTATGGTATACCCATTTGACAGGTGGAGAAACTGAGGCTCAGAGATTCTGCCACTTGTCCGAAGTCATACACTGAGAAGACAGCCCCCTGGCCTGTTCTCACCCATCCTTTTTGCTCTAGCCCCCAACTTTCGTCTTGCTCCTCCAAACCACAGGTGTGGGACTGGTCTAACTTCTCTGCCTTCTGTCTCCTCCCTGCCTCCTGCCCAGACCGCGGCATCATCATGACCTTCGGCAGCGGCAGCAACGGGTGCCTCGGCCACGGCAGCCTCACCGACATCAGCCAGGTGGGGATCCTGTGGGTTTCGCCCTGGGGAAGGGGAAGTAGGGGGATGGCAAACGGCCCACATCTGAGAGCCGATACCACACTGGGGCAGGGGAGTCCCCAGCAGCACAGGTGCCTCTGGCTCCGAGGCTGCACCTGCTCTTGGTGGCATCAGCGGAAGCACAGAAAGACCAGGCTTCGCCAGTGAGCGCCTCCTGCTTGGCAGCATGTGTGCAGCTGGAGTTAAAGAGACAGCACTTGAAAATGTGCAAGCTCCAATTTCATCCCCACTGGGGGTGCTGCCGCCTGGGGGCGAGTCCTGACCACCGGCCCCCTGCTTCTTCCCCCACTCTAGCCCACCATTGTGGAGGCCCTGCTGGGCTATGAGATGGTGCAGGTGGCTTGCGGGGCCTCTCACGTGCTAGCCCTGTCCACTGAGCGAGAACTGTTTGCCTGGGGCCGCGGAGATGGTGGTAAGGTCTCCACCCTTGCTGCAGCCCCTAAGCTTCGTCCCCCAGCCCCCTCCCATACCCCCGCCTCCCCCTTCCATTCTGTCTTCCCTCTTTTCTCTCCGATTTATTCTTTCAACACACCTTGGTCACACACCCACTGTGGGTCCACCCTGGGCTGGGTGCTGGGGCCAGATGAACAAGATGTGGCTTCCTCCAGGCGCACTGGGCACTAACTCCAGCGGTGGCGCAGGTGGGTACCTGTCCCCTGGAGGACTCGGGCTAGTGGAGATGGCACAGCTGCAGCGTTGCCACAGGTCAGACAGCATCGGGGCCACGCCGAGGCTCAGGTGTAGGAGCTCCAGGAGCAGCAGTCACCTGTGGAGACAGAGGGGGCATCCGAACAGGGCTTTCAGGGAGGATCCGGCTGACGGCAGCGCCATGCAAGGCCCTCTGAGGCGCAGGGAACAGCCTGCTCTCTGGGCCCCGCCCAGTGCTGAAGTGCGAACTAACCCCATCTCGCCTTCTCCTTCCTTGTAGGCAGGCTGGGTCTGGGGACCAGGGAGTCCCACAGCTGCCCCCAGCAGGTGCCCCTGCCCCCAGGACAGGAAGCCCAGCGGATTGTATGTGGCATCGACTCGTCCATGCTCCTCACTGTGCCTGGCCAAGCTCTGGCCTGTGGGAGCAACAGGTGAGCAGGTGCACCGGGCTGATTCCCCAGCCTCTGCCGCCCACCGAGGACCACGCTGAGAGGGGCTGAGGATGCTGCTTGGCCCAGTGCAGGTGCAGCAGCCCCTGCCCAGAGAGCTGGGGGCGGGCAGTCTGGATCTGCCTTCTGGCTCTGCCTTCAGGTTCAATAAGCTGGGCCTGGACCACATCTCCCTGGGGGAGGATCCCGTTCCCCACCAGCAAGTGGAGGAGGCCCTGAGCTTCACCCCTCTAGGCTCTGCACCCCTGGACCGGGAGCCCCTGCTGAGTGTGGACCTGGGCACTGCGCACTCAGCTGCTGTGACTGGTGAGGACGCGTGCATGGGAGGCCGGTGGGGGGCGCCCTGGCTTCCAGAGGGCCTCTGTTGAGGCGCCTTCCCTTGCTCTCCTGCCCCCTCCCTCCACAGCCGCGGGGCACTGCTACACATTCGGCAGCAATCAGCACGGGCAGCTGGGCAGCAGCACTGGCCGGGGCGGCCGGGCACCCTGTCAGGTCCAAGGCCTCGAGGGCATCAGGATGGCGATGGTGGCCTGTGGCGATGCCTTCACTGTAGCCATTGGGGCAGGTGAGGGGTGGGCACAGCGGGCAGACTGGCACGGAGAGCCTGGCAGGCAGTGTAGGACATCACGCTCAGGGCCGCTGGACTCAGCCAGCTCCCCCCGGGGCCAGTCTGGTAGGCTGGGCTCAGAGCTGCTTGCTTGGGCCGTGTGCCCCTTCCCACGTTCTCCCTCGGGCTTTTCTCTGGCAGAGGGTGAGGTGTACTCCTGGGGCAAGGGAGCCCGAGGCCGGCTGGGAAGGAGGGACGAGGATGCCGGCCTCCCTCGGCCGGTGCAGCTGGACGAGACACACCCTTACACCGTGACTTCCGTGTCCTGCTGCCACGGAAACACACTCTTGGCTGTGCGGCGTGAGTGTTGACTCCCCCCCACCCAGGCCAGGCTAACCCAGGGGGGCCCTGCCCACACTCCCATTCCTGGCAGGCAGTCACAGCCCAAACTACCAAACACACCACACACCGTCGACTCCCAGAAGCTGTGGGGCAAGACCAAGCTTCCTGCCAGAAGTGGGTGCTGGTGGGCGCTACCCAGGGCTTTTGTGTGCTCTACCCAGGGCTTTTGTGTGCTCCTTCTCCTCCTACCCCGCGGGTCCAAGAGGCTCTGAACCTCCAGCTCTGGCCTGGCAGGGCCCTGCGGGGCGGGGGTTGTGGTGGGAATGCTTTCTGGAGGCACCGCCTTCCGGGAGGCTGCAGGGGGTTCTGTCTGGTACCCTCCAGCTGTCACGGATGAGCCCGTGCCCCCCTGAGGTGCTGGATGCACCTCTGGACCACCCTGATCTGGCTTCTCCACCAAGAGTCATGAAGAGTGCAGGCGCCTGCGGCATGATTGTCCCCACCAGACCCCTGGGCTGTCATCAGAGGGGCGGAAGGGCCAGCGAAGTCCTGCTTTGCTTCGGAACCCCAACCGGAGCAGGCAAAGCCATGTGAGCAGCATTTCCAGCCCCGGCTGCTCCACTTCCGATCCAGCTCCCTGCTCATGCGCCTGGGAGGCCAGCAGAAGTGGTGCTTGGGCTCCTCCCTCCCACGTGGGGGACCCGGATGCAGTTCCAGGCTCCTGGCTCCCACCTTGTCCAGGCCCAGCTGGTGCTGCCTTTTGGGGAGTGAGCCAGCAGATGGAAGACCTCTCTCTCTCTGTAACTCTGCCTTTCAAATAAATAAATCTTTCAATAAACCCGAACCTCAGCCACCCCCACCCCTTTTCTCAGTCTACCCCTGGGGTCAGACCCTGGGGAGCTGGGTGGTCTCCTGGGCCTTGGCAGGCGGAGGCTGGTGGGGCTGCAGTCAGGCCTTTCCCCTCTTCCAGCCAGGAGAGCCCCTGCTGCCCAGTGGGACATGGTCTCCAAGCTTGGGAGCAGGGCAAGCCCGGACTGGCCCTTAGGCTGGCCTGGGGCTGGGAGCTCGGAGGGAGCTGCTGCCCGCCCCCACTCCTTATCCCGCAGCAGGGATTTGCACAACCTGCGAGGCCTCCCTAGCCCTGCGGGAGTGCGGGAGCCGCCCAGTGTTGCAGAGGTCACCTCCTCACCCCATGCCTTTCCCCAGACCCACGTGGAGGGGGGAAGGGGAGCTGGCTGGACCAGACCAGTTTCCCGGTAGACTGGAAGTCGCCTGAATAAAAGTATCCGCTGCCTGCCTGCAGCGTGCTCTCTTCAGAGGTGGGGTGGGTGGCAGCCACACACCACAAGACGTGGGCTGGGCCCGGCCGCGGTTGCAGGGCCGCGGCCGGGGAAGGAATGTGGGCGCAGCCGGGGGCTGGGACAGAGGCTCCTTTGGCCCAGCGCCCAGTCCAGCCTCCTCGCCCCGGACGGGCTCCTCGGATCTGGTTGCCAGGCTTAGCTGCTTAGCACCTGGAAGCTGGGGGCCCGGGTCCCTGGGGGGCGCACGGCCCCTGAGGCCGGGCTGCTGACTGCGGAGAAGCAAACCTTTGTGGAGCGGCCCGTCGTCTCTGGCTACGCCGCGCACTCCCCTGGGGCCCTCCGCCCCAGCCTAGCGCGGGGCACGCCCCTTTCCCCAGCTCCGGGGAGAAGCGGAGCCACGATCCTTCATTCCAGCCCTCGCTTCCGGGAGTGGACGAGTCTGGCCGCGGCCGGACCCCGAAGACGGGAGCCCGCGCGGTGGGCGCTAGGACCGCGCGGCCTCGGCTCCGCCCCTTCTTCCGGCGGGCGGGCTCGCGGGCCGGGCCCGGAGCGCGGCCGCCAGTCGGCGCCGCCCGGAGCCGGGAGCGCGGCCGGAGCGAGGCGCGGGCTGTGGGGCCGCCGCGTGCCCGGCCCCGCTCGCCCGTGCCCGCCGCAGGCCTGCCCGCCCGCCATGCCCGGCTTCGACTACAAGTTCCTGGAGAAGCCCAAGCGGCGGCTGCTGTGCCCATTGTGCGGGAAGCCCATGCGTGAGCCCGTGCAGGTTTCTACCTGCGGCCACCGCTTCTGCGACACCTGCCTACAGGAGTTCCTCAGGTGCGGGCCGGGGGGAGGCGGGAGGCGGACGGTGGCGGCGTGGACACGGCGTGGGCAGGGATCCAGGCCGGAGACCCTCCGGGCCTTTGTCTGAGACACGGTTCCCGTGACCTCAGGGGAGCCCGCCATGACGTCACGGGCCGGCGGTGACGTCAGGCCCAGAGGGAGGACCCCAGTCCCCGGTCCGCGGCGTGCCGGGTCCCACCGGCCCCGCGCCAGGTGGGGCGGCAAACATTCCTCTCCTGACTGCTGGCCGGCCCTTCCCCCCCTCACCTGAGAGCCGGACCGGCCTCATCCTTGAACTTTGAATCCTGCTGCGGGGACGGGAGGCACGAAACCCCGTCGTGCGCGCCGCACTTCACGCTGCCGGAGTTTGCGCTTCTCTAATCGGAGAACGCCCGCTATAGTTCTCCCATTTCACAGATGATGAGAAATTCCCGGGATGGCTGCGGCTTGCCCGGGGTCGCACAGGCTGAGCTGGGATTTCGGCCCAGGCTTCTGGTGGCCACACAATGGAGGGAGGCCTGGACCTGCCGTCCTGCCTCGGAGCAGGCACGCTGCCCCGGGGGTGGTGGTGCAGTGGGTGGTGGTCGCTCTGTCCCTAGGCAGGGCTCGAACGCTGCTTGCTCCCGCACGCCCCCTGCCCTCTCAGCCCTCGCCTCTTGGGTATGCATCAGACTGCCGGGCTCCCTGTGCAGCCTTGAGCCCTCCTGGCCTCTCTGGGAGCGGCTTCCCCGGATGGCGATCGGCAGTTGAAGGAGCCCCCCACGCCCACGGTCGGGGAGGTCGTGGCCCGGAGGCGGGGGGCCGGGCCGGCCGCTGTCTGGAGGCTGCACCCTGCTCCTCGGGCTGGCGGAAACCTCAGCAGGCCCTTTGTTTTCCGTGCCGAAGCCTGGGCTCCTGCCCTCACAGATGCTCCCGCACGGGCTGCTGCTGTGCGGCCCCTCCTCCCTGCACTGTACACACTTCACTCCGCTACAGACACACGGCCCATTGTCTCCGCCACTGCCCTTCCCTGGCCCTCTGGTTTCCAGATGAGACCAGCTGAGCCCCCCCCCCCCCCAGCTGACCCACCCTGACAGCCTCGGGAAAGAGCGAGGGAGGGGCTGTCAGGCCCCTTTCCCTCCTCAGCGCCTCACCGCTGCTTCTGCCCCTCCCCCTCCCGGAAATCCCCTCTTCCTCTCCCGCAGCCCCCTCCCCCCATCCTGTCTTCCCCCCTGGGCCTGGGCCTCCGGCACTGACTGGAGCAGCCTCTGCGGCTGCCTCCACCGCCCGCAGCACCCGAGCTCTGCTGCGGCGGCCTCTGGAGCGACGAGGTGGTTGGGCCGGCTGGGTCCGGCTTGGTCACCCCCACCCGGCAGGCTCGGGTCCATTTCCCTCAGTGAGTCTTTATCCTGGCTGGGCCCGAGCTGTACGGGAAGCTGCTGTTTTGAAGCCCAGGGGCTTGCCTCAGTCTCCTCCCTGTCTCCAAAACAGCTAAGTCAGCACATTCCTGAAGCAGCCAAGTGGACCACCCTCCCCTCCCACCCCTCTTCCCCACTTCTGCCAGGGCTGTTACTCAGGTTGATCCCAGAAGGCTGCTTTGCCCCCTGGGCATGGCACACCCCTTCAGTGCCTAGGCATGCATTGTTCTTGGCACTGGTGGGGTCATGGAGGAGGTGGGTGCATGCACCCGTTGGATACCTGCGGCATGGGCTGTCCAAGGCCCTGAGAAATGCCAACCAAGCCACGTGGCCCCTGCTTGCCTCCGACCTACCTGCCTCAGACCCGGCAGGAATCCCATGCCCAAGGGCCTGCAGTCCTGCCAGGTCAGCCCTCGCCCTGCCTGGGCCGTATCAGGCACGTGGGACTGGTCCTGGCTGGGGTCACCAAGGGCATGCTGGCAGGAGGCAGCATGCACCAGGCTCCTTGGTGCTGTCAGCCAGTCAGGGATTGGCAGAGAAGGAGGGCCACCGGCCGGCGGGCAGGGTCAACAAGCTTTAGAAGCCTGTCCTGCAGTGAGCACACTGGCTGTGCCTGCCCAGACATCTCCTGCCCCTGGGTCTCTTCTGGGTGCTGTATGGTCGGCTGTGCAGTGAGACATATCCAGGTGCTGCGTGCCCTGTGAGCCTCTTTGGGTACACCTTTAAAATGGGGACGTTTCAGCCCTGCTCACCTCTCAGGCAGGCGCTGAGGACTGGGTGGGAATGTAAACAGTGCCAGGCAGCATGCCTTTTCTCTCCTTTAAGTAACACCCTAAGAAGGTAGGGGAGAGGTGGTAAGGTGGCCCCAAGTTGACCTTTGCCCTGGTTCTTAGCCCAGGAGCTTCATGGGTGCTGGGCGGTCCTGGCACTTAGTCTCAGCCTATCCTGTTCACCCTCCCATCAGCTTGCAGCACAAGCCAATGGGAACACCCCTAGGAGGAGGGGTAGCTGGGCAGCCCGTGCCTTTTCCAGTCCAGCTGCCATCCTGGGGGAGGGGGTGCCAGCTGCCACCTGTTGAGCAAATGCTGTCTGAGGCAGCTGTCTCTGCCTCCACTGGCCCCAGAATCCCCCCTTCCCAGGACAGGGGCTGGGGTCCTGGGGTCTCTCCTTGCCTTTTTGTCTAAGCTGGGGCTAGCTGGGAAGCAGTCTGGCGAGGGAGGGAGGCTGCCTTGGTCTCCGGCGTGGGGCCCAGGGCTCTCCCTTCTTAAGACCAAGAGCCTTGACCTTGCACTCTCCCCCTTCCAGTGAAGGAGTCTTCAAATGCCCTGAGGACCAACTTCCTCTAGACTATGCCAAGGTGAGTCCACACTGCTAGGCAGATGCCAGGTACAGGCTGTTGCCCTTGGTGGAGGCTGGAGGCTGGCAGCCAGCAGGCTCTGGGCCAATGTCAACCCAGAGCCTGGGGATCGGGAGCCCCCACAAAGGTAGCCTGTTCCCTCCTACCAGGCCAGTTTGCAGACGAAGGCCCATGTTGGCCCTGGAGGGCAGGCATGGTGCCCAGCCTGTGGGGGTGCATAGAGCTGTTCTGTGCCCACAAGAAGTGCCCCCTCCCCTTCCTGTGGCAAGCCAGACCTGTGGCTGAGGGCCAGGATCTCTCTACCAAGAGGAAGCAAATAGAGGATTGTGAGAGACGTGGGGGTGGGGGGGCCGCCTCTCCAGGGTCACACTGGTGATGCGGGGATCCAGCACCACTGCACGTACCACCTGCTGTGTGCTTCATCCCTGCGTTCCGAGTGGCAAATAGACTCGAGACAGCCAAACGGGGGCTGTGGAGGGAGTTGTGGACAGCAGCGGACTCTGATGCTGGCCAGTTCCCCCAGATCTACCCAGACCCAGAGCTGGAAGTCCAGGTGTTGGGCCTGCCGATCCGCTGCATCCACAGTGAGGAGGGCTGCCGCTGGAGTGGGCCACTGCGCCACCTACAGGTGAGGCTCTGGTGAAGGGGCTAGGACCACCCCTCCCCTGAGCAGGCACTAACTGCAGCCCTTTGCTCAGGGCCACCTGAATACCTGCAGCTTCAATGTAGTTGCCTGCCCCAATCGCTGCCCCGCCAAGCTGAGCCGCCGCGATCTGCCTGCGCACTTGCAGCACGACTGCCCCAAGCGGCGCCTCAAGTGCGAGTTTTGTGGCTGCGACTTCAGTGGAGAGGCCTATGAGGTAGGTGGGGCCTGGGGGAGAGGGGGGATAGGTGGGCCCAGGCAGCCCTGAACTCAGCCCCTCCCTGTGGCATTTCCAGAGCCACGAGGGCATGTGCCCCCAAGAGAGCGTATACTGTGAGAACAAGTGCGGCTCCCGCATGATGCGGCGGCTGCTGGCCCAGCATGCCACCTCTGAGTGCCCCAAGCGCACCCAGCCTTGCACCTACTGCACCAAGGAGTTTGTCTTTGATACCATCCAGGTGAGGGCCTTCCTGAGCTGTGGGCTGCGGGCTGTGGGGCAGGAGATGGGGAGTCAGGCTGTTGACCGCTGCGCCTCTGCTTCCGGCCCCAGAGCCACCAATACCAGTGCCCACGGCTGCCTGTGCCCTGCCCCAACCAGTGTGGTGTGGGCACCGTGGCCCGGGAGGACCTGCCAGGCCATCTGAAGGACAGCTGCAGCACCGCCTTGGTGCTGTGCCCGTTCAAAGACTCCGGCTGCAAGCACAGGGTGAGGTGCCCCTTCTCCCTCCCATCCAGCCCCGCTTTGACCCGGCAGCCCCTAGAGGGAGGCTGAGCTTCCTGGCACCCTGTCTTCCTCACCGACAGCCAGCTGCCTGTCGCCCTGGGTGCACACCTACCTCTCTCTGGGCCTTCCCCTATTGATAACTCTCTTCCCTTCTTCCACGGCCTGGGGCTTTGCCAACAGTGCCCTAAGCTGGCGATGGCGCGACACGTGGAGGAGAGTGTGAAGCCACATCTGGCCATGATGTGTGCCCTGGTGAGCCGGCAACGGCAGGAGCTGCAGGAGCTGCGGCGAGAGCTTGAGGAGCTGTCTGTGGGCAGCGACGGTGTGCTCATCTGGAAGATTGGCAGCTATGGGCGGCGGCTGCAGGAGGCCAAGGCCAAGCCGAACCTTGAGTGCTTCAGCCCAGCCTTCTACACCCATAAGTACGGCTACAAGCTGCAGGTGTCTGCGTTCCTCAATGGCAACGGCAGTGGTGAGGGCACACATCTCTCCCTCTACATCCGCGTACTGCCGGGTGCCTTTGACAATCTCCTTGAGTGGCCCTTTGCCCGCCGTGTCACCTTCTCCCTGCTGGATCAGAGCGACCCTGGGCTGGCTAAGCCACAGCACGTCACTGAGACCTTCCACCCTGACCCAAACTGGAAGAACTTCCAAAAGCCAGGCACATGGCGTGGCTCTCTGGATGAGAGCTCTCTGGGCTTTGGGTACCCCAAATTCATCTCCCACCAGGATATCCGAAAGCGGAACTATGTGCGAGATGATGCCGTCTTCATCCGTGCCTCTGTTGAACTTCCCAGGAAGATCCTCAGCTGAGCGCAGAGCCAGCAGGGGCTCTAGGGGAGAGGGGGATGGGCGGTCACCTCAGCCAGACGTTGGCTGACTCTGGAGAGGGGGCCGGACCCTCTTTCAGCTGCTTCTGCTGCCTAGGTTCTGTTACCCAGTCTCCCCGCCACCACCCTCAGGTGCCTCCAATTGGTGCTTCAGCCCTGGGCCCTGGGCGGAGCAGGTCTTGGATCATTAAGGGCTGGAAATGTGATCCAAGGGCCTGTCTCCTCTCCTGGGCAGGGCAGACACGCCTTGGTGCCAGCCACACTATCTGGACTGGGGTGCCTGCTCAGGTGCTATATCCCAAGAGCCATAGGGGGGAGGTGGGAGTTGGGAAGGGGAGGGGGGGCTGTTAAAACAATCTGTCTTGAGATCAGATTTCTCCTCCCTGGCTGTGCCCCTTCTGGTTATTTATTTCCTTAGTACCAGGAGGGCACAGCAGGGGAGCCCTGATTTTTAATAAATCTTGGATTGTATTTATTAACTTCGTTCCAGCCTGACTCATCTGGGTTGGTTAGGGCCCGGAAGGCAAAGGATCAGAGAAAAGCTGGTGCTGCCAGCCCTCAGGATCATTTGCCGGCGGGAACCGCCCTCTCGTGGATGCCGAGGGAACTACAGCCGCCTGCTGCTGCCCTCTGGTGGCGAGATGAAGGGGGTACAGGTCCTGAACCCAGACTCGTCCAGACTACCACCTTTGCCTTGGCAGGTTTCGGTCTAATGGTAATAGCTACCACTTGTTGTAGTTTCTTGGGAAGATACACTGCTAAGCCCTTTGTGTGCAGTACTTCATCTAATACAATAGTTGAGTGAAATACCTTTTATCACCATAATAAAAGGGCCAATCTTAATGGGCTGTACTGAAGTTAATGAAATCATGCATGTTCCTGGCAGAGTTAAAAGTGCTTAAGGAACTCCAAAGCCCTGGGGAAATGTGTATTTTGGTGCGGAATATTTTGGAGTCCAATTTTTTCGAAACAGGCATGTCCCATGGACTCTTTGAAGACACCACATGCATTAAATTTTGCACCAAAATAATCATTTCTTAATTCTGCTTTTCCACAAAGTGTTTACATTTTTATCTGAGACACACAGCTCCCACTTGTAGGTTCACTCCCCAAATGCTCGCAACACCCAGGGCTGGGCCAGGCTGAAGCCAGGAGGGAGTAACTCCATCCGGGGGTCCCATGTGAATGATAGGGACCCAAGTATTTGTGCTGTTACCTGGAGTGCACATTAGTAGGAAACTGGAATGGGAAGCAGAGTCAAGACTTGAACCCAGGCACTCAGTATGGGAAGGGTGATGGCTTAATCACTAGGCCAAGTACCTGCCTTCCCCTTTTTACAATGCTCTTACTTGGGATTTTTCCATCTTTTTCATCCCTAGCTCTTCTGCTTTCTGTACATACATCAATCAGCTGAGAACCAAGAACTGAACTGGCTTATCAGTGATCCTTCTGCTGGTTTTGGGCAGGGTCTGGGCTGTTTTAAATGCCAGCAATCCCTAGAGGCTAGCATCCTCTATTTGGCAAGAGATTTGGGTCTGGGTCTTTACTCTTGCTTTTGGCAAGCTACTTAGCTACAACGGGGCAAATAACCCTCACAGGTAAAATGAATATTGCTCACTACCTAGACTGCAGTAACGATTAAATGAACCAGTCAGCATAAAGTGCTGTACTCCTCTCAGCTAGCCCTGAGAAGAGGCCCAGGGTATGGGAACTTCCCTAGTGAAGCAAAGTCCAAGGGCTGTAGTTCTTTCCTTCCACATCAAGGCTGAGATGAATTATTAGGTGACAGGACTGGCCATCAGCCAGCCAGCCTGGGACCATAGGGTCCTTGCTCTAGGGGAAGACATAGGGCCCTGACTGCCCACCTGAGAATGGAAATGTCCCCATCATACAATGATGCCCAGAAACTAGTAGGGAAAACCATGGGCCCCCACAGAGAGCAGGAGAAATGCCTTCAAGTAACAGGTGCAACCACCCTTCCAGCATCTCAATGGAGCTGGACAGCCTGGATAAAACTCCCCTGATCCTACAGGCTACGTGCATACAGAACACATGGTGCCGCCTCAAGTTGTGTGCAATGCAGTTCTAGTCAGCCCCATTCTCAGCCCACCTGGCAGGCCTGGCCCTCCATTCTGCTTTGCAGAACTCAGGGCAGTTTCTGCACCAAACTGTAAGCTGGACTCATCAAGCACCTACTTCGGCCCAAGAATCTGACTTGAGGGGAAGCTGGGCTCACCCCTCTACCCTCTAGTGCTGTGACCCCAGGCTGACCTCAGGCCTCATCTGACATAGGCAGGAGGTGGCTTCCTTCACAGGGTGGCATGAGGAACAAAGGTGGCAAAGCATTCTCACACATGGGCACCCCGCAGCGGAGGGCATGCTGAGGAGAGAAGAGTGAACTATCAGCACTCAGGAAGCCACCTGCTGACTCTTGCTACCCAGGGCCAGATTCCACCTTCCCTGAATCCCAGATTCTGTGGAATCTCTCCCACCACATCTTAGCTCAAACCCAATCAGCAGACAAGGAGGAGGGTAACTGAAGAAGAGAGCTCTTGGGGGTTCCCCCCTTGCTGACAAAAGAGGGGAATGCATGAGAAAATGAGTTTTCATGTTGCATATGAAATACTGCACATCTGTCAGAGGCACTCAGGATTCCAAAGCACTGGAGGTGGAAAAAGGGGGAGGCCTGTGGTTGTAGTCGGCTCATTAGCAAACTGGGTCCTCATTTCTCAGTGAGGCACTGAGTCCAAGTGGCAGGACCAGGAGAGGCAGCAAACCATACTTACCCATCAGTTCCACTGTGAGCTCCAGGCAGCACAGCGGGGCTCCCCCAGGCACTGACCGAACTGGAGCCCTGTGCCTGTACCCAACACAGAACCTAGCCTGGGACAGTGGACTGGGAAGGGCTCTTGACTAGGATGGTTACAGGGGCCCCTTAGAGAAATGAGGATGAGACGTGACAGAAATTGTTAGAAGAAAAATTACTCCAAACATTCACATGAAACGAATAGGACAAGGTCAAAAGGTGAGTTTTTTCTTTTTACTGGTTTGTAATAATCTTAAAAACCCCATCGCACCCATAAACCACCACAGGTGAGGTGAGAGAGATGGAGAATGAATGCTACAGTGTGTGGATAGAGTGGGGAATCCAGGTATCCCCAATGGGCAGTGTGGGATGGACGCAGGGAGTGTGGACAGGAGGCCCTGGCTTGGACCCTTATTGCTGGTTGGGGGTTGGCTGGCAGAGGGGCAGAGGGACTCAGGAACTAGGAAACATCTCACACCAAAGGCGAGGGCAGTTGGGGGCAGGGAGATCACAGTACATTTTTCCATGCAGACTAGGGGTGGGAGTTAGCTTCAGAGATTTGCACCCCTGCACAGGAAGAGATGGGTTTGAGGTTGTTTGAAAGCCCCAAGCCGGTGTCTGGTCCGATTTCCTAAAATGGCAGCTCACCTTTTGGGGAGAGGCGCTGGGGGGGGGGGGGGATCACAGCAATATCTGGTATGGAGATCAAGCACGGGTTCAGGGGAGACAGTGGTGCTCCTTGACTCAGAGAAGTAGGGATGGGCAGGGGGCCCTGGGTGAGACGGTGGCCAACACCTTGGCAGAGGCATTGTGCCAGAGGCTGCAGGTGCTTCTGTGGGCTTAGGGCAAGGAGGTACCAGTGACCACAGACGGCAAGAAAACAATAAGGAACAATAAATTAGGATTTCATGTTGCTATCATTTGGCATAACACAATCAGGCATTTTTTTCCCTTTTTTTGTTTTTAAATATAAGGCAACTTGCCAACATATAATTTAAAAACTGGTCTTCAGTCACACTGCTTCAGATCACTAGGCTTTCTGGCTAAAGAACAGTGGATAGAAAACACAACCCAGAATCTTAAATAAGAACATCAGTTCACATTCCCCAGAGACAAGAGGAACGGTAAGGGCTCACTTGGTTTAAAAAAAAAAAAAAAAAAAAAAGCCGAACTGTGCATCTTTAACAGAGATGGGTGCAAAAATTTACAATAAAACATAATCTAAATTTAGAGTTACAGAAAAGCGTTAAATTTCTAGTCAACTACGTGCCACCTGGGAATGAGACGTGTTGAGCATGGAGTGGGTGGATGAGAGTATGCGCTAAGAACAGGCAGGGGTGGGAGGGGCTGTGTCCAATAGAGGCCGGCCTCCAGCTGTTAGAACCATGCTCATTTGGTGAAGGAAAAATTCAAAGAGCTTAAGGCTTTGTGTTTTTTTTTTTTCTTTCTTTCTCCATTAAACTGAGGGGCTGCAAAGGGAGGTGACTAGAGAGCGAATGTACCTGTGGCCACTCATACACAATGCTACTCAAACCCACACTACATTCATACAGAAACATGACATTTAAAACTTACAGTGTAGAGCAATATTCTTAGCCAGTGTAGAGAGAACCAAATGTATTTTAACTTTTTTTTTTTTTTGGTGTTTTTAATTCCAAACTCCAATGTGATCATCCCTCATCTACCTAATTCCTCAAGTAAGTGTAGGGTTTTTGTGTTTTTTTTTTTATTTTTATTTTTATTTTATTTTTTTGTTTCTTTGTTTTTTTGTTTTAGAGGGAGAAAGGAAGGGTAAGGGATGAGGGCAGCAGGTAAGTTAGGACAAAGGCAAGAGCAAGTTGGGCATGCACTTCTTGCCCACATCTGGAAAGGGGAGTCAGGGACCAAGACGTCAATATAAAGATAGACTTTCCCCCCATGTCTCAAGGCTATGGCCAAATACCTGCAGGATGCCCTTGTGGTCCAGCGTGGTGAGGAACAGCGTAGAGGCTCCGGGATCAATGTGGATACAAAACAAAGCCTTGAGGAATGGAAAGGAGCAGGGAGGAAGTAAATAATGGGTCAATTTTGATTTTAAGATCGTTGGGCAAATAAAGAATTCGCTTCCAGAGCACTTGGAAAGTCTGGCTTCTTAGTCCCAAAGAGACAGGGAGAGGCCTAGCTCAGGGGCCCGGGTACCTACGGCTATGTCACCTAGGGCCTTTCCCTTAGCCTACACTTCAGTCCTAAGGAAAACAGAGAGGTTCGGGAAGATGGGAGGAGGTTGGTCAAAATGGTCAAGGTGAGGGGACAGGCAGGGAACAGAGAGAAAAATCAGGGTTTGTGGTTAGGTTCTAACATAAAAACAGAAAGTTGCCAGAGGGGAGGATGAGAGGACCCCTTTTCCGTCCTCAATTATATCCCACCAAATTCCCTTTCCCAGACATCTAGGAGTGATCACATTGGAGCAGTGAAACTTTGAAACTATCCAGTTATTTAAAAGTAAGACTAAACCTAGGAGGGTGATGTATGGTGTGTTGCTTGTAGAGGACACCGGGGCTTCCTATCTATACCCTGGGTGCTGAATATGAAGACTCCGACCATCTGTGGGATCAGGGGCTCGGCTGCCAGGGGCTCGCTGGGCCTTGCTCAGCATGGCCAGGCTCTGTTCTCGGAAGCAGGCCTGCTGGAAATCCCCGCTTAGGTAATCCACTGTTTGCATCAAGCTGTTCTGGCTTGCCACTGGCCCACCCCCAGTCCCTGCTCGGTAGTGGGCCCCAGAGGCTGCTGCTGCACAGTCGAGGGGTGCACCCGTGGGCTGCCCACTGTGGAATGGCATGGCGAGGTCCTGAGACCCCGAGCTGTCGCTATTGGGAGTGGGCAGAATGTTGTTCCACAGGGGTTGGAAATAGTGACCATTGGGGTAGGCCAGTGGGGCAGCCAGGCCGTTGACTGGTGGGGATGGGGTCGGCTTCTCCAGGGGTGGCTTCAGATGAAAGGACTGTGCCAGGCAGAGTTCCTGCGGGTAGGCAGGGGCCTTGCCCACAAAGCCAGGCCCTGCCAACTCGCGTCCTGCTGCATGCTTGCCTGTTAGGCCAGGGGCTGGTGTCCCACCAGCCTCGCTGCACATCTGTTGTAGGTGGGCCAGCTGGTGCTGGTTCCAGGCGACTGGCTTGAGGTCGCTAGTGTAGCCAGTGGGGGCTCGAGAGATGCCTGTGGGCAGGTTGACAGGGCCTGTGGTAGGCAATGCAGCTGTGGCCGCATGCGTGTGCTCCATGGGATTGACCACACATGAAGGCATTGGTGTGGGGACGCTGTGGGTCGACACCCGAGTGCTTGCATTGATGAGCAGACTGCGACTAATGGGGCTGGGGTTGGCGATCTGGCCCTCACACACTGAGGTAGTGCTGATGCCTGCCCTCGTCTGGCAAAACTGGTTGATCTGGTGCACGATGCTGCTCAGGTCCGGGGGCTGGCTGTGCTGCAGGGTGGCCGCCATCGAAAGGGGAATAGTTGAGGTAGACACGGTCACATTTGGGGGCGCATCTGAGTCTGGCATCTTCCGGCCTCCATGCAGCAAGGGGTTGGGGGGGTGCTGGAGACCCTGGTGAGCCAGGGCCTGAGGGTGAACCAAGCCCTGGGTTTGGGCCATGGGCTGAGGGTGGCCCAGACCCTGAGGCTGTTGGAGGCTCTGAGGGTGGGACAGTGCCTGGGGTGGTGGGATACCCTGAGGGTGCTGCAGCGTCTGGGGAGGGGCATGGGCCAGGGTCTGTGCATGCTGCAGGGCCTGCTGGCGGGCCAGAGCCTGGGCCTGGGGATGAGCTAAAGTGCTGGGTGCCACAGTAGCATAGGGTGCCACTGGGGGGTTCATGATGGCCTCAGGGAGCAATCGGGCTCGGGTGCCGTCAAAGTCCTTGAGTATGCTTTTGGCTGGCACTTTGACAATGGCAAGCAGGCCTGCCTTGGTGGCAGCCTGAGTCGGGTAGGGGCTGTAGCGCTGGGCTGATGTGTCGAGGCCGTTCACAGTACGACGAACGTGTTTCCGCTGGGGAACCTTCACACTGTTGGGGAAGATTTTTATAGTCAGTGGGTTGTTTGCGACCTTCTTAGCATACGCGTCCAATTCGGCTGGGGTAGGATAGTGAGCAGTTCTCATTTTCTGTGTAGTGTCCCCTAGAGAGAGAGAAGGGGAAGGAGAGCAAAGAGGGAGAGGGAGCTCATCAGTGCCAAGCCAACCAGCCCACCTAGATTCCCTGCCGAGGGCCTGTGGCAGGGTGTGGGGGAAGAGCTATGTTGTCATTGGTGGCCTTCATTCTAGATGCAGCCTCGGTCACCACAACAAGCACTGCTAAAGCTGAGGAAGCCCTCACAGCACGCCAGGCCTGTGGCAAGTAGGCGAGGGGCTATCTTAACGAATCCTCCTATTGCTTTAGGAGGCAAATAGCATCATGATTCCCGTTTACAAGTAGAGAAAGTAAAGATCAGAATAGCAAAGCAACTTTCAAAGTTCCACATCACAGCCAGAACATGCTAGTTCTCACAGCAGTAACCAAGAGTTCTTCTTCCGCTACAGAGAACTGCAGGGCCTGGAACTCTAAGTTCCCACCTGCCCATGCTGGTCTGGGATCTAAAGGTTCCACAGCAGGGGTGGGGAATATTCAGCCCATGGGGCCATATAAAGCCCACAGAATCATTTGGTCTAGTCCCAGGGCAAGGAACTACAGGCAGGACTCGAAATTCAATAAATCCACAGCAGGCTAATTTTTAAGCTGATAATTTTGTGTGGCCCACAAAAAATCCAAATGGCCCTGTTGAAAAAAGTTTCCCCACCCCTGTTCTAAGCAGAGCTGCCTGTCAGGGCCCTTGGTGGCCACTCAGGTCCTTTCCTATGATGCTCTAAAAGCAAGGACAGCCAGAGTGACTTCTCAGCTGCAGAGGCCAAAGAGGCATCAGCTTTCCCCTGTGCCCTGGCAGCTGGAGTACCAGGCCTGTTGGGGGGGGTGGTGGTATCAATCTTGGCACAGTAGACAGGAAGCTTCCTTTTCAGGAGCACAGGAATAAGCTGCCAACGTCTCTCCCCCGTCCCTATGTCACAAGTTCACTTTTGTTTACAGTTGATTCTATGCTTGACTGGGCAAAGATCAAAAGGCTCTATTTATTTGCTAGTGGAGGATGATAACAAATGACAGGACAGCGGGAATTAAGAAAAAGGATTCAGAGCATTTTAAGTCCCGAGAGCCAAAAATAGTCTGTATTTGGTCCATGTCAGCTGTCACTTTCCAAAAAGAAAGAGGAAAACCTGCCTTCCTCTAGAGGCTGCGGAAATACCCACTCACTGTGCCTCATTAATGTTAACAGTCTCTTTGTTCCCATCTCCGGTTGCCTCCCATCAGGGGGCTCCAGCGGATGTTGGGCTTCCAGTCAAAAAGGAAAATGTTCTGAGAACAAGAGCTCTTTAAGGATGTCTGGCTCCTGCAAGGGGTCTCTGCTTGGCTCTCTCCCTCTCTCTCGGAGGGAGTATAGACAAAAGGTGCTTAATAAATGCTTGCTGAATGAGTAAGTACACAGACTGCCCAAAGCAGAAGGAGAGTGGCTTGGCTGGGAGCCCAGGCTGTTAGCTGACTTCCCTCCCTACTTCCTTCCCTTGCAGAGGGCAGCCAGGACAGATCAAGGACAAACCCCACTCTGAATGCCCAGCTTGTGGCCTCTGCTGGCCTTGGCCCAAAGGAGACTCCATTCAAAGTCACATCACTGAGCATCAACTCAGAAGCAGGCTAGTGAGTGTGTTAGAAGGAAAAGGGCACAGCTGCCTGTGTTTGGTGACATTGCTGGTTAGCCGGTAGCAACTGCTTAGAAATTGCTACTCCTGGAAGGAGGAAAAGAATGCTCAAGTCCAAGAGGGCCAGAGAGATTCTGTCCTATGCTTAAAATGGCAGACCTGAGCAAAAAGGGTATATGTAGACAGAGACAGTCAAAGTACTAGTCCAACATATTTACAGGTCTGCTTTATTTATTGAGTAGAGAATAGACACTCATACACAAAGGAAATGTTTGTGAAATGCCCTGCCTCCAATGACAGTTGATGAATAGAGCAGCTAAATACAGGAACCAGAATGAAAGGAAACTAAGAATAGGGAGGAGGGACACTGGCTTCAGTATCTACACTGAGGAATGACCTCTAGAATGAGATAAACTATTGAACAAGACAGAGGCCAAATTCTGGAACAGCAGCACATACCAGACTTAAACCCAACTCTTTAAAAAAACCACAAACACAAACATTTTCCTCAACACTGTTATCACAGCCCCACATGGGCACCCTGACACCACAGCTTCATAAACAACTTACTTAAGTTTCTTGTACCAATGGTGTCATTCACAAACAAGACAGAACAGAGACTAGGAAATCTGTGCTTACAAAAAGTTAGAGAGGGGCCAGCACTGTGGTGCAGCAGGTTAAACCACCACCTGCAACATCAGCATCCTACATGGGTGTCAGTTCAAGTCCTGGCTGTTCCACTTCCCATTCAGTTCCCTGCTAATGCGCATGGGAAAGCAGTAAAAGATGGCACAAGTCCTTGGGCCCCTGCACCCAAGAAGCCAGGAGCTTCTTCCGGGTCTCCCATCTGGGTGCAGGGACCCGAAGACTTGGGCTGTCTTCTGCTGCTTTCCCTGGAGCATCAGCAGGGAGCAGCCAGCTCCTGGCTTCGGCCTGGCTCAGCCCAGGCCAGTATGGCCGTTTGAGAAATGAACCATCATGAAGATCTCTTTGTCTCTCCTCCTCTCTGCCTTTCAAATAAATAAAAATAAATCTTTTTTAAAAGAAGAAAACAAAAATCTATATTCAAAGTTTCATCATCTGTCTACTATCATGCCTCAATCGTTCCTCATTTACCAACAGGGCAGTACCTGCCCTCCTACATCACAGAATAACTATGTTCAAGAGATTCAGTAAACTGAAAAATGCTTTATGAACAGGAATCATGACTGTCAGTCATTATTCAAGGACAGCAGGTATGGCTAATTGTGCCCACAGACAGGCAAAGCAACCTGATCAAGGAAAGCTCAACTGTAGGACTTCCTGGCCATGAGCCTGGGAGTTAAAATGTAGCAGAGCGGCTGGTGCTGTGTTGAGCAGGTTAAGGCCCTGGCCTGAATTGCCAGCATCTCATATGGGCACCGGTTCTAGTCCTGGCTGCTCCTCTTCCGATCCAGCTCTCTGCTAAGGCCTGGGAAAGGCAGTAGAAGATGGCCTGAGTCCTTGGGCCCCTGCACCCACGTGGGAGACCCAGAAGAAGCTCCTGGCTCCGGATCGGCGTAGCTCCGACCGTTGCGGCCATCTGGGGAATGAACCAGCGAATGGAAGACCTCTCTCTCTCTGTCTCTACCTCTCTCTGTAACTCTTTCAAATTTTAAAAAAAAAACTTAAAAAAAAAAAAATAGCAGAAAGCACAGCTAGTCTATCCCAGGCACTGGAGGGGGAAAAAAATCTGCCTGAATCTAGCTTTCCCCACACTAGTCCCTCTGTTTATCCTTCTATGTTGAAGGTCAGAGATACAGGTGGCACATGGGAATTGGCTGTGGGTGCAGAGGCACAGGTAGTGTGTTTCAAACATAGGCTTGGGACTCTGATTTGAGTGGCAAATTCTAGCCCAATCAATCAATGGTCATGTGACAAACCTTCTACAATTCATTTTTAAAATGTTTTATTTCAGAATAGTTTTAAACTTAGAAAACAAAAATTGTAGAGTTGAACAAAGAGTTCTCATGTGTCCTACAACCAGCTCCCCCTTAATGCTTCATTCTTAAAAAGAAGGCTGACCCTCCCATACCACTGAGGAATGAATGCGAACACATGTAAAAACATTCAATACAGGGCAGACACTCAACGAACACTAGCTATTATTTCTGTGAGTTTACCCAGTCACTGGGACTATTTGCCTTTTCCATGACCCTCCACTAGGGGGCAGATGGGCATGCAAAGAAGCAGTAAAAGGAAATTTTGGTGTTTGCTCCAAGACCCCCAAGACTCTGAAGGATGTCAAAGGTGTCATCTCAAAGATAGTTTGAGGACCAAAGCCTTTTGATCATCTCAGTACATAATTCTTGGTCACTACTATATACCTGAATCTGAGCTGGGGAACAAATAGAAGCTTGGGGTTAAGAAAAAAATTTCAAAATCACACTTCTGAGGCATTCAGAGAAGATGGGTCAGAGGAAAAACAAAAATTGTAAAATGACTGAGGACTCTCTAAGCAAGTAACATCATAGATCATACAATGTAGACAAGCTCCAGTAGGGAATCCATGAGTTCCAACTGTAGCCTCTATCAAGTACAGGACCCACTCAAAGCCAAGATGTGCCAGCCTGCCCTATGGCAATTCCCATCTCCTGATCCTTGGTCCATCTCTCCCTACTGAGAGCTGACTCTTAACACATAAAGCATATTTGGCCATAAATACCTGGGCACCATCTCATTCTACAAGATACCAAGATCTGTGTTTCCAGCAACTTGGACCTGAGGACAAGGGACAGGGAAAGGCTGAACAGCACAGCCACAACGCTGTTTTTAAGTGCTCGTGGGCCTGAAGTCTGAGCAGCTCCTTGGTTGCTGGTTCCCCAAGAAAACAGCTTAGGGTCCATCTCACCTTAACTGTAAATGTTTAATAACAGCTGTGAGTCACATGACAGGCTTTTTTCTCTCTTTCCCATTTTAGTGGAGAGAAGAAAGCAGAAAAGCTTAAAAATACCATGAACTTCTCTAGCCTGCAAAAGTTCGGGTGTATTTCAGGATAGCAATGATAACTGGAGGAGATCAAACACACTGTCCCTTTCCTGGACATGTGGGCCTGAAACCACCTTGGTTCTTGAATCCAGATCTGGGGACAGTAGTTGGCACAGGTTCTTTGGTGGGTGTTTTGGGAAGAAGGAAGTAGAGACCTAATGTCAGCACCAAGATAAAGCTGCCAGTTTGCCTTTCCTTCCTTTGACATCACAGCTGTCTCTGGTGACTCTGTCAGACTGTGTTAAGGGAACCAGAAGAAAGAAACTGAGTTTATCTTTGTCATCTTACTGAATGCTTCCCTCTCTGGCTCGCTGAGTCCCTAGGAGCTCAGAAGTAGGCACAATGCAGTTAGCACGCTGATTTGGTTGGCCAGGGAACACATACAACTTCGTCATACACTCATCATCTACCACGAGGAAGGCTGGTTGAGAAAGCTGTATAGCAGAGCTTGCCTGCAGCTCCATGAGTTGGAAGCAAGACTGTCACCTTCAACTTTGTCATTGCAAAGTCAGACTCATCAGGCAAATCCAGAGCTAGCCGTGCTCTAAGTCTTGAATTCCCTCAGAGAAATGAAGAGGCCAGACCATTTTTAACCGCTGATGACGACCTCACAGAACAGGAGTCAGGACATATGTCACGTCCAGCTGCTCTGTGTTTTGATAAGAAGTTTTACACAGCTACACACATTTGTTTACATATGTCTTTGCTCCACAATGGCAGAACTGAGTAGAAACAACAGAGAACATATGGCCTACAAAACTAAGAATATATGCTATCCAGAACCTACAGAAAAAACTTGCTAACCCATCATAGAGGATTCAGGCAGGCAGGTGCTGAAGCTGAAGCGCCCTTTCCTACTGAAGGGAAGCCTGGCTCTTACTGATTTCCCCCTTTTTGCTCTCAAAGGAAGGCCTATTTCAAATTCAGGGCTATTTTTACACATACAGATACTATCCATGGTAATGAACCAGGAATAGAAATCTTTTTCGTTGCCTATCATGTAATACAGGGTTAGAAGGCAGCAACGTGGGAAAATACAAAGTATAATGCTTAATTCCAGGCAGTTAAGACAGAAATCATAGACAGTTTTCAATGACTCAATTTCGTAGGAAGTATATTCACAAGAAAATGCCAGAGACACAGAGCCCAGCCTGTCTGAGGGCAAAAGCTCCTTTACTTGTGAACTGAAGTCACATTGGCTCAGAAGGCAGCCAGCGAAGACATAGGAAACTGTTTCCATGGTATAGTGGACCCCAAGCTCAGAACAACACAACTGTGTAGTTTATTTCAGAGATACAGTAAATAATCTGGACTGTGAATTTTCCATGGTATAGTGGACCCCAAGCTCAGAACAACACAACTGTGTAGTTTATTTCAGAGATACAGTAAATAATCTGGACTGTGAATTTTCATTCCATTCCTCATAAGGCTCCTTATAACTATTGCTGGGAATTGTAGCATTTAAAAAGATCTCTGGGTTCCATGCTGTGGCTTAGCATGTTAAGCCACTGCCTTCAGCACCAGTATCCCTTATGGGCACTGATTCGATTCCCTGCTGCTCCATTTCCAATCCAGCTCCCTGCTAATGCACCTGGGAAAGCAGCTGGCTCAAGTGCCTGGGCTCCTGCCACCCATGTGGGAGACCCAGAATAAGCTCCTGGATACTTTGACCTGGCCCAAATCTGGCCATGGCAGCCATTTGGGGAGTGAACGAGCGGATGGAAAATTCTCTCTGTCACTCTGCATTTCAAATAAAATAGGTACATAAATAATTTTAAAAAAGAGGATCTCTGATGGATCAGAAAAGGGTCTCTCATATTGCTGACTAGTAGAAACTTTGCAGTTGCTTTCATGCTGTCTCTGGTAAATTATACCACAGAGGTACCAAAATTCAAGGTCAATGTACCATTGGCTTCCAAAACAGCCAAAACATATAACAAAGCAAAGGATCAACACAGATTTTTCCTCGGAATCCAGATAACTATTACTTACATTTCTGAAGTCCAGTGTTCATCTGCGTGTGAGAAGGAAGCTGAAAGGACAGGTCACCTGGCCCTGGTAGACAGGCTAGCATGGCAGATCAGCATCAACACAAGAAGGGGCAGTGGCTCACACTGGAACGAATACAAAAACAAGGTCATGGAACACAAGGCAGTTCATTCAAGGAAGATATGATACGAGCAGCACAGGCCCAGGTTTAGATAGATAAGCAATTTAATTAGCAGCACGTTGGTTCAAATACATCTACATCTTTATCTGTAGCAACAATTTGTTACCAACTATTACTATGATTCAGTGATATTTTGGTTAGCACAGATGTGTAGGTTTGAGAAATAAAAACTGGAAAAATACATATTGACAAAACAACTGGAAAATGCAGGTACACTATAAGGTCTCAGTGTTCCCGAAGAGAACTGGCCCTCTTATGGACTGGTTCAGTCCATTTACTGCCCTGGATGGAGGCCAGAGCAGTCAGACATTTCCAGAGGTAGGACCCTATGCTGGTTTTTGTTGTTGTTGGCTTTTATTTTCTTTATTTGAAAGGCAGAGGGAAGGGAAAGAGAGATACAGACATCCCAGGAAATCTCTTATTTGCTGGTTCACTCTCTAAATGCCTGCAACAGTCAGGGCTGGGCCAGGCTGAGCCAGGAACCAGGAACATAGCCCAAGTCTCTCATCTAAGTGGCAGGAACTTACACACTTCAGCCAATACCTGCTGCCGCCTAAGGTGCACATTAGCAGTAAGTTGGAATTGGAAGCAGTCAGAATAGGAATATAGGTACTCCAATATGTGATGCAGGTATCTCAAGTGACATTTTTTTGTTGTTAAGGATTTATTTATTTATTTGAAAGAGCTACACAGAGAGAGAAGGAGAGGCAGAGAGAAAGAGAGAGGTCTTCCATCCGTTGGTTCACTCCCCAATTGGCTGCAATGGCTGGAGCTGTGCTGATCCGAAGCCAGGAGCCAGGAACTTCTTCCGAGTCTTCCCATGTGGGTGGCAGGGGCCCAAGGACTTGGGCCATCTTCCACCGATTTCCCAGGCCATAGCAGAGAGCTGGATCAGAAGTGGAACAGCCGGGTCTTGAATTGGGATCCATATGGGATGCCAGCACTACAGGAAGTGGCTTTACCAGCTAGGCCACAGCACCGGCTCCCCCAAGTGTTATCTTAATCACTCTGCCAAACACTCAACCCTGATCTCACTTTTTAAAAACATTTTTGAGAGAGATAGACAGATATCTTTTACGTACTGTTTTATTCCCCAAATACCCACAAGGCTGGGATTCCACCAGGCAGAAACTGGGAGCTATGAACTTAATCCAGGTTTCCCATATTGGTGGCAGGGACCCAAGTACTTCACCCACCATCTGTTGTCTCCCAGGGTACACATTAGCAGCAAGATGGAATCAGGAGTAGAGATGGGACTCAAACCCAAACACTCTGATATGGGATGAGGGCCAACCAATAGGCATCTTAATAACCAGGTCAAAGGCCTTGATTGAACTCATTAAAAGGCAAAAGGAACAAAATCTATAAGACACAATTAATCCCTATTAAAAGCAAATTCTACTTAGAAATTTGGAGGGACTCACCTTTCCTACTCGCTTATCTCATCACTGAACTTCCTGGAAAGCCCCCCCACCCACATATACAGCCCAAGAAAAAGACAGGGAGAGAGGGAGGGAATGTGAGTGGGACAGACAGAGGGAAAGAGGAAAGCGAGAAAGAAAATAGAAGGAAAAGAAAAAAAAAAAAAACAAAACTTCCAGAGCAAAACAAGGAGGTGATGGGCTGCTAGCA
The DNA here is from genome assembly GCF_964237555.1 of Oryctolagus cuniculus. NCBI lineage: Eukaryota > Metazoa > Chordata > Mammalia > Lagomorpha > Leporidae > Oryctolagus > Oryctolagus cuniculus. Next base: position 44,255,645 of record NC_091448.1, read on the forward strand.
GCCCTCTTTGGACAGGTGATCCTGACATGTCAGATGGAATGGTTTCATCAGTGATGTTTACCAACACACATCTGTACAGTTCAAGAAAGCAGACTCTGAAGTGGCCTTCTGTAGCAAAGCAAGTCCAGAAAACAATGCAAGATCTTTGTGTCCCCAAAACAGGCTTTTCTCAAACAAGTAGAATGCTGCAAAATACATAAAACTTCCTTTCCCAAATTGCTAAACCCAGAAACCAAGGTGGCATTTTTTAACTTCAGATCACAATAAAAAATTAATCAGGGAAAATACTGAATGTTAAACAAAGACCACAAAACCTCTTTATTTCTCCTAGACAGCTCTTTCAGGTCTCTGAAACTACCTTGTCAGGCTGAGTATCAGAGAGCTCCAGCTTGCAAGACCAGGTACCTGAATAGATACTTTGTAAAAGTGACTGCTGAAACTGTATCTAAGATAGCAACCACAGAAAGAATTGAGGATTGAGTATCTCAACAAGAATAGAGTTGCCCAAGAGTTCTGGCACAGATTCAGTTTCTTTAGGTCTCTGACAGGTGGGATAACAGAGTGAACATAGTGTGCCAAACCTCTGTCCTCCGGAAATAAAAAGTCTGCTGCAGTCAAATGACACAGGTACTATTTATAATCCCTTCCCTTGTAAATGTTCCTTTCTCTTCTTCTTCTTCAAAGATTTATCTATTTATTTATTTATTTGAAAGGCAGAGTTACAGAGAGAGAGCAAGGTCTTCCATCCATTGGTTCACTCCCCAAATGGCCACAATGGCCGGAGCTCTACAGATCCAAAGCCAGGAGCCAAGAACTTCCTCCAGGTCTCCAATATGGGTGCAGGGACCCAACAACTTGGGACTTCTTCTACTGTTTTCCCAGGCCACAGCAGAGAGCTGAATTAAAAGTGGAGCAGGCCAGCGCCACGGCTCAATAGGCTAATCCTCTGCCTGCGGCACCGGCACACCGGGTTCTAGTCCCAGTCGGGGCGCCGGATTCTGTCCCGGTTACCCCTCTTCCAGTCTAGCTCTCTGCTGTGGCCAGGGAGTGCAGTGGAGGATGGCCCAGGTGCTTGGGCCCTGCACCCGCATGGGAGACCAGAGAAGCACCGGGCCCCTGGCTTCAGATCAGTGCGGTGCACTGGCCGCAGCGGCCTTTGGAGGGTGAACCAACGGTAAAGGAAGACCTTTCTGTCTGTCTCTCTCTCTCACTGTCCACTCTGCCTGTCAAAAACAAACAAACAAAAAAGTGGAGCAGCCAGGACCGGAACCAGCGCCCATATGGGATGCTGGCACTGCAGACAGTAGCTTTACCTACTACATCACAGGGTCGCCCCCCACTTTTTAAAGATTTATTTATAAATGTTCATTTCTGTTTAGTAACCTCCCATTATGGTCCTAACATATGGCTGAGGGCATATGGCAAGGAAAGGATGGAATTAATACCTACAGTCATGTGCCACACAATAATGTGTGTGTGTGTGTGTGTGTGTGTGTGTTTAAGATTTATTTATTTGAAGGTCAGAAAAAGAGAGAAAAAGAGAGGCAGAGACAGAGAGAGGTCTTCCATCTGCTGGTTTGCTCCCCAATTGGCTACAACAGCTGGAGCTGTGCTGATCCAAAGCCAGGAGCCAAGAGCTTCTTCCAGGTCTCCCACTACTCGGGTGCAGGGGCCCAAGGCATTGAGCCACCCTTCACTGCTTTCCCAGGTCATAGCAGAGAGCTGGATCAGAAGTGGGGCAGCCAGGACTTGAACCGGTGCCCATAAGGGATGCTGGCACTGCAGGCAGTGGCTTTCCCTGCTACACCACAGTGCCGGCCCCTATACGATAATGTTTTGATCAACTATGGATTACATATACAACGGCGGTCCCATAAGATTATAATACAACTGAAAAAATTTTTGTCTAAAATTTTTATTGTTGCTTTTCCATATCTAGATATGTTTAGATATACAAATACCTACTACTGTATTACAACTGCCTACAGTGTTCAGGATAGAACACAGTGTACAAGTTTGTGGCCTGGGAGCATAGCCTAAGTGTGTAGTAGGCCGTATCATCTAGGTTTGTGTAAGTGCACTCTGATTTTTGCACCATGACAAAACTGTCTATCAACATATTCTCTGAACATAGGCCTGCTGTGCAGTTACCATGATAGTGCTGAAGGCTAACACTGCAAAATGGGTTGTATGAGGAGCTTTAGCGACATGTTCTCATTTGGGTCTCCCAACCTTCCTGGGAGATAATGATGTACTTCACTTGTCATCATCTCCAGCCTGGATTACTACAATTCCTTCTAAGTGGTCTCCCTGTTCTATCCCTGCCTGCCTCTATGCAATCTATTCTCTATTCAGCAGCCAGAGCAGCTCGAAAATCTAGGGCCTTCCCATCTCAGAATAAAACACAAAATCTGAACATGGACCCCAAGGTCCTCCATGATCTGTTGCCTCTATCACTTCATCTTGTAACTTGCCCTGTCTCCTCTTCCTGACTCAGCTTCCAGTCACAGTTTCCTTGTAGCTCCTTCAACCAAACACACTGCTCCTCAGGGCTGTGCACTCATCATTCCCTGTAAAATATATTACTGGGGCCAGCATGATGGCACAGTGGGTTAATCTGCCACCTGCAGCACCAGTATCCCACATGGGTGCTGGTTTGAGTCCCAGCTGCTGTATTTCCAATCCAGCTCCTGCTAATGTGCCTGGGAAAGCAGCAGAGTATGGCCCAAGTGCTTGGGCACATGCCACACACATGTGAGACCCAGAAGAAGCCTCTAGCTCCTGCTTCAGACTGGCCCAGCCCCAGCCATTGCCACCATTTGGGGAGTAAACCAGGGGTTGGAGAACCTCTTTCTCTCCCTGTCTCTGTAACTCTGCCTTTCAAATAAATTAAGTAGATAGACAGATATTCCTGCCCCTGATTTCTGATGGTCTTTCCAATTCCTTCACTTCATTCACACTGCTGCTTGGATGTCACTTCCTAAGAGGGTTACCTTGACTCCTCCCCCCCATTTAAAATAGCAGCTTTCCTTTCCTCACTCTACCACCAGCATTACCAGCTGTCTATGTCTATCTCTCTTTATTCCTTTAGCACATTTTAAACTCTTGAGACACTTGGCACATTTCTGTTCATTATTATATCTAGAAAGCATCTAGGAAAGTGCCTAACACTTAGTAGGCTTTTCTTTAAAAAACTGACTGAGGCCCAGTGCCGTGGTGCAGTAGGTTAATCCTCAGCCTGTGGTGCTGGCATCCCATATGGGCACTGGTTCCAGTCCTGGCTGCCCCTCTTCTCATCCAGCTTTCTGCTGTGGCCTGGGAAGGCAGTGGAGGATGGCCCAAGTGCTTGGGCACCTGTACCCTCGTGGGAGGCCGGAAGGAGGCACCTGGCTTCTGGCTTTGGATCAGTGCAACGCCAGCCATTGCGGCCATCTGGGGAGTGAACCAACGGATGGAAGACCTTTCTCTCCATCTCTCCCTCTCACTGTCTGTAACTCTACCTCTCAAATAAATAAAATCTTTAAAAAAATTTGACTGCATAAGCAGTATATTAATTGCTTGAGTTTTGTCATTTAATCTATATGTCATCAATCTGTTAGTGACGGCAGAGTCCAGGATGGAAACCCATGACTGACTGTCTCCAAAGTCTGTACACACTACTCTCCAACTCCAGGCTGTGTCGGTTTCAATTTTTATTTGAGCAGTGATGAACTGATGTTCCCTAGCTACTAACAGTTTCATCTTGGTCTTTTGAAAAGGAAGACATATAAAACAGAGATGAGTTCAAAGATAGATAGGATATAGAGAACCTTATAAAAACAACAGAAAAGTCAGATATTACATAAGACAGTGCTTTTTTGGACTCTGCAGTCTGCTTCATCATATACTACAGAACCCCTGGAGTATTACTTTTCATGATTTTGGAAGGTAATATACATCTATATGAAAAACCAAGGAAGGAAAGCTAGAGCACAATTACAATCCTATTTTCACCTTTAAAATATGTCTGTGTTGAGGACAGCATTGTGGCACAGTGGGTTAAGCTGCCACCTGTGACGCCGGCATCCCATATAGGCACCAGTTCCAGTCACAGTTGCTTCATTTCCGATCCAGCTCCCTAATGGCCCTCGGAAAGCAGTGGAAGATGGCCCATTCCTGGGCCCCTGCACCCATATAGAAGACCCAAATGAAGCTCCTGGCTTTGGCCTGGCCCAGCCCTAGCTGTTGCCATTATTTAGGGAATAAACAGTGAGTGGATGGAAGATCCCTTTCTGTCACTTTGCCTTTTGAATAAATAAGCTTTAAAAATAAAAATCACATCTTGCTGGGCCAGGGAAAGTACGGAATGGACTTAAGACTATGGTAAGATCACAAAGGTTGTAATAAACAGAAAGAAGCAACCTTCCTCCAAAAAACAATCAGGAAAACAGACATGTCCGTATCAAGCACTCTTTGGAAGCCTAGCAGCATTGAATGCAGGTCTTTTATTTAAAAACTTCAAACCACCCACACATTTTGACTACCATCTGCTTTTTCTTAAATGTAAATTCCAATGTAATTTTATAGCTGATATTCGCACAATTAGACCCAGAAAATCAACACTAGCACTCTCTTCTTAAAGGGCTTCAAAAATTCAAACCCTAAATCTAACAAATCCGAACAGAACACACTCATAAGCTGAAGCAGGCCAAGTGAGCTGCAGACATCACAGAGAAAGACACAAAGAACTCCTTGGCAGGGCCTCTCTGTGAGCTCTGTCAGCTTTTCCACCACCGGCTGGTAGACTAGGGCTGCTACCTGCTGGACGGGGGGGGACTGCTATATCCCAGGGAGCACAGGACTAAAATGTTCAAATTCTCCTGGGACATCTGCACAAGTACCAGCATTCCCCAGACTACTCTAATTAAGGAACAAACCCTTTTACCCACTGGGAAAATTCAAGGGCACTTTCATCTCTGCTCCCCCAGGGGTTGCCTCTGTCTAAAGCCTACTGGAGGTTTTACTGGAGTTGTGATGTCACACACTACTTTCTTGGATCTGATAAAGCACCATCTGTGCCTCAGGGTAGGTCCCTGCTGGTAGGACACCCTGGCTGCATTTGTACTGCTTGTCCTTACTTAGGCGGAAGACCATCATATGGTAGGCAGAGGAAGAGGAAGAAGTGTTTTTTCCTGGGAAAAGATAAAGTGCTGTCAAAGGAATTTTTCCTTGGGAGATGGAGGGTGATCTCTAGAAGCTTACTTCCAACAGTCTTGCACCTCACAATCTGTGCCTTCAGTAATTCCTTATCAGTTTTATCCTGCTTTCCTTAACCTGTTTCAACTTCCACCTTCAAAAAGAATTCCACCCCGCCCCAAAAACATCCAGGTTGACTAGCTCACCTTTTCATTCATGCTGAGTTCAAGATCTTAAAAGTATCATCCATGAACTTTAAGATTTTTTTCTTTTTAATTTGAGAGGCAGATAGAATGAACACACTCCCATCTGTTGGTTTACTCCCCTAGCCCAAAATGTTAGGAGCCTGGAAATCAACCCATGTCTGCCACACAGATGCAAGAACCCCATTATCTGAGTCATCACTGCTGTCTATTAGCAAGTGCTTTAGTAGGAAGCTAGCTAGAGTCAGGAGCCAAGTATCAAATTTAAGTATTCCAATATGGGATGCTGGCATGCCCTTTTTTTGGGGAGGGAAGGTAAGGATTTTTTTTTCTTTTTTTCTTTTCTTTTTTTTTTTTTTTTGACAGGCAGAGTGGACAGTGAGAGAGAGAGACAGAGAGAAAGGTCTTCCTTTTGCCGTTGGTTCACCCTCCAATGGCCGCCGCGGCCGGCACGCTGCGGCCGGCGCACCGCGCTGATCTGGTGGCAGGAGCCAGGAGCCAGGTGCTTTTCCTGGTCTCCCATGGGGTGCAGGGCCCAAGCACCTGGGCCATCCTCCACTGCACTCCCGGGCCACAGCAGAGAGCTGGCCTGGAAGAGGGGCAACCAGGACAGAATCCGGCGTCCCAACCGGGACTAGAACCCGGTGTGCCGGCGCCGCTAGGCGGAGGATTAGCCTAGTGAGCCACGGCGCTGGCCGGAAGGTAAAGATTTTACTTTTAGGCCAGCGCCGTGGCTCATTAAGCTAATCTTCCACCTGCGGCACCAGTACTCTGGGTTCTAGTCCTGGTTGGGGCACCAGATTCTGTCCCGGTTGCTCCTCTTCCAGTCCAGCTCTCTGCTGTGGCCTGGGAGGCAGTAGAGGATGGCCCAAGTACTTAGGCTCTGCACCCACATGGGAGACCAGGAGGAAGCACCTGGCTCCTGGCTTCAGATCGGCGCAGCGTGCCGGCCGTGGTGGCCATTTGGGGAGTGAACCAACGGAAGGAAGACCTTTCTCTCTCTAACTCTGCCTGTCAAAAAAAAAAAAAAAAAAAAAAAAAGGTTTTACTTTTATTTATTTGAAAGGCAGTCAGAGAGAGATAAGGGGAAGGAAGGGGAGAGAGAGATCTTCCATCTATTAGTTCACTCCCCAAATGGCTGCAACAGTGAGGACTGGGCCAGGCTGAAGCCAAGAGCCAAGAGCCTCCTGCGGGTCTCCCAAGTGGGTGGCTGGGGCCCAAGCACCTAGGACATCCTCTGCTGCCTTCCCAGGCGCATGAGCAGGGAGGCACATAGGAAGTAGAACCAGGACATCAAACAGCACTCATATGGGATGCTAGCACTGCAGAAGTGGCTTAACCCACGGCACCACAGCACCATCCCCATCCTAACTGTTAAGTTAGGCAGGGCATTCCATACATAGGTTAAGACACTCCTTGGGACTTCCACATTATGGATTAGAATGCCTGGATTTGACTCTCAGCTCCACTTCACCGTGTAGTTTCCTGCAAATGCATACCCTGAGAGAAAGCAGGTAATGGCTCAAGCTACTGAGTCCTCGCAAACCACATGAGAGACCCAGATTGAGTTCCTGAGTTGCTGGTTTTGGTCTGGCTAGACCCAACTACTGTTGGCATTTGGGGAGTGAACTAGTAAATAGAAGATCTATCTCTCTGCCTTTCAAAAAAGTAAAATTATAAAAGCCCGTTTAAAAAACAACAACAAAGGAAAAGCTCCCGTTACTACCCACTTTAATTAAAGAATAAAACTGAGAGGAGTCCCATCTCTGAGACATCAGAAAGAGAATGAAAATGTTACACTCACTGTTATTTGACTCTGATTTATAAAATATGTCTAACATGGAGCCGGTGCTGTGGAGTAGCAGGTAAAGCAGTCACCTGCAGTGCCAGCATCCCATATGGGCGCTGGTTCGAGTCCTGGCTGCTCCACTTTCGATCCAGTTCTCTGCTATGGCCTGGGAAAGCAGATGTCCCGAGTCCTTGGGCCCCCTGCACCCGCGTTGGAAACTCGGAAGAAGTTCCTGGCTCCTGGCTTTGGATCAGCATAGTTCCGGCTGTTGCAGCCGACTGGAGAGTGAACCAGCAGATGGAAGATTCTCATTCTCTCTCTCTCTCCCTCTCTCCCTCCCTCCCTCCCTCTCCTTCTCTCTCTGTGTAACTCTTTCAATAAATAAACCTGTAAAAAAAATACATCTAACAGTGAAAATTCTGAGTACATGTATCTTACGATATAAGATTAATACAGAAACTGCATTAATTACGAGTGATTATAAGAGATAGCATTGTAGCATAGCGAGTAAGCCATCTGCAATGCCAACATCCCATATGGACACTGGTTCAAGTCCTGGCAGCTGATAAAGCTCCCTGCTAATAGTTAAGAAAATCAGCAGGAAGATAGCCTAAGTGCTTAGGCCCCTGCCACCCACATAGGAAACTCTGATGAAGCTCTGGCTCCTGTCTCTGACCTGGCACAGTCTTGCACTTGGGCCAACCTCCACTGCCTTCCTGGGCCACAGCGGAGAGCTGGACTGGAAGAGGGGTAACCAGGACAGAATCTGGCGCCCCGATCTGGACTAGAACCCGGTGTGTCGGCGCTGCAAGGTAGAGGATTAGCCTATTGAGCCGCGGTGCCGGCCTAAATATTTTCTTAAAAAAAAAAAAAAAAAAAAAAAAAAAAGTACCACTATCTCTGATTAAGTCTTCTTATTCATTAGCCAAAGGCTTATTTAAAGAGAGAAAAGTTCACCCTACTGAGCCCAGTGCTGTGGCACAGTGGGTTAAGCCACTGCCTGCAGTGCCTGCATCCCACATGGATGGAAGATCTCTCTCTTCATTCTTACTCTACCTTTCAAATAAATCAATCTTAAAAAGCTTACTACCGGCCGGCGCCTCGGCTCACTAGGCTAGTCCTCCACTTGCGGTGCCGGCACACTGGGTTCTAGTCCCGGTCGGGGCGCCGGATTCTGTCCCGGTTGCCCCTCTTCCAGGCCAGCTCTCTGCTGTGGCCCGGGAGTGCAGTGGAGGATGGCCCAAGTGCTTGGGCCCTGCACCCCATGGGAGACCAGGAGAAGCACCTGGCTCCTGCCATAGGCTCAGCGCGGTGCGCCGACCACAGCGTGCCGGCCGCGGCGGCCATTGGAGGGTGAACCAATGGCAAAGGAAGACCTTTCTCTCTGTCTCTCTCACTGTCCACTCTGCCTGTCAAAAAAAAAAAAAAAAAAAAAAAAAGCTTACTACCTCCTGTTCCTCTACCTCTGGGGTCCAACAAATGTAGCTTAAAATTTAGAGAGAAAAATCAAAACACTGCTCTAGGGATAATAAATGGCAAAGATGACAAAAATTACAAGTCTATCAAACCAGACTCTGCAAAATTAGTTATTTGTTACAATGAAAGGATCTACTCAACAAGCAATTTTGTCAACCCAACTTCCAACTGAACCTTACTTTGCACTATCTTCTCAACCTGAATAACATTGTCATTGCCAAAAAACTTCCTTCTTTTCTATCTTTATTATTTTTAAAGATTTTATTTATTTATTAAAACATGAATTTATGTGAAAGGCAGAGTTAGAGAGATCTTCCATCTATTGGTTCATTCCCTAGGTGGCCACAGCAGCCAAGGCTGTGCCAGATTGAAGACAGGACCTTCTTCCAGGACTCCCATGTGAATGGCAGGGGCCTAAGCATTTGTGTCATCTTTTGCTACTTTCACAGGTACATTAGCAGGAACTGAAGCAGTGGAGCAGCAGAGCAGCCTGAACTCAAACTGGCACCCATATGGGATGCCGTTGTTACAGGCAGCGGTTTTATCCACTATACCACAATGCCAGCCCATCTTCTTTAACCCAATGGGGAATTAAAGTCACTTTCAACTGTGACCTCACAACAGGATAGAAGAAAGGAGGGGACAAAGATGGTTGTTTACTCTAGATTTACTTTGTTCAGGTCTCCAAATCAATCTGCTACATATATCTTTGTGCTGCTGAACATAGGAGGCTCAAGGGATTTGCAAAGTTCTGGAAGGCAGGTGCATTTGGCACAGCAGTTAAGGCACCACTTGGGATGCCTACATGCAATATCAGAGTGCTTGGGTATGAGTCCTGTCTCTGCTTCTGATTCTAGCTTCCTGCTAATGTATATCCTGGGAGGTGGCAGGTGATGACTTGGATACCTGCCACCCACATGGGAGACCCAGACTGAGCCTCGGCTCTGGGTTTCAGTCAGGCCCAGCACTGGCTTTTGCACTCACAGGAAGGAAGACAACAGGTTCTCATCCTGTTTCCCATGTCCATCCTGGTCCACAAAGGCACTTTTTATCACTACTTTCTGTGCCAAGAATGCTCTTTCTTGACTTTACTCATTTTTTAAAACTCATTTTCAATCTGGAGCTTTGTCTCAAATTCTTTGCTGTAGAGGTATCAGGAAAGTAGTCTCTGTCTCTGGACATTCAAACCTTTCAACCTGACTGCTAACTTCCTAAGATCAGAGTCTATTTCATTTATCATTCCAGGTTACAGGATCAGGAGTAGCATTATTCTCATAATGGATGTTTAATAAATACAACTTGGCTCTCATTCCTTAGTGATACTCACAATCTTTAATCTCAGGCTCTAGAATTTATTTAAACCTATATCCTTGAAGCACATGAATAATACAAGTACTTACTAGTGTCTATGTGCATGTGTGTATGAATGCCTGTACAGACACCTTCACTCTGGGTATAAGAGGAGATAAAAATGCCTGCATACTTTATAAAAAGCCTCAGTACTACTTCTGTACTGTGTTAAAAAAGAATCATTTCACTTCCCGACTTTCATCCCTATTAAGTAAAAATCAGTGTTATTAAAAATGTGTATATAGAGGTTGTGTTTGTTGCAGGCAGCTAATTGTAGAATTTGCAATTTTTCATTAAGTTATGTAATAGCTTTGAGTTTCAAAAGCCCTATCAGGTTTGGGTCACTATAACTTAAGCTGAATGGACCACCTTAGAAAGATACAGCGACCTTGAATCTAATCGTATTCATATTCTCAAGCAGAAGTGTCAGACTGGGTAGAATTTAGTTCTTAAGAGCCGGCGCCGTGGCTCAATAGGCTAATCCTCCACCTTGCGGCGCCGGCACACCGGGTTCTAGTCCCGGTTGGGGCGCCGGATTCTGTCCCGGTTGCCCCTCTTCCAGGCCAGCTCTCTGCTATGGCCAGGAGTGCAGTGGAGGATGGCCCAGGTGCTTGGGCCCTGCACCCCATGGGAGACCAGGAAAAGCACCTGGCTCCTGGCTCCTGCCAGGATCAGCGCGGTGCGCCGGCTGCAGCGGCGGCCATTGGAGGGTGAACCAACGGCAAAAGGAAGACCTTTCTCTCCCTGTCTCTCTCTCTCTCACTGTCCACTCTGCCTGTCAAAAAAAAAAAAAAAAAAAAAAAAAAAAAAAAAAAAAAGAATTTAGTTCTTAAGTACCTGGGTCTCTGACCAGAGATACAATGAGAGCAACAAGAGATCAGGATTATTCTAACAAACATTTAAAGAACAGATACCAGGGCTGATGTTGTGGCATAGCAAGTAAAGCTGCTGCCTCCAGCACTGCAATCCTATACAGGTGCTGGTTTGTGTACCAGCTGCTCCATTTCCGATCCAGCTCCCTGTTAATGTCCTGGGAAAAGCAGCAGAAGATAGCCCAAGTGCTTGGGCCACTGCCACCCACGTGGGAAACCTGGAAGAAGCTCCTGCCTCCTGGTTCCTGGATGTTGTGGCCATCTGGGGAGTGAACAGGCAGAAGGAAGACCTCTTTATCCCTTCCTGTAACTCTGCTTTCCAAACAAATAAATAAAAAGAAAAAAGAAAACCATTCAAATTAGCTTCTATTCCTTGAACATAAAACTTAACAGAGCCAGGAAGTAACAGAAAAAACTGGGGCATAAGGCCAAGTTGCATTTGGAAAAGAAATTTTCAAAAGAGAAAATCCACATGTAGATAAATGTCCACTGAAGGCCAAGATGCCTCAAGAAACCTGGGTTAATTAGAGGTATATGGGGGTCAGTGATGTGGCACAGCAGGTTAAGCCACTATTTGCAACAATGGCATCCTCTATGAGCACTGGTTCGAATCATGGCTGCTCTACTTCCCATCCAGCCCTCTGTTAATGTGCCTGTAAAAGCAGCAGAAGATGGCCCAAGGGCTTTGGCCCCTGCCACCTACCTACATGGGAGACCTGAATGGAGTTTCAGGCTCCCGGCTTGGGCTTGGCCCAGTCTCAGCCATTGCAGCCATTTGAGGAGTGAACCAGTGGTCCTTCCCCCTCTCTTTGTAATTCTGCTTTTCAAATAAATAAATGTAAAAAAAGGGGAGGGGAGGAACACCACCAGCAGCATATCCTGAAGCAGTAAGCCAAGACTGTGTAAGCAAACTGCTTGAGTTTTTTTTTTTCCCCAAAGTAGTTAGTTTTATTTCCCTTTTTATTTTTTCTTTTTTGGACAGGCAGAGTTAGACAGTGAGAGAGAGACAGAAAAAGGTCTTCCTTCCATTGGTTCACCCCCCAAAATGGCGGCTGTGGCCCGAAGGCAGGAGCCAGGTGCTTCATCCTGGTCTCCCATGTGGATGCAGGGCCCAAGCACTTGGGCCATCTTCCACTGCCTTCCTGGGCCACAGCAGAGAGCTGGACTGGAAGAGGAGCAACCGGGACAGAATCCAGTGCCCCAACTGGGACTAGAACCCGGGGTACCGGCGCTGCAGGCGGAGGATTAGCCTAATGAGCCGCGGTGCCGGCCTAAAAGTAAAATCTTTACTTTTCTCATTTTTTTTAAAGGTCTATTTTATGTAATTGAAAGGCAGAACGAAAGAGAAAGGGATCTTGCCGGCGCCGCGGCTCACTAGGCTAATCCTCCACCTAGCAGCGCCGGCACACTGGGTTCTAGTCCCGGTCGGGGCACCGGATTCTGTCCCGGTTGCCCCTCTTCCAGGCCAGCTCTCTGCTGTGGCCTAGGAGTGCAGTGGAGGATGGCCCAAGTGCTTGGGCCCTGCACCCCATGGGAGACCAGGAGAAGCATCTGGCTCCTGGCTCCTGCCTTCAGATAGGCGCGGTGCGCCAGGCCGCAGCACACCGGCCGCGGTAGCCATTGGAGGGTGAACCAACGGCAAAAGGAAGACCTTTCTCTCTCTCTCTCACTGTCTGCTCTGCCTGTAAAAAAAAAAAAAAGAGAGAGAGAGAGAGAGAGAGAGAGAGAGAGAGAGATCTTTCACCTGTTGGTTCACTCCCCAAATGGCTGCAACAGCAGCCAGGAACCCAAAAGTCCATCCAGGTCTCCCACGCAGGTGGCAGGAACCCCAGCACTTGACCCACCATCCACTGCTTTTCCAGCAGGGAAGCTGGATCCAAATTGGCACACCAACATGGGATGTCAATAGGGCAAGAAGCTTAACCCACTACACCACAGCACTGGCCCTGTGCTTGGGTTTGAATCCTAGTTCTGTCATTTAGCTGTGTGATCTTGGGAAAGTAGCTTACCATCATTTGTAAAATGTACCCTGCTTCACAGAATTGTTGTGAGGATTAAATGGATTTAACTTACTCCAATTAGGTAGGATACTAGTTCTAACAAACAGTAACTACTAATTAAATGCTGGTTATTATTTTCTTAATCTATCAAAATACAGGTCACTCTTCACTTTGCCAACAGAACCAAACCAACAACTTACATTTTATAGCTTGTACTTTGAAACATATTTACATACAGTAGAAAATGGCCCAAGTCCTTGGCACATGGGAGACCTGGAGGAAGCTGCTGGTTTTGGATTGGTGCAGCTCTGGCCGTTGCGGCCATCTGAGGAGTGAACCAATGGATGAAGGACCACTCTCTCTCTGCCTCTCTGTAACTCTGCCTTTCAAATAATAAATAAATAAACCTTTAAAAAAAAAAAAAAGATGTCAAGTGCCTGGGTTCCTGCCACCCATGTGGGAGACCTAGATGGAATTCTTGGCTGGCTTCATCCTGGTTCAATCCTGGCCATTGCAGCCATTTGGGGAGTGAACCAGAAGATGGAAGATGGCTCTCTTCCTACCCTCCTTTCAAATAAATAAACATTTTAAAGTATATAAATAAAAACAAACAGACAGAAACCAGAGAGGTCACTAAAGAGGTCCAATGAGTGAAGGAGGCATGTACCAAGAATGGAAGAGTTGTAAACTTCAGTTTTCTACCACTCCATAAAACTTGAGTTTGGGCAGTATCAATCAAACCCTTGAAATAAAAGATGAGCACATCATTTGCATCTTTTTAAAAAAATATTTATCTCTTTACTTGAAAAGAGTTACACAGAGAAAGGAGAGGCAGAGAGAGAGAGAGAAAGAGGTCTTCCATCCGATGGTTTACTCCCCAGATGTCTGCCAACGGCCGAAGTTGCACTGATCCAAAGCCAGGAGCTTCTTCCAGGTCTCCCACATGGGTGCAGGGGCCCAAGGACTTGGACCATCTTCTGCTGCTTTTCCCAGGCCATTAGCAGGGAGCTCGATCGGAAGTGGAGCAGCCGGGACTTGAACTGGCACCCATATGGGATGCTGGCACTGCAGGCGGTGGCTTTATTCCCTATGCCACAACACCGCCACAACAGTCCCATCATTTGCATCTTATTGAATCAAGGAGGAAACCAGGGCCAACATCCCATATGGGTGCTGGTTGGTGTCCCGGCTGCTCCACTTCCGATCCAGCTCCCTGTTAATGGCCTGGGAAAAGCAGCAGAACATGGCCCAAGTGCTTGGGCCCCTTCTATCCATATGTGAGACCAGGAAGAAACTCCTGGCTCCTGGCTTTGGCCTGGCCCAGGGCTGGCCGTTGGGACCATTTGGAGAGTGAACCAGTGGATAAACACTGTTTCCCTCTCATCCTCTCTATAACTTTTTCAAATAAATCAATCTTTTAAAAAAGGGGGGGGGGGAATTATGACTCCATACTCATGTAAATATACTAATAAAGGGAAAAGCTGAAGAGGAAAGGAATATTTGAATAGTTTGCCCTGCCTCCCAAAATGCTTACTAATTACAAAAGGGAAATCAGTAACTTTACACTGGAAACATAAAACAGGAACCAACTTAATAAAGTGATCAAATATTACTAATAGTGGCGCAAATCAGAATTCTGTACCTCTTGAAAATTATGTCATGAAGAACACAGCATCACTTTTATAATATTCCTGCTGAAGATGTATAACCTAAATTAAATACGAAGAACCATCAGCCAAATCCAAGTTGAAGGAATTTCTACAAACAACTGTCAACAGCATCAAGGTCATGTAAGTCAAAGAAGGCCTGAGGAACTGCTCCAGACTGAAGATACCATGACAAATAAATGCAAAGTATGCATCTGAACTGGATCCTTTCTGCTGGAAAGATATTACTGGTACAACTAGCAACATCTGAAAGAGGCCTGAAAAGTATATGGTAGTAATATGTCAGTGTTAACTTCCTGAACTTGACAGTTGTATTGTGTTAAAGTTGAAGGAATGTCGTTTGCAGGAAATGCCTTCAAGTACTCAGGGATGATGGAGCATCAGGTCAGCAACTTATTCTCAAATGACCCAAAGGGAATAAATTCATTGTACTGTACTGTTTTAAAATTTGAGACTGTTTAAAAATTATTTTAAAGAATACAAGATAGCAGTGTTGAAGTCTAGAAAGAATGAAGCCAGAGATATAAAAAAGAGTTGGAGAATGGTCTGCTAGTAATTTTATTATCTTTTTTTAAAAGATCCTCTATTTATAGTAGTAATATTTGAAAGGTAGAGTTACAGAGAAACAGAGAGAGATCATCCATCCACTAGCTCACTCCCCAAATGGCTGCAATGGCAGGAGCTGGGGGGAATCTGAGGCCAGGAGCTTCTTCTGGGTCTCCCAAGTGGGTGCAGGGGCCCAAGCACTTGAGCCATCTTCTGCTGCTTTTCCAGGCCATTAGCAGGGAGCTGAATCAGAAGCAAAGCAGCTGGGACTCGAACTTGTGCCAATACGGGATGCCAGTGCCACAGGCAACCAGCTTTACTGGCTACTCCACAGCGCCAGCCCCTGTTTTGTTTCTCTCAAAAGTGACTAATATCTGGACTGGTGAGTACCAGCTTCAGAGTTTTTGCCACCTGGAATATGTTTTCTATATCTTTCTGCTTCATCAATTTCCAATTCTTTTCAAAACTTATCTGAACATTTTTTCCAGTACATATATACTTCAAATTCCCTCTTCACCTCCACCTGCTCTAGGGATGTTTCTTCACTGTGAGGCATTCATACACTTTATTACCTTAAAGATGGAGAATTTCGGGACCAGGGCTGTGATGTAGTAAGTTTAACATCTGCCTGTGGTGCTGGCATCCCATACGGGTGCCGGTTTGAGTCCTAGGGTTCCACTTCCGATCCAGCTCTCTGCTATGGCCTGGGAAAACAGTAGAAGATGACCCCCAAGTCCTTGGGCCCCTGTACCCATGTGGGAAACCCAGAAGAAGCTCCTGGCTCCTGGCTTCGGACTGGCGCAGCTCCAGCCATTGCAGCCATTTATGAAGTGAACTAGTGGATGGAAGACCTCTCTCTCTCTCCTCAGCCTCTCTGTAACTCTGCATTTCAAATTAAATAAACAACTAGTAATATGCCAGAAAATAAGAAATACCCCAAGATAAATTTCTCAAAAGATTTATAAGATATGTATTTCTTTTTTAAAGAAAGGTTCCAAAAGAAATTTCTCTGGGGAAAAGGCTGGCAATGGCACAGTATTTAAGGCACTGCTTGGGACTCCCCTATTCCATACTTTAGTGTCTGGGCTTAAGTCTCAGCTTTGCTCACAATTCCAGCTTCCTGTTAACACACAGCTAGGGAAGTAGCAGTTATAGCTCAAGTTGTTGAGTCCCTGTCACTCACTAAGGGAAAAGTGGGTTGAGCTTCCAGTTCCTGGCTTTGGCCTGGCCCAGCACTGGCTGTTTTGGACATCTGAAGTGTGAACCAGCAGGAGATTCTCTCTCTCTCTGCCTTTCAAAAAGATTTAATTAATCAATTAATTTTTTAGAAGATTTTATTTATTTATTTGAAAGTCAGAGTTACACAACAGAGAGAGGAGAGACAGAGAGAGGTCTTCCATCAGCTGGTTCACTCCCCAATTGGCCGCAACGGCTAGAGCTGAGCCAATCCCAAACCAGGATTGGCTGGTTCCAAAGCCACTAGCTTCCTCCAGGTCTCTCACGTGGGTGCAGGGGCCCAAGGACTTGGGCCATCTTCTACTGCTTTCCCAGGACATATCAGAGAGCTAGACTGAAAGTGGAGCAGCAGGGTCTTAAACTGGAACCCATATGGGATGCTGGTGCTTCGAGCCAGGGTGTTAACCCGCTATGCCACAGCGCCAGCCTCAATCAATTTTTAAAAGAGAAATGTCTATCTTTAAGGAGGTGCCATTAATGATCCTCTTTTCTTCACCATTGCCATCTCAACTTACTAAGTTGATATTTTAAAAACAGTTTTTCCAGGCCCCTTCTCCTAAACATACATCTGAGACTCTTCACTGATTGCCATGCAAACTCTCCAAGGAAAAGAGAACTGTTTTATCTTCCCAGAGGTAACAGTTTTAACATCCTTTCCTCTCATTATACAAAAAGCTTCAAATAACATAAGCTTTATCTCCATCTTCCTGAAAAGTAGCCATTATAGCTAGCATCTCCACTTTCACACCAACAGCAGCTGGCTGGCAGGGTTTTGGTTTTTCTACAGCACAATGGTTTTTAGCAACAATCATTCTGAACTTTGAAGCACTACAAGGATGATGTTTTATCACTCTCCTTTTCTACTTCTTTCCTACTTAGTGTGATCTGGGAAGTTTGGGAGGAAGAGGCTCTTTTCTAAGCAGTCATGAACCTCAAGCCCTAATTTACCAAACACACAAAAAAGCAGGCTCTTATAAATGCAGTGCCATACAGGTTGGCAACTTATTCTAAACCAAATTTTTATGTTCCCATGCCCATATAAGTCCTTATGAACAAAAACCTAGACACAAAAGATGCTAAGACAGCAACATCTAAAATGAAAGAAGTAGGTAAGCCACCTAGATATCTAGTAACAGTGTCAGCGGTAATCAAATACAGTCTTTTGCATTTTTTAAAAATATTTATTTATTCATTTGAGAGAGAAAGTTACAGACAGAGAGAGGGAGAGACAGAGAAAACGGTCTTCTATCCGCTGGTTCACTCCCCAAATGGCCACAAAGGCCACACAAAGGTGGGAACTGTGCTGATCTGAAGCCAGGAGCAAGGAGCTTCCTCCCGGTCTCTCGCAGGGGTGCAGGGGCCCAAGCGTCTGAGCTATCTTCCACTGTTTTCCCAGGCCACAGCAGAGAGTTAGATTGGAAAAGGAGCAGCCAGAACTAGAACTGGCGCCCAGATGGGATGTAGGCTCTGTGCAGCAGGTGGAGGATTAACCTACTGAGCCACAGCACCAGCCCACAAGTCTTCTGCATTTTAAAGAGATAACATTTTGCTTATAATAAGCCCATTTAGTGTTCTCTCTCTCGCTGCCTCTGTCTCTATAACTCTTTCAAATAAAACAAAGAAATCTTTTTTTAAAAAAAAAATAACATTCTAAAATGTATATAGAGCTAAAAAATAGTAATTGTAAGCATCCTTAGCATCTTGGTTTTAAAATAGACCAAGTAAAAAGTTTTATCTGCTTTAAAAGATTTATTTATTTGAAAGGAAGAGCTTCAGAGAGAGGGCGAGAGACAGAAAGATCTTCCAACCACTGATTCACTCCTCAAATGGCTGCAACAGCCCTGCCTGGGCCAAGCCAAAGCCAGGAGCTAAAAATTCCCATCATCAGATTTCCCACATGGGTGATGGGCCCAAGCACTTGAGCCATCATCCGCTGCCTTCCCAGGACTTACTGACAGGGAGCCTGATTAGAAGTGGAGCAGCCAGGACTCAAACCAGCACCCAGTATGGGATGACAGCACCAGAAGAAACTTAACCTGGAGAGCTATAACACCAGCCCCCTTATTTAAATATTCTTGAAGAAAATTTAGAAGGCAAACAGGAGCAGTGAACGAGTTTGGCACAGTGGTTAAGCCACCACTTGGGATGCCTGTACCCCATTATGAAGTCCATGGTTCCAGTTTGGGCTCTATTCTCCACTTCAGCTTATTCACATCTACATAGCTGATATTTTGAGGACAGGGGTAAAAGAAACACACTTACTCAAATGTCTTACAGATACCACTTTCTCCCTATTTGTGGACTGGAGGTGGGGGTTGAAGTGGGAAGAAGAACCAACCCATGATTTAATACCACAATCTCTATCTCTGTACCTTTCAAAGAAAAAAAAAAAAAAAACTTTTAAATGCAACAAGGCCCAGACTGCACTTTACCAATTATTATAATCTTAAAATTAGTACATATTGCTATGAATGACATTTAGTGCTAGCTTAGTCGTTTTCCTATAAGAAGCAGTGAACTCAAGGGTATGATCTCAGAATATAAAAAGCCATTAAGATTGCTTCTAAAAGATTCTTATAAAATATGATTCTGCACAGCTCTTCAAAAGAAGGACAATATGTTTTAATTGTAAGATGGATTTTTATAATGCTTTGACCTTTTGTCTAAAAGAGGTCTGAAAAAAGAAAACTGCAGAGAGAGGGAGTGCAATGTGTCATATTGGTTATTAAAATCCATCAAGTTCATACTTCAGCCTTGAGCTAACTGCAGCCAAAAACTGTCTTGCAAGTAATTAACACCACTATCTGCAATAAGAGTTAATTGGACATAATTGAACTAACGCCCTAATCGGAGGGAAGCTGCAACTGGCGAAGAGCCCGTTCCTCCTGCTCTTTCAATCTGCAAATGAAACTGCTAATGATAATTTGTGGACAAACATGAAATTGCTCTCATGGTTTCCCCACTGCAAATCACTCAGCAATTCCAGTTAATGCCCAGCATGTTTTTCAAGAAGAATCATTAACCAGTGTTTCCTTTGATAAAGATGAATTTTAATAATAACCAAACCTATTAAGGCTCAGTGCTACTGAGAACTGTTAAATTTTCCCTGGATACTGTAAGTGAGGCACTATGCTGATTTCATGCTCTACTACTAGGCATTATACAGACGCTGTGCCACTGGCACATGGTAGGTAAAAAGAGACATTATAAAAGGACAGAAACCATTATATACACACACACACACACACACACACACATATATCTATATACACACACACATATATATATATTGACAGGCAGAGTTAGACAGTGAAAGAGAGAGACAGAGAGAAAGGTCTTCCTTCCGTTGGTTCACCCCCCAAATGGCCACTATGGCCGGCACACTGCGCCAATCCAAAGCCAGGAGCCAGGTGCTTCCTCCTGGTCTCCCTTGCGGTTGCAGGGCCCAAGCATTTGGGCCATCTTCCACTGCTTTCCTGGGCCACAGCAGAGAGCTGGACTGGAAGAGGAGCAACTGGGACAGAACCGGCGCCCCAATCGGGACTAGAACCGAGGTGCCCACGCCACAGGCGGAGGATTAGCCTAGTGAGCTGCGGCACCGGCAGAAACTATTATTATACCAAGAATTTATCTTCCTATATGAGAATCCTGAGAATCTCATTTTTTAGACAGGGAAATGGCATTGTCGATCTGCTTCAGTAACAAAAACTAAATCACTTCTGAATGGATTTTGAAGTAAGCCGATGCCTGGTCTCTGACTCATTCACCTCCAACTCTGTATAGGAATCATGTTGTTCCCTCTAATTTAATGCCAGACTCTGCTTTTCTTTTTCTTTTTTTTTTTTTTTTTAATGCCAGACTCTGCTTTTCAACTCCACCTACAGCCGGGGAGAACCAAGACTGCTGAGGTTACTGCAGAGATGCAAGAAGCCACTCCTTTATTCAGAAGGGGAAAATGGGTCTTTATACCAACAGTAACCTGCAAAATCGGAAAGAGACAGTAACCTACAGAGGTTACAAAGGATTAAAGAGAAAAGCAGGTTAGGAAGTACCATCCTTGCTTATTTTTTCCTGGGTAGTCTGGGTTCAATTCTGGCAAGGAGAAGGCTAGAAACTAAAGCAATCAGAACCTTTCCCAGAGCAGCAGCTGAGCTGCCTGTCCATTTGGTACACTTTTTGGTCAAAGTTACTTTGGAAAATTCAAGCTCACCTTCTCTAGCCATTAAAATGTAACACTCTCTGATGTGAAATGTGGAGAAGCCTGGGATATCTCAGCCAGAACTTTAAAAAGAGATAGAAAAGTAACCATTACAGTAAAGGATCTAGAAACTGTGAAAAGGTTAATACAGGGAAACAGGAGTTTAACCTGAAGAAGAAAACACTATTTAATAGGGCTATCTTTTTTTTTTTTTTTTTTTTTTTTTTTTTTTTGATAGGCAGAGTGGACAGTGAGAGAGAGAGACAGAGAGAAAGGTCTTCCTTTGCCGTTGGTTCACCCTCCAATGGCCGCCGCGGCCGGCGCGCTGCGGCCGGCGCACCGCGCTGATCCGATGGCAGGAGCCAGGAGCCAGGTGCTTTTCCTGGTCTCCCATGGGGTGCAGGGCCCAAGCACCTGGGCCATCCTCCACTGCACTCCCTGGCCACAGCAGAGGGCTGGCCTGGAAGAGGGGCAACCGGGACAGAATCCGGCGCCCCGACCGGGACTAGAACCCGGTGTGCCGGCGCCGCTAGGCGGAGGATTAGCCTAGTGAGCCGCGGCGCCGGCCAATAGGGCTATCTTTAATTCATTCACCCACTGATTCATTCAGTGAGCACCTACTATGTATCAGGCACTACAGTGGTATCATGTACAGGGAACACAAATCTGACAAAATTCCTGGTGACATGGGAATAAAGTTGTTTGAAAACTCAGAGAATACTACTTTAAGGCAACAATGAAACAGAAATGAGAACCTCACAGGTCACTGAGGCCTGGACAAGGCAGGGAAAACTAGCAACATAAAAGGCATGCAGAGGTAAATTTAAATTGTCTGGCTGGGAAGTACAAGGATATAGTATGGAGAATAGGGTGTGCCGGTATGTGCTATTCCCAGAGATGAGGCTGATATGCCAAATTGTATTTCATACCAGGAGAACAGAATAACAAATTAAGAATAGGGCTGGATTGGAGTTACAGGTCAATGTTCTTATCACTAAGAAGGCACAAAAGCAGATCTGACACGTTATACAACTGTGATGATTAAATGAGATATTTGTGGAGCCGGTGCTGTGGCGTAGCAGGTAAAGCTGCTGCCCGCAGTGCCAGCATCCCATAAGGGCGCTGGTTCGAGTCCCGGCTGCTCCACTTTCAATCCAGCTCTCTGCTAATGGCCTGGGAAATCAGTGGAAGATGGTCCAAATCCTTGGGCCCCTGCATCTGTGTGGGAAACCGGAAGAAGCTCCTAGCTCCTGGTTTTGGATCAGCGCAGCTTCAGCCATTGCAGCCAATTGGGGAGTGAACCACTGGATGGAAGACCTCTCTCTCTCTCTCTCTCTCTCTCTCTGTTTCTCTTCTTTCTCTGTGTAATTTTTTTTTTTTTTTTTTTGGGACAGGCAGAGTGGAGAGAGAGAGAGAGAGAGAGAGAGAGAGAGAGAGAGAGAGAGAGAAAGGTCTTCCTTTTGCCGTTGGTTCACCCTCCAATGGCCACTGCACCGCGCTGATCCGAAGGCAGGAGCCAGGTACTTATCTTGGTCTCTCATGGGGTGCAGGGCCCAAGGACTTGGGCCATCCTCCACTGCACTCCCTGGCCACAGCAGAGAGCTGGCCTGGAAGAGGGGCAACCATGACAGAATCCAGCGCCCCGACCGGGACTAGAACCCGGTGTGCCAGTGCCGCAAGGCGGAGGATTAGCCTAGTGAGCCTCGGCGCCGGCCCCTCTGTGTAATTCTGACTTTCAAATAAACAAATCTTTTTTAAAAAATGAAATATTTATAAATGTTTATTTTGGTACATAGCCTGTGCTCATGGCATTAGTTATAACAATTATTAGCTAACATCAGACTCTATCCTGAAAGCCATGGGGAGACAAGGATGGGTTTTAAGGAGACTAACAATCAGATTTCTTTTTATTTTTTTTTTTATTTTTTTTTTATTTTTTCACAGGCAGAGTGGACAGTGAGAGAGAGAGAGACAGAGAGAAAGGTCCTCCTTTGCCGTTGGTTCACCCTCCAATGGCCGCCGCGGCCGGCGCGCTACGGCCGGCGCACCGCGCTGATCCGATGGCAGGAGCCAGGTGCTTCTCCTGGTCTCCCATGGGGTGCAGGGCCCAAGCACTTGGGCCATCCTCCACTGCACTCCCGGGCCACAGCAGAGAGCTGGCCTGGAAGAGGAGCAACCGGGACAGAATCCGGCGCCCTGACCGGGACTAGAACCCGGTGTGCCGGTGCCGCAAGGCGGAGGATTAGCCTAGTGAGCCGCGGCACCGGCCCAGATTTCTATTTTAAATAAATCTGCTGGAAGTATGAAGACAAATGGGAGATGGCAGAAGCCAATTAAGTGGCCATAGTGATTTCAAGATGAGCAATGATGAAGATAACAAAGGGTGTCACAAGAGGTCTGTCACACAAAGCATAGATTAACTTATCTCTGAGCTCCAGAGATCAAAACTAAGTTAATAAAGTCTGACAAAAGGCAATTTTAAATGAACATAAAAACTATTTTGAGCTCGCTTAACAGTGGCACAGTACTAGAAATACTCAAGCAACAGCAATGATCTAGGCAGTTCATTTTCAATTTTGACTAGATGACCACTAAATCAACTTCCAGATTCTATACTAAGTCACTTATGAAGGTGTGTTTTGTAGTCATCAACAATGTTAAAACTGTAGAAAGCATTACAATTCCCAAAGTACTTTCACTGTGATTCTCTCACTTGATCTCAAAAAAATTTTTTTTTAAGATTTATTTATTTATTTGAAAGGTAGACTTACAGAGAGCAGAGGCAAAGAGAGATCCTCCATCCCCTGGTTCACTCCCCAAATGGCCACAACAGCCAGAGCTGGGGCGATCCAAAGCCAGGAGCCAGGAACAACTTCTGGGTTTCCCACTGGGTGCAGGGGCCCAAGAACTTGGGCCACCTTATACTGCTTTCCCAGGCCACAGCAGAGCTGGATCAGAAGTGGAGCAGTCAGTTCTCGCACTGGTACCCATATGGTATGCTGGCACTGGGGCCACAGCACTGGCCCCTCAAATATTTTTTGTTAAGATTTATTTTATTTACTTGAAAGACAGAATTACAGAGATAAAGAAATATCTTCCATCCACTGGCTCTCTCCCCAAATGGCTGCAACATCTGGAGCTGAGCTAATCCGAAGCCAGGAGCTAGGAGCTTCTTCCTGGTCTCCCACATAGGTGCAGGGGCCCAAAGAGTATGGGCCATACTCCGCTGCTTTCCTAGGTGCATTAGCAGGGAATTGGATAGGAAATGGGGCAGCTGGGACTTGAACCGGCACTCATATGTGATGCCAGCACTGTGGACTGGGGCTTTAACCAGCTGTGCAACTATTTGAGAGGCAGAGAAACATGGAGACAGAGAATTCCCATCTGCTGCATTCTCCGAATGACCACAACAGGGTCAAAATAACTGAGTGGCAGAAACCAAATTACTTCAGCCATCACCGCTGCTTCCCAGAGTCTGCATTAGCAGGAAGCTGGAATCAGGAGTAGGAAATGAATGCAGGTACTTCTATATGAGGTATGTGCATGTGTGTGTGCGCGGACTTGGATTACTCTGAGTCTACACATACAAGAGATCTTGCAAAAGGTCACAGAAAGTCTTTTATGAGGACAGGTATTTGGCACAGCAGTTAGGATGTTGCTTGGGATACCCACAACCTACATCAGAGTGCCTGGGTTTTAGTCCTAGTTCCACTTCTGACAAAGCTTCCTCCTGGGGGTCAATAGGTGACAGCTCAACTAGTAGGGTCCCTTTACACCCAGATGGAGTTCCTAGCTCCTAATTACAGCCTGGTCCAGTTCTGGGTCTTATAGGTACTTAGGGAGTGAACCAGCAGATAAGAGATCAATACCTATCTGGGGCTGGTGCTGTGGTGCAGTAAGTTAATCCTCTGCCTTCGGTGCCAGCATCCCATATGGGCACTGGTTCGAGTCCCAGCTGCTCCTTTTCCAATCCTCTCTGCTATGGCCTGGGAAAGCAGAAGATGGCCCAAGCCCTTGGGCCCCTGTACCAACATGGGAGACCCAGAAGAAGCTCCTGGCTCCTGGCTTTGGATTGGTGCAGCTCCGGCCCTTGCAGCCATTTGGGGAGTGAACCAGTGGATGGAAGACCTCTCTGTCTCTACCTCTCTCTGTAACTCTGTCTTATATTAAAATTTTTAAAGATGTTAGTCTCATAAATGCATATTATGAAAAACGAAACACTTATGCATGGATTTCAAAAACTTCTGTACCAAAGTAAACTTCTCTTTTAATTCTACTTTCCATGAACTTTTTTTTTTTAAAGATTTATTTTATTTATTTGAAAGAGTTGGGGGCGGGGGGAGAGATCCGCTGGTTCACTCGCCAATTGGCCACAATGGCCAGAGCTGAGTTGATCCAAAGCCAGGAGCCAGGAGCTTCTTCCAGGTCTCCCATGCGGGTGCAGGGGCCCAAGGACTTGAGCCATCTTCTACTGCTTTCCCAGGCCATAGCAGAGAGCTGGATCGGAAGTGGAGCAGCCGGGACTCCAACTAGCGCTGCAGGCCATGGCTTTAACCCACTGTGCCACAGCACCAGCCCCTCCATCAACTCTTAAAACAGTATCCTTATTGGCCCAACACTGTGGAACAGCAGGTTGAAACCCTAGCCTGCAGCACTGGCATCTCATATGGGTACTAGTTTGCATCCTGGTTGCTTCACTTCCAATCCAGCTCTCTGGTAATGCACCTGGGAGAGGAGTAGAAGGTGGCCAAAGTCTTTGGGCCCCTGCACTCACTTGGGAGACCTGGAGGAAACTGCTGGCTCCTGGCTTCAAATCAGCTCAGCTCCAGCCACTGCATAACTTTTTCAAATAAATAAAATAAATCTTTATATATAAAAAAGTATCCTTGTATTTTCTTTTCTGTGAGAAGTGAAAAATGAACAGATATGGACAGGTGAGGAGTGAACACAGCTGGGACAAATACAATTTTAGAGAATTACAAAATTAGTATGTAGACTGAAATGGCATGAGTCTCTCACTTCTAGCTGCACTAAGGAACACTCCTCCCTCCCAAAAACATACCAAGAATGACAAACATGACACATTTCAGTTGGGACATTTGCTAAGCTTGGAGAAGCAACAAAAATAAAAATAAAGCTTGCTGGGAAAGCTCCTTGTTCCCACTTAATTTTGCCATAGACTATGGAAATAGGCAAAGGCCTTTTCTTAAAATGAAAGGTTTCTTTTGTGTCTGGGGAAATGCTGCACAACTCAGTATCACCCTCCTATTGCACCATATCTCACTGGGATTGAATTAAGCCCAAGTACTGAAATCCTTTGTAAAGCACATTAGTGAATACCCAGTAACACCTGGCAGGACAGATTAAAACTAAGATGTGGATTCTTCATTAATCCACATGTTCTATTTTCTGTTGAATGAAAAAGGTTCTGGTAGAAGAAGATAAGCAAAGGCCAAACCAGTACCTTTACAGCCATAAAATTAATGTCTTCACAATAGTAAAACCACTTTCAGCTGAATAGCTGAGTAACACAGACAGCCCATTCAGGAACCTAAGAAATGTGACTTCTCCATTAATGTACAGTGACCTGGGATGAGTTCTATACCCTTTCCCTTAGATAGTCCTATCATTTACATATCAAGTGTGAAGATAAATGAAATGTTGATGGTAGACATGCTTTAGCTTTTGGAAGAGAACAAGAAATCTAAGTCATGACTAATAAGGCTATGCTTCTCTGAAGTAATGGGGATGTTGTCCAAATCATCTCAATTCTCTAAGTGGCATAAAACCTGATTTTCATTCAGCTCAGCAACTGATCCTCAAAAGCACTCTGCTGAAAGCAAAGAATTAGTGATTGGTCATGGAAACCTTGCCTTTTAAATCTGCTGTAAGCTTCCTGCTAATACAGATCCTGGGAAATAGTGGTGATGGCTCAACTAGATGGGTCCCTCCCCCCACCTGGGAGACCTCGAAAGAAGTTAAAACCATTCAGTATATTTGGATTTTACCTGACTACATTTGACCTGTTTGTCCCTTCTGTGAGAATAATCTCAAACTAATTGTGTTCACTGATCAAGAATGAACCCTTGGGGCTGCACTGTGACTTAGGTTAAGTGGTAGTGGTTTAAGCCTTGGCCCATAAGAGCACCAGTTGGAGTCTTGGTTGCTCCACTTCAGTCCAGTAAAGCCACTGTCTGCAAGCCAGTATTTAGTCTTGCATCACTTCCAAACCAGCTCCCTGCTAATGAGCCTGGGAAAGCAGAAGAAGATGGCCCTAGGGTCTCATCCACCTACCCACGTGAGAGACTCAGGTGCAGTCCCAGGCTCCTGGCTTTGGCCTGCCTCAGCCTCGGCCACTGAAGCCACCTGGAGAATGAACTAGTAGATGGAAGATCTAACTGCCTTAAAAATAAATAAAAAAAAAAAACTTAAAAAAAAAAAAAGAACCCTTAACTAGAGTCCTGCCCATATCTTGGTAAGGTTACCTTCTTATCTCTTTTCAGCTAAGCCCAAGTGTCCAGACTATGACTGAATTTGATCTAATGAGCCCTGTGTCTCCCTTCCTGGGATCTATCAGCACAAAATACAATAAAACTTTAATTTGGTTTTTCTTTTACGATTCTATCTTCTTGTTCTCCAACACCTTCTCTTGATCCAACATCTTCTCTTGATTGATAATATATATCCTGGTCTTTGGATTCCTTTTACAACCAGAGAAATAAAAACAGCAAGTCTCAAGTTGAAGATTTCAAATCATTTCAAGCCGGCCGCCGCAGCTCAATAGGCTAATCCTCCACCTAGCGGCGCCAGCACACAGGGTTCTAGTCCCAGTCAGGGCGCCGGATTCTTTCCCGGTTGCCCCTCTTCCAGGCCATCTCTCTGCTGTGGCCCGGGAGTGCAGTGGAGGATGGCCCAAGTGCTTGGGCCCTGCACCCCATGGGAGACCAGGAGAAGCACCTGGCTCCTGCCATCGGATCAGCGCGGTGCGCCGGCCGCAGTGCGCCAGCCGTGGCAGCCATTGGAGGGTGAGCAACGGCAAAAGAAGACCTTTCTCTCTCTCTCTCTCTCACTATCTACTCTGCCTGTCAAAAAAAAAAAAAAAAAAATTCATTTCAAATGGAGATTGTTAGTAAAATGGCACAGTCTTATCTTATCTATGGCACCATCTATGCCTGGATGCCATCTTAGCTGTCACACTGCACAGTAGGTTTTGGTCCTAAGCCCCATGGCCCAACCACCAGTGTCAGCTCCACCTCCACCCTAACTGGATTCACTGCTCCTACTTCCCTGCCTGTCCTCCCCACAAAGGTTTAACAGGAGCTCTTCCTGAACACCTGCTCTCTCTCCATTACTCCCCCCGCCCCCAGCTTCCCTCATCTTTCCTCTAACTCCAGTGTTCGGTTTGTTTTGTGGTGGCATTATAGAGATCATCAACATTCCTGCACAAAGTAATTAAATATATTAGAAATTCAGAGAAGGGAAAAATTCAAAGTCCTTGGCTCTGGGTATGGCTCCACTGTCAAGTCACTATCTAAGTGATTTGGATATTTGTAGGGCATTTTCCCCACCTCAGAAATGCTGAGACCAGTAAAAGCTTGCTTGTTTAATTCACTTCATGACAATTAACTAGCCCAAAAGTAAAAATATATACCTTAATACTAGAAATGATTCTTCTTTCTTTCTTTCTTTCTTTTTTTTTTTTTTTTACAGGCAGAGTGGACAGTGAGAGAGAGAGACAGAGAGAAAGGTCTTCCTTTTCCATTGGTTCACTCCCCAATGGCTGCTGCAGCTGGTGCACCGCGCTGATCCAAAGCCAGGAGCCAGGTGCTTATCCTGGTCTCCCATGCAGGTGCAGGGCCCAAGGACTTGGGCCATCCTCCACTGCACTCCAAGGCCACAGCAGAGAGCTGGACTGGAAGAGGAGCAACCGGGACAGAATCCGGTGCCCCGACCGGGACTAGAACCCGGGGTGGGGTGCCGGCACCGCAGGTGGAGGATTAGCCTCGTGACCCGAGGCGCCGGCCTAGAAATGATTCTTGAGCTAAAGAAACTCTCAACATTTTATAAGGTTTAAAAAGAGGAGAGAAAGAGCTTTATTTGAAAGGCAGAGTTACAGAGAGAGAGGAAGAGAGATTGTTTATCTGCTGGTTCGCTCTCTAAATGGCCACAATAGCCAGAGCTCCATTCAGAAGCTCCATCTGGGACTCCCATGTGTGTGCAGGGTCCTAAGGACTTTTTCTACTGCTTTCCCAGGCACAATAGAAGGGAGCTGGATAAGAAATGGTGGCACCCATATGGGATGCTAGTTTCACAAAGAATGGCACAACCCACTGAACCACAATGCCAGCCTCACCATTTTGAGTCTTATATAATTATACTCTATAACATTTAATTTTAAAGTATAATACATACTCAAACTACAAAAAAAATTCCTTTAAGCCAGGTTTAGAGTTCTTCTTTCACCATAAATACTATTTATAAAGAAATCTCTAATTAAGTAAAACTAAGATTTGGCCAAACAAAAGGACTGTTCAGTTTCATAGACTGCTAACATACAGGGGCCGGCACTGTGGCATAGCGGGTGAAGCCGTCGCCTGCAGTGCCGCCATCCCATATGGGTGCCAGTTCGAGTCCTGGCTGCTCCACTTCCAATCCAGCTCTCTGCTGTGGCCTGGGAAAGCAGTAGAAGATGGCCCAAGTTCTTGGGCCCCTGTGCCCACGTGGGAAGACCCGGAGAAAGCTCCTGGCTTCGGATCAGCACAGCTCGGGCCGTTGCTGCCATCTGGAGAGTGAACCAGCTGATGGAAGACCTCTCTTTCTCTTTGCCTCTCCTTCTCTCTCTGTGTAACTCTGCCTTTCAAATAAATAAATAAATCTTTAAAAAAGAAAAAAAAAAGAATGCTAACATACAGAACAAAGTCTGGGGAGGAAGTAAATGCCTCAATTTAAGAAACAAATGAACAATCAGAATGTCTAGTTAAAAAATGGACTGAAAGTTTATAGCAGAAGGGTAACTTTGTTTCTGAATCTAACAATCTCATAAAGCATGCAGTATCAAATACAGCTGGGGTAATGAATTCAGCAGACTCTTCCCTTTCACTGCCAGACTGAACAGCTTTGAGGATAATCTCCCTCACTCTCCCAGGGCTCAGTTGGAAGATTCATTATTTATGCCCTCAATTGTTTACTCTGTCCTATTTTTCCATCCATCCAGGCCCAAGGGCAGTGTTATCAGTGACCTGTTTCCAAAATGAATGTGTTAGCTCACTGCCCTACTAGCTACAAAACCAAAGATAATCAAACACAGTGCTATCTTAATATTGGAGAGCAACCCCACCCACCACTTGATCCAGGAGAGAAATGTGGCAAAGCTGGCCCAGGCTACCAACCACGAAATTATCTTACATGAAGTAAAATCCATACATCATTCTGCCTTTGAGTCACAGAACAGCACATGTACACATCAAAACAAAGATTCTTAAAAAGCTCTGCCCCTCACCAACAGCAAACCTGTAAACTATTGAGGCTTAACCAGATTGAGATGCAATTTGCCTAGCAACCATTCTTTAGGAAGAGTTCTGAACTCACCAGCAATCAATTCCACCTCCTTATCTGAGTAATAAACAGATTACAGACTCCACCAAGTCCTCTACTCTCAGACTCACAGCAAACAACTTCCTCAAAAGATCTGGCTTCCAAGATTCAAACCGTGGGGGAGGGGGCTGTGCTTAAATACACAAAAAATATTGTCTCCGACACAGGACTGACAAAGCTGAAAAGCTAAAAACCACCAACAGCCACATCTCCATATGAATGCACTCATTGTCTCTAAGTAAGTCTCACATAGAGAACAGCATTCCCAGGTCTTTTTTTTTGCCTCTAATATCTTCTCACCTTGGGTAAGCTTTCCCCAATTCCAAACCTTTCAAAACTCAAGCTGATTATTATGGGAATTAGGCAATGTCAAGGGTCCAATATTTTCTCTCTCTCTCTCAAGAGGATCATTTGATACTTCGGATGTGAATGGGAGATTAGGCTGGAGTCTGCCTTTAAAGAGAACATAGAGCCCTTTCTCTTAACACATTCTAAGCCGTGACTCACAGAAATAAGCAGGGTGGATTAAAAAAAAATTGCTAAAGAAAATTAAATCAGTTACTTTAACATCGGTAGCACTAGGTCTGCTCAATGTAAGAGATTAAGGGAAATCATGGATTCACATAACTGATTGCAGAGGACCAAACGTGAAGGTTTCTATGTCCCTTAAATGATCATTGATCAATGTAGATACTCCTATGATTACTTCTATACACAGCCTTCTGTCTTCTGGGAAAATTTCTTCGGGGATCCTCAATCCCCAAACTATGCAAAATATCAATTACAAAAAAAAAAAAAAGTCAAGAAAATGGAAGTATTTTTAAAAACAAAGAGCAAAGTATAACATAAATGGTCTTCAAAAAGTTTACTGAAAATGTGTATTATGAGGAAACTGTGCATGGACTTCAAAAAGTTTTTTGCATCAAAATAAACTTATGTTTTGATTTCATTTTCCCATTACTTTTTAAAATTATTCTCACATAACTTTATAAAGCTATATCAACAGCTCACCCATGGGCAGAAAAAAAAAAAAAAAAAAACTCCTAGGGTATCAAAAAGGAGCGCAATTTGTTCTTTGGTAGAAGCAAACTGAAGTACTGTGCCTTCTGGGCCAGCATTGTGGCTCAGAGGGTTAAGCTGCCACTTGCTGCAACAAAGCACCAGTTGCTCCACTTCTGATCAGCTCCCTGCTAATGGACCTGGGAAAGCAGCAGAGCCACCCAAATGGTAGACCCTGGAGACCCATTAAGAGGCTCCTGGCTTCAGACTGACCCAGTCCTGGCCACTGAGGCAATTTGGGGAGTGAACCAGCAGAGAGATCTCTCTCTCCCTCTCAATCTCTGCCTTTCAAATAAATAAATAAATCTTAAAAAAATAAAAAGTGATATGGCCTCCAT
Organism: Oryctolagus cuniculus; assembly: GCF_964237555.1. Classification (NCBI taxonomy): domain Eukaryota; kingdom Metazoa; phylum Chordata; class Mammalia; order Lagomorpha; family Leporidae; genus Oryctolagus; species Oryctolagus cuniculus. The sequence continues at coordinate 44,287,148 of NC_091448.1, forward strand.
GCAGGTTTTTGAATTTCACCCTCACTCTGCTGTATCTTTAAGAGACCAAAGTGAACTTCATTTTATGTACTTGCTAGATGTCAAGACTTCACTTAGTGACTTTTTACAGAGTTCATTCTCAGTAACAAGTTAGGTAAGATAACATCTGGGGGATCCTCTTTCCCTCCCAATTTAAAGATGATTCATGGAGCCTTCAGGGACAAATGGGTATTAAATTCAAACATACAAAATCCAACATAGGATTACTGTGAATCCACTAAATTTTTGCACAATTCTATTCCAAGACTACTTGAGATTTAAATACAGATAAGCAGTTTTATTTCAATAATTTCTGCAAGTTAGATGATTTCCTGTTCACATCCCTATTCTTTAAATACTTGATTTCAACCCAAATTACTCGACTAGAGATCCAATAAATCAATGCTAACAAAAATAATCCAGCGCAAACTGTAACAACTCCAGCATATCAACACTGTCTTCTAGACACCAGCTAGAACAACTTTTACTACAAATAAACTCTGAATCACTCTAATACTTACCAAAATGCTGTCCAAAAACTGATATTCATCTTTACTGGCACTGAAGCGCTTTGCTAATCAACATCACACAATTTGGTTCAAAATGCTCAGTTGAAATAAGGGTACACTGCCACCTAAACATGCAAACACATCTCCTTTGTTTCTAACATAAATTTCAGGCTTTCTACCTTCAACTGGTAACTTTTCTCTCAATTTAAAACCTATAAAGAGGTTCTTGATTTGAGCTGAAGAAGAGACTTCTGTCCTTCAGAAAGAAGGCATTTATAAATTATAGAAGCAAAGTAACTCAAAATAGGTATCATTTTAAATTGCAATGCTAAAACTACCTAAATTCATAAAGTTTAGAGAAGGGAATCTTCAAAAAAAAAAAAGAAACAAATCAAAATTCATCTGATTTTTGAGGGGAAGGGGCTTGGTTTTCGATTTTGACAACACAAACTAAGCCTTCCAAAAACCTACAAAATATAAGAAATAATACCAATGGAGAAACAGGTAAGACTTAAGTTTCAGTAACAGCAAGGCAAGTTTGCCCGCTCTAGCTAGCTACCACACAAAGCCGGTGACAATGCACTCAGGGAAGAGACTTTAGAAGAGTTAATCACTAACAACTATAAGGATCTCCTTTAACCACCATTTGACGGGGACTGCTCCCTCTTTCCAGTACAATCTCCTCCTTTTTCAGATTGTTGTTGCTGATTAAGACAGTTCCAAGGAGGAAAATCGTTAAGACAGCCTTAACGGACACGAATGCACTACAGTTCCAAAAATCCACTCCTAGCTTGATTTTTTTTTTTGTGGGTTTATTGCATTAGATGCCACACACACAAAAAGGGCTCCTCTGTGCATTTCATTATGCGACCAACATCAACACATCAGGAAAAAAAAAAAAAAGGTAAAAGAGTCCAGAATCTCCTTACCCAGCAGCAGGGGTGATGAAGGTAGGGAAAGGATGAAGGGTAGAATTAGATAATCAAAAATAAATTGATGAGATGTGAAGATCCTACTTTCCATTCTATTTCCCCTTTGCTTACAAGGTTAAGTCGTTGAAGTCGGGATTGCATTACAAAAAGCGCGCACACACACACACACACACACACACCTTGCACCCTGGAAAGGAGGTGAGGTTCGCTCCGCAGCGCTCGGTGGGGCTCCAGGCTCCGCCCCGCCCGCTTGGGGCACTTCAGCCCTGCTCGTCCCCGCCCCGGGAGAATGGATGAGAAGGGGTTTCTAGCGGTGTTGTCAGGGGGAGGGGGAGGCGGCTGCTCCGGGTGCCAGGCTCACCGAGCGCAGCACTCCACGGTGCGCCGACACCCCCTCCCCCAGCACGCTGCCGCTCGCTCCCCTCCGCCGCCGGAAGCCAGCCCCGCCCCCTCAACTCCATCCCGGCTCTGCTCGAGCCCCCTCCTGTCTGCGCAGCCAATGGCGAGCCAGGGAGCCAGCGGAACGACTCGCCAAGCAGCCAACTGGGGAGGCCCATTGGGAGGTCAGCCGCCAGGGATAGGCCAGCTACCCGTGGCCCCGGCCCCGGCGCGGCTCCTCTTTGTTAGCGCTGCCCCCAGCTCTTCATGCTCCCCCCCCCAAGCTGGAAACCAACCATCCAGCTGCTGGGCCAGGTGACGCCGCGCCCCTTCTCCAGCTCTCCCTCCCCTCTCTCTGCCTGGATATTAGGAATGACCTCCGCCCAGGTTGTACCTCAGACTTCCACAGCAATTGCCAACCAGGGGCCACCCGACAGTAAAAAAGGTGCTCTCCAGGCCTCTCCGACTCGCTCTCCTTTTCTCAGACCAATCAATTGCATTCCGTCGAAACCATGGACGGATTTAGGTTTGCATATTAGATCAGCTGCACACATCAATCATCCCTGTCGGAAACTCCTGTTTCCCGTGACACAGAAATTAAAGGATGAGGTGTACTGGGAAACTATGCGAAAAGTTGTTGAGGTGGGAAAGGGAGGTATACATCGTCATCTGCATAAAATAAACATACCAAAAAACATACAGTTGGCTCGGATCTGTTTCAGACACATCTACAATTAAACGCAAGATAACCACTCCCTTAGCAAATCTCAATACAATTAGGAAGGACACAGCTAAGTCTTGTTCAAACCAAATACCTAATATTAGAAAAAACTCTCAGCAATTGTTAAGCTGCTTCGAAATTGGTAGATGGTATCAACTCTTCAATCACTACTAACAATGTTAGGGGCATAACGCTGTTAGAATGGAATATGCTACAGATTAGTGCATTTCCTTAGGTGTAGTGCTGGAGCAGTTTACGGGACTCTTAAGAGAAACCAATAGGTAGAGAGGAAGGAAATGTCATTAATATTCTTAGAATTTTATCTATGAACTATATTGAACTGTTAAAAATTTTTAAAAAATAAGAAAAACCATTAATATTGGAGTCAGGGAGGGCAACAAGCTATTACCTAGTTGTCCAGAGTTCTTGCAGCTGCAGGATGTTAAATATCTGTATCATACTCCTCAACCCTGCTTAATATCCCAAGCACTAATATATTAAAAAAAAAAAAAAACTAGATTACTAGATTCTAAATAGGAGCTCTCTCTTATGTGGTTCTCAAAGCCATTTCATATAAAATAACCTCACCTTTCTGGAAAATGGAAAAGGAACCACATGACATATTAGTTTTAAAGCCATCTCATTTTTCCAACGTGAATTAAAAGACTGGCTTAGGCAGATTTATACAGGAACTTCAATAATATCTCTGAGGCTAGCTTTTATTAGGTTCCATAGGAAAAGATAAAAACAAAAAAAATCTTAAACTTTAGATTCTAGCAGACTGTATTACAAAGTAATCACATCTATTTTTAATTTTTTAAAAATTCATTTGAAAGGCAGAGAAAGATGGACATCTTCTGCTAGTTCACTCCCAGAATGCCAGCAACAGAAGGGGGTGGGCCAAGCCAACACCAGGAGCCAGAAACTCAAACCAGGCCCATGTCAATAGCAGGGATCCAACTTCATGCACATTAGCGTGAAGCTGGCCTCAGGAGGGGAACCAGACCTAAGTTCAAATACTCCAATTTGGGATGCAGGCCCAAGCAGTGCCTTTTATCATTAGGTCAAACACCAGCCTCTCACATAGCACTTATGAATACCGAGATAGATATATATATATATATATATATATCTCCAAGAAAATACCTGCAAGTATATATACACACCAATCTGTCAACAATGTTGCCATTAAAAGGAGGATAAGAGTTGTCAATTTTTATATTTGCCTTAATTTTATATATATATATATATTTTTTTTTTTTTTTTTTGACAGAGACAGTGAGAGAGAGAGAGAGAAAGGTCTTCCTTCCGTTGGTTCACCTCCCAAATGGCTGCCATGGCTGGAGCTATGCTGATCCAAAGCCAGGAGCCAGGTGCTTCTTCCTGGTCTCCCACTCAGGTGCAGGGGCCCAAGCACCTGGGCCATCCCCCACTGCCCTCCCGGGCCACAGCAGAGAGCTGGACTGGAAGAGGAGCAACTGGTATCCCACATGGGATACCAGCGCCGCAGGTGGAGGATTAACCAAGTGAGCCACGGTGCCAGCCCCTGCCTTACTCTTATCCCCCCCCCCCCCAAAAAATTAAGGAGCAGGCATTTGGGACAGCAATTAAGACATTCCTTAGAATGCCCAAATTCCATCTCAAGTGTAAATCCTGGATCCACTCTTCATTCCAGTTTCCTGGTAATGCATACCTTAGGAGGCAGCAGGTGATGGCTCAAGTACTTGGATCCCTGGCATCCAGCTTGGGAGGCCCAGATTTAGTTGTGTGTGTGTGTGTGTGTGTGTGTGTGTGTGTGTGTGTGTGTGTGTTTTAAGATTTATTTTTATTTGAAAGGCAGAGTTACAGAGAGGTAGAGACAGAGATCTTCCATCTGCTGATTTACTCCCTAAATGGACGCAATGACCAGGGCTGGGCCAGTCCGATGCCAGGAGCTTCTTCTGGGCCACCCCTGTGGGTGCAGGGGCCCAAGGATTTGGGCCATCCTCTGCTGCTTTCTCAGGTGCATTAACAAGGAGCTGGATCAGAAGTGTAGAAGCCCAGACTTGAACCAGCACCCATATGGGATGCCAGCGCTGCAGGCCTGGGCTTTAACCTACCATGCCACAGTGCCGGCCCCCAGATTTAGTTCTGGCTTCTGACTTCAGCCTGACCAGAAAGAAGTTGAGAGAATTTGGGGAATGAATCAGTAAATGGAAGTGCTATCTCTTTGCCTTTCAAATAAAAATAATTTTAAAAGTATATACTGCATTAATTTTGCAGTTTTTAAAATTAGCTGAGTAAAATTATAGATTCTTTATAATTTTTAAACTTTCTTTGTTGAATATGTCTTTTATAATCAGTAAAATATATTAATATATAAAACAAACATCTCTCAGAAAGAGATGGCAACACTCACCTGGACTGAAAACTAGGTAAAATCTATCTTGTCTGATTACAGTTTGTACCTCATTATTTCGTGAGCGCACTATTTTGCAAATATTCCAAATGGCATGTATAACTAGCAATAAAACAAAAAAGTGACTTTGACAATCTACACCAATTGAAATATAATTTTCAGCAGAAATGAGTAACAAATACAGTAACAAAGATCTAAAGTGAATAAGAAGCTGAACCTTAAGGCACTTTCCCAACAGATTTGCAGGCTACATGACATTTATAAAATCCAAAACCCATGACAGAGCACAGAGACTTTTTAAAAGTAATTTTATTGTTCACTAGACTTAAAGAGACAGCAGATCTGAAACAAGTGTGACTGTTAAAAACAAACAACCAAACAAAAAAAGCCAATGCCTTACACTGTTATTTCAATGTAGCAAGATATCCTTTAACAGTTGGAAGATAGGTATTTTTTCTTAAACTGGCTGCATATTGTATTTCAGACACTAGAGGGAATTATAAAATTCATTCAGTGTATCTTTGGAATTTCATTTTATTCACTCATTTACTCATATCACCCCATACTATGTTTATATATGCCAGAAACTCTACTGGACTAGAGAGACAAAAAGATGACTAAGGGCTAGTGTTGTGGCATAGTGGGTAAAGCCACCGCCTGCAATGTCAGCATCACATTTCGATGCCAGTTCACATCCCAGCTATTCCATTTCTCTCTCTTTCAATTTAATTATTTATTTATTTGAAAGGCAGACTTAAAAAGAGAATGAAGAAGAGACAGATAAAGAGGTCTTCCATCTGCTAGTTCACTCCCCAACTGGCCTCAAAGACTGGGGCTGGGCCAGGTCAAAGCCAGAAGCCAGGGGCTTCTTCCGGGCCTCCCATATGGGTGCAGTGGCATCATCCAATACTTTCCCAGGCACATCAGCAGGGATTTGGATTGGAAGTGGAGGAGCTGGGACTCAAACTGGCACCCACAGGGGATGCCATTGTTACAGGCCGTGGCTCAACCAATTGCACCACAGCGTTGATACCCCAGCAGCTCCACTTTCAATCCAGCTCCCTGTTAATGGCCTGAGGAAGTAATGGAATATGGCTGAAGTGTTTGGGTCCCTGCCACCCACATGGGAGACTCAGATGAAGCACCTAGCTCTGGCTTTGGTGTGACCCAGCCCTGGCTATTGTAGCCATCCGGGGAGTGAATCAGCCAATGGAACCTCTCTCTGTCTCTCTTTTTCTCTGTGTAACTCTGACTTTCCAATGGATAAATGAGTTTTTTGTTTTTTTAATGATAAGATACAGTCCTTGTCTTTAAGGTACTTAAATTAGGGGAAATATACAGTTCAAAAATAAATAAATAAATAAATAAAAGCAAACTAGAACAGAGCTGCAGGGGTGGGCAATGTGCCATGGCAGGTTGCAATATCTGCTTTCCATATCAGAATGCCAGTTCACATCTAAACTATTCCACTTGCAATACAGCTCCTTGCCAATGCGCCTAGGAAAGTAGTGGAAGATGGCTCAAGTGTGTGAGTGCCTGTACCTAGGTGGAAAATCTGGAAGAAGCTCCTGATTCCTGGCTTCGGCCTTGCCCAACCCCAGCCATTGTGCCCATCTGGGGAGTGAACCAGTGGATGGAAGATTCTCTCTCTCTCTTCCTTTCTGTTTAACTCTTACAAATAAATAAATCTTTAAAAACAAAAAAGATCTCTTTGTCTCTGTCCCTTCCCTTCTCTGCCTTTCAAATAAATATATCTATCTATCCATTGATCAATAACAGAATGTATAAGAGAGCCAAAACCCAGGGAGACTGCAGGCTGGGAGCAGGACATAAGGAGAAATATTTTTGGTAGATAGAGGAAAACATGTATCCACATAATAATTCACTGTAAACAGTCTATCCAAACTGGCTTATTCTATTAACAATCTTCCTTGCCTTGATCTAAATTCAAAGAAAGTATATGTAGGTGGTATCTTTAAACTGTTATCTACAGAACATACAGGCATTATTTGTTGAGGAAGAATTGCTAAAATAACTACTTGGCTAGATTTCAAAATCAACTATAAAAGTTTTAAAGGTACAAAAGTAGCAAATACAAAGGAAGTTAAGACTGCTCAAACAGCAAAAAATTCTCATTTGAAATCAGGATGAATTACACTAGATTCCACTGAAGAGTGGGAAATCAGTAAGTAGAATTCCTAAATACACTGTCTTATACAAATTAAGTTTCCCAAGTTAGGAAATGGAGTACTCTGATAGGTTTCACTTATATCTTTGAAAAACCTCTGTTCAGAGTCATCTTGGTTGGCAAATCATTTCCATACCTAAATAAGAGTCTGCAGAAAAGCCTTTAATCAATAATGATAAACCAGAATTAAAGCTCAAAGTCACCATAAGGGCACCAAAGGAAAACACATGGGTGATATATTTTCCCTTAATTCTCATAATGACTGCTGTGTCTTTGCTATGGTTTGGGATGTTGGTTGAGTGTCTTAAGGTAGAGAGACAGGGTAAGTGTTAATTTCTCATACTGATGGGGTAGCACATGGCAGAAAAAGTAAAAAAGCCAACATCCTGAACAAATTTCACACACATAGACAAAAATGAGAAAGCAAACTTGTGAATCAAGCATGATTTGGCATCTTTAAATGCAGAGCCAATTCTCTTCCAGTGCCAAAGCCAATGGCTTCTCCTGTAGATAAAATGGCACGGTTCCTGAAAAAGCCCTGGACGCTGTTTCCCCACAATTCTATAATCTGTCAGAAGACAGAAAACAAAAAAAGGCTGTGCCAGCCAGAAAAGCAAATTATAACCAACACAGAGCCAACACTTTATTTCAGACAGAAGGAGCTTTTCTATGCATCTCTGGAAGGGGAGAGACAAAAGCTTACCCTTGCTCAAACAACCAAGGAAACAATTTACAATTTAACCAAACACCATCTTGGATTAGCATTTAAGGCAACAGCCTGCCTTCTTACTTGTATTTCATAGCCTTAAAGAATATTTGCAACATTTATGAAAAACAACAGATGACCACTGTTTATAAGTCAATGAGAAAAACAGAGTCAAAGGGGAAGATCATATAAGCACATGAACCAGTAAGTTACAGAAGAAATGTATATGGTCAAAAATTACATATACTGTATTCCATAGTGATGAAAAGCCTTTTTCCATACAGTCGTAAAGGCATTCTAACATGACAGTACTGCCAAAATGCAAGCTTCCAGAGAAACACCTTGGCTAGTCTGAATTTAAAAAAACGAAGACAAAATAAAATTAAGGATGCCTCACATTATACAATCCTAGAATTATTTAGGATAGAAGCTTTGTGAAATACTCTGGGAAGTACTATTAAACAGAACGGGTACAAGCAAAGTACAAATCAAATTTAAAGAAACTAAAACCAAAATATAAAGGATGGGCATTTGGCTTGATGTTAAGATGTACTTGGGACACTGCATTCCATATCAGAGTGCCTGGGTTTGGGTACTAGCTCCAAACACAATTCTAGTTTCCGACTAAAGTGCATTTCCTGGGTTGTAGGAGGTGATGGTTCAAGTAGCTGGGTCCCTGCCACAGAAATAGAGGGAAAAAAGCCTTTTAAGAATGTAAGTTTGAGGCCGGTGCTGTAGCACAGTAGATAAAGCTGCCGCCTGGGATGCCAGCATCACATATGGGTGCCGGTTCATTTCCCAGATGATCCACTTCTGATCCAGCTCCATACTAATGGCTGGAAAAAGCAGCAGAAAATGGCCCAACTTCCACGCCACTCACATGGAAGACTCAGATGAAGTTCGTGGCTTCAGCCTGCTCGGCGCTCCCTGTTGCAGCCATCTGGGGAGTGAACCAGAGGGTGGAAGCTCTCTTTTTCTTTCTATATCTCACTCTGTAATTCAGACTTTCAAACAAAATAAACAGATTATTTTTTAAAAGATTTACTTTATTTATTTGAAAGAGTTACAGAAGGAGGTAGAGCCAGAGTTATTCCATCTGCTGGTTCACTCCCCAGGTGACTGCAACAGCCAGAGCTGAGATGGTCTGGAGCCAGGAGCCAGGAACTTCTTTAGGGTCTCCCACACAGGTGCAGGGGCCCAAGTACCTGGGTCATCTTCTACTGCTTTCTCAGGCCATAGAAGAGAGCTGGATCAAAAGTGGAGCAGCCAGGACTCAAACCAGTGCCCATATGGGATGCTGACACTGCTGGCTGGGGCTTTAATCTGCTGTGCCACAGCCCGCCCCCACAGATTCTTTTAAAAAAAAAAAAAAAAAAAAAAAAAAAAGTAAGCTTTGGGGCAGGCATCTCTGGCACAGGGGTTAAGACACAATTTGGGAGTGGGGGCAGTAGAAGATGGCCCAAGTATTTGGGCCTCAGCTACCCATGTGGGAATCCACATTAGAGTTCCTGATTCCTGGCTTAGGCTTGACCCAGACCTGTATGTTGCATCCATTTGTGGAATGAACCAGTAGATGGAAGATCTGGCTCTCCTCTGTGTGGCTCTCAAATAAATAAATATTGAAGGGGAAAAAAAAAGATACAGCTGGGGACACCTTCATCCCATATCAGACTGCTTGTGTTCAAGTCTCAGCTAGACTTTTTTTAAGGTTTATTTATTTATTTGAACGGCACAGTTATACAGAGGCAGAGAAAGAGAGAGGTCTTCCTTCCACTGGTTCACTCCCCAGATGGCCACAACACCCAGAGCTGTGTCAATCCAAAGCCAGGAGCCAGGAGCTTCTTCCAGGTCTCCCATGCGGGTGCAGGGGCCCAAGGACTTGAGCCATCTTCTACTGCTTTCCCAGGCCCTAGCAGAGAGCTGGATCAGAAGTGGATTAACTGGAACCCAAACTGGTACCCCTATGGGATACCAGCACTGCAGGCAGCAACTTTTACCTGCTACATCACAGCACCCGCCTCAGCTACACTCTTAATTCCAGCTTCCTAATAATGGGCACCCTGGGAGGCAGCAGATGATGGCTCAAATTCTTGGCTCCCTGTCACCCACAAGGGAGACCCCAGATTGAGTTCCCATCTCTCAGCTTTGGTTAAGCCCCGTCCTATTGCAGACATTTGGGGAGTGAATAAACCAACAGATGGAGATCTCTTTCATCAGTCTTTCCGCTTCTAAAAAAAAGAAATGAAAAAAAGAAAAGAAAAGAAAGAAGCAAGGAAGAGAGGAAGGGAAGGAGAGAGAGAAAATAAACTTACTCAAATGTATTTGCTGTGGAAACCCCTTTTTCAGTCACCAAATATAAAACAAAAGCAAATAATGGTGTGGTACAGCAAAAGCAAGTAGTTTTCCCATCAAAAAGGAAAAGAAAACTAAGCCTTGTACTTGTCCTTGATAAAAAAGAGGTAATGGATTCTGGAAGAACTCAAATTCCAGAAAAATGATTTAATTCCAACCTAAGTAAAGCTATTATCTTCATGTCACTTTGTTCTAAAATTAGCAATACACAGATCCCTGCTCTGAAAACAATACACAAGATCCCAACTGAATTGTCAGCAAAGTTCTGAGCACACCAACAGACTATCACTCAACTACTTCAGTTTTCCCTCATCAGTTTTAGATCACATCCTACTTTTTCTTTATTGTGCATGTCACTTCAGAGGCTGAGAAAAATTCAGTTGAACAGATTCAAAATTTCAAGAGTTTTTAACTACATTATAGGTAATCATGCCACTGACTATATTTAGACTCAAGTGTGAAAGAAAGAGTGTTAGTTGTGCCTAAAATGTCACAATGTCCCTCTTCAAAGCCAAACTGAAACCATCACCTAGCCCTGCATTAAACTGTCTCTATGGTGTTGCCTACAATAAATTAAAATGCTTTTTTCAATGTTTTTGTGAGTGGTTCTATTGATCAGCTGTGATGCTTTAATTATAAATAAATCACTCCAGTCCTTTAAACATTCAGCATTCTAAAGTCAAAAAGATAAAACTCCTGTAATATGAATCCTCTAAAAGATCTTTAGGGATAAATCTCTCTTCAATAAAAAGTTATTTCATGATGATTCCATAATATTTGCTTTCCAGAAATCATGGTAGCAATATCTTTTCCTAAATGTGAAGCTATTTTTCCCTTAAATAGTATTCACAAAAATATATCACCTTTCTCAAAAGGAACTTAAGGCCTCTAACAGACAGCTTGTTGTTAATTTTCACAACATCCCAATAAAGAACTATTATTTAGCATCTGTATCACACTTTAACTGGAAAAAGTGTTTTACAATTATTTTCATTAGTAGTCATACCTCACAACCACCCACTGAGCTAAACTGGTCCTGTTATCTTCATCTGACAGCTGAGAAATCTGATGCACCACAAGGCCAAGGTCAAGCCAGTCTGCTTTTCCAAGGCCAGAGACCCAACCCTTAACACCACCACCATTCTCTCTTTAGTTACTTGTATTGCTCATAATATCAGTTAAAGCAGATGTTTAGAGAACAGGATCCACTTAAAATAATGGTATAAAAACATTAAAAGATGACAACATTACAAGAAAAATATATAATCAATGATATGGTTTGAACAAGATTTGACTCCTGACCCGGACTGAGTTCTGGACTCTTGGATGCAGCCTGGCTCAGTCCTGGCTGAAGTAAGCATTTGGGAGTGAATCAGCAGATGAAAGATAATTTCTTTTCCTCTTTCTCCTCTCTCTATCACTATGCCTTTCATGTAGATGGAAATAAACTGTTTTAAAAAGTGAAGGAGATGGGGCTGGTGCTGTGACACAGTAGGTTAACATTTTGCCTGTGGCACTGGCATCCCATATGGGCGCTGGTTCTAGTCCCAGCTGCTCCTCTTCTGATCCAGCTACCTGCTGTGGCCTGGGAAAGCAGTAGAAGATGGCCTAAGTCCTTGGGCCCCTGCACACAAGTGGGAGACCCAGAAGAAGCTCCTGCCTTTGTATCAGCCCAGCTCCAGCCATAGCAGCCATTTGGGGAAGTGAATCAGCAGATGGAATACTTTCTCTCTCTCTCTCTCTCTGCCACTGCCTCTCTGTAACTCTGCCTTTCGAATAAATAAATATTAAAAAAAAAAAAGTGAAGGAGAAATAAACACTAAATAAAAAATATATTTGGTTCCCAAATTCATGCAGATATTTTAAACCCTAAAGCCATAAGTTAATGATACAAAAAGGGTGGAAACAGAATCTATAGCATGTAGGAGGTGGGCCCAGTGGATGTCTTTAGGTCATCTGAGCATCCCCACAAAAGCTAAGTCTGAAGACAGAGTTGGTTATAAAGTGGAGTCTGGCTTCACGTTGCTTCCTGGCTCACCATGTGACTTTCTCTGCTCAAGGTCCACAGTCTGCCATTGCCACCCTTATCAGCGGCAAAATAAATGGGATCACAAGATCTTGGACTTGAACCTTCACAACCTTGAGCAAAATAAGCCTTTCCAGGGGCCAGCACTGTAACACAGTGGGTAAAGCCGCTACTGTGTCACCAGCATCCAATATGGGCACCAGTTTGAGTGCCAGCTAATCCACTTTTTTTTTTTTTTTTTTTTTTTTTTAAGATTTTACTTGAAAGTCAGATACAGATGGCAGCAATGGTTGGAGTTGCACCGATCCGAAGCCAGGAGCCAGGTCTCCCACACGGGTGCAGGGGCCCAAGAACTTGGGCCATCTTCTGCTGCTTTCCAACACACATTAGCAGGGAGCAGCCTGGACTTGAATAGGTGCCCATATGGGGTGCCAGCATTGCAGACAGCAGCTTTACCCACTATACTGACCCCTAGTTACTTGGCTTCTATAACATTAGTTTTTGGGTTTTCCATCTGCCTCACTGGCTGTTCTTTGTTGCTGAGAACTCTCCTCTCTAGATACAAACCATCCCTAGATGACCTCATAAATAAATTCCACAACTTCAAATTCCATCTATATTTGATGACTTTCAAGTCCACAATTCCAACTCAGACTTTGCCCAGGATGCAAGCCTTTTCTACCCAACCACCTATCTTGTATCTCCGTTTCAATAATCTCAAGATTGGCACAACCAAAACAGAATTCTTGATAAATATGTTCTACCATTCCAAACCCTCTCAATAATTCGTTCATTTAGCTTACTTGCTGTAGCCGGTAATTCTGGAAGTTATCCATGATTCTTCTTTGCCTCACTTCCCCCTTCTGTGACAATACCTAAGCAAGCTTTGTCAACTTCATTAAAAGACACCAAATCTGTTTTCAACTCTCCACAGCCCTTTTACCATCACCCCAGTACAAGTTATCAAATCAACTTTCATCTGAATTATTCCAATAGTCCTAAAACTAGTCTTCTTGTCTCCAGTCTTGACCTTTCCCCCACAATTCATTTTCTTTCCTTTTTTTTATTTGACAGATAGAGTTAGACAGTGAGAGAAAGAGACACAGAGAGAAAGGTCTTCCTTCTGTTGGTTCACCCCCAAATTGCCGCTATGGCTGGAGCTATGCCGATCCCAAGCCAAGAGCCAGGTGCTTCCTCCTGGTCTCCCATGTGAGTGCAGGGGCCCAAGCACTTGGGCCATCCTCCACTGCCTTCCTGGGCCACAGCAGAGAGCTGGACTGGAAGAGGAGCAACCAGGACTAGAGGCCGGCACCACAGGTGGAGGATTAACCAAGTGAGCCATGGCGCCGGCCCCTGCCCGCAATTCATTTTCACATAGCTCCAATGCCAATTCCAGTTTCCTGCTAATGCACACCCTGGGAGGCACTAGGTAATGGCTCAAGTACCTGGTTCCCTGCCACCCAAATGAGAGACTCAGATTGAGTTCCAGGCTCCTGGCTTTGATCCGGTCCAGCACCAGCCATTGCAGGCATTAAGGCATGAATCAGCAGATGGAAAATGTCTATTTTTCCCTCCCTCTCTCTGTCTCTCCCCCCACTCATTCCTGCCTTTCAAATAAAATAAAAAATGAATAAATATTTTCTTAAAACAAGAAATGAAAATTATTCAATCCAAGACATTGGCCATATTGTTGTAATTCCAAAGGCAGATTTAGGAGATCTTGAAGGTTAAGAAAGTGGGGGAGCCAAAGTTATGGCACAGTAAGTAAAGCCACTGCCTGCAATGCAGGCATCCCCTATGGGTACCAGTTCATGTCTCAGTTTTTCCACTTGCAGTCCAGCTCCCTTCTAATGTCCTGGGAGAAGTAGCAGAGGATGGCCCAAGTTTTGGGTCTTTGCCACCAATGTAGGAGATTCGCATGAAGCTCCTGGCTCCAATCTAGCCTAGCGCTGGCCATTGCAGCCATCTGGGGTGTGAACCAGACAAAATAATTCCCTGCAACTCTTTCAAATAAATAAATAATTCTTTAAAAAACAAAACAAAACAAAAGGACCTGAGGATCACAGATAAGGCTAAGGGAGAATAAGGAATCAAAGTCAAATCCAAATTTTTGATTTAGGCAACTGTGTAGTTATTGATGCCATTCAATAAGGAAATTTAGAAGGTTTATATTCTGTGGGGAAGAGAATGACTTCTGAAGTATATAAGGAATGTCCACGTATGTTCTGGAGGAAGAGAGATCTGAGCTACATAAAGTGAAATGGGGGAAGTATGTATGTGTAGCAAACTATATCACTTGCAAATTTTTAAAAGCTTTTGATGCTAAGGTAAAGAAGGAAGCTCCTGCCCCTCACAAAACCAAAACCAAAGGGCTGGCACTATGACATATTTAGTAAAGCCATTGTCTGCCTGCAGTAACAGCATCCCACATGGGCGCTGGTTTGAGTCCTGGCTGCTCCATTTCTGATCCAGCTCTCTGCTATGGCCTGGGAAAGCAGTAAAAGATGGTCCAAGTGCTTGAGCTCCTGCATCAGCGTGGGAAACCCAAAAGAAGCTAACAGATTCTGGCTCCTGACTCCGGACTGGCCCAGCTCTGGCCGTTGCGGCCATCTGGGGAGTGAACCAGTGGATGGAAGACTTCTCTCTCTCTCTCTCTCTCTCTCTCTCTCTCTGCCTCTCTGTAACTCTGCCTTTCAAATAAATACATAAATCTTAAAAAAAAAAAAACAAGGCAAAGATTTTGAAGGCCAAGAAAGTGGTACTGAAAGGCATCTACAGGGCCGGCACCGCAGCTCAATAGGCTAATCCTCTGCCTAGTGGTGCCTGCACCCCGGGTTCTAGTTCCAGTCGGGGCGCTGGATTCTATCCCGGTTGCCCCTCTTCCAGGCCAGCTCTCTGCTGTGGCCCAGAAGTGCAGTGGAGGATGGCCCAAGTGCTTGGGCCCCGCACCCCATGGAGACCAGGAGAAGCACCTGGCTCCTGGCTTCAGATCAGGGCAGCACGGTGTGCCGGCCGCAGCGCACCAGCTGCAGGGGCCATTGGAGGCTCAACCAACGGTAAAGGAAGACCTTTCTCTCTCTCTGTCCACTCTGCCTGTCAAAAAAAAAAAAAAAGAGAGAGAGAGAAAGGCATCCATAGCCTCCCCCTCCCCCAACACACACACACAACCAAACCAAAAACAATTCACACCTCATTCACCTTCTGGCATCCCAAGACACTGTGGCTCCACAGAGAGCCTAAATATCCTCAGAGTATCCTCGGGAGTGAGACAGAGAAAACAACACACTTATGCTCATTTTACAGCCAAGGCCAATGATCACCAGGTCAATCAGGCAGTGGAGAAACTCTGACAAGAGGAGACTAAGATAAACATCCTGATCCGGTCTAATGGAGAGAAGACATATTTTTCATTGACTCTTGATTATGATGCTTTGGATACTGCCAACTAAATTGAGATCACTGGCTAATTTTATATATGTACACTTTTTTTTATTTTCACCATGAAAGGAGAAGGAGGAGGTAGCTAGAAACAAAATCCTTGCGAACAGCAACATTTAGGGACTGCTGAGAGAAAAGAGACTAAGACTACATAGGAAACAAAGGAATAGGAGCTCAGAGAAAAATCAGGAGTGTACAGTATAAGAGTTTAAAAAGGCAGAGAGGTAAAATAAGCTAAGGACTGAAAACTATCATTTGAGTTTGACAATTAGGTCACTGAACACAGCAATTTTAGTGGAGTGGTGAGGACAAAACAAAATTACAGTAATTGAAGAAAAACTGGCTGTGACAAAGTGAAAAGAGCACAGAAAGATACTTTTATAAACAGAAGAGAAAAGTAGCAGTACTTGGAGGCAGAGTGAGACTAGAGAGTTGGGGGAAAGAAATCTTGGACAGGAGATTCAGATAAAAAGAGAACGACATACACACACAGTTATGTAACAAAATGAAGGAAGGATTCATAGTAAAGAAAAGTTAGTTATAAGTATGGATACAGTAAACTACAGGTATGGAAGAAGTAAAGATAATCTTCAAATGATAGGCTGCTGCTGCTTTTTTTTTTTTTTTCGACAAGCAGTGTGACAGAGGGAGACACAGAGAGAGATGGGGGTGGGGCACAATAGTTCTTCCATCCGCTAGTGTACTTCCCAAATGGCTGCAAGGGCCAGGACTGGACCAGGCTAAACTGGGGTTCCAATATGGAATGCTGGCATTGCAGGCAGCAGTTGAACCTAATATGCCATGATGCCAGCAACTATTTGATAACTTTTGAGAGAAAGATTGAGGAAGAATAATATTATTATTATTATTTTTTGACAGGCAGAGTGGACAGTGAGAGACACAGAGAGAAAGGTCTTCCTTTTTTCCGTTGGTTCACCCCTCAACGGCTACTGCGGCCAGCGTGCTGCGGCCAGTGCACCACGTGGATCCAAAGCCAGGAGCCAGGTGCTTCTCCTGGTCTCCCATGCAGGTGCAGGGCCCAAAGACTTGGGCCATCCTCCACTGCCCTCCCGGGCCACAGCAGAGAGCTGGACTGGAAGAGCAGCAACCAGGACAGAATCTGGCGACCCGACCAGGACTAGAACCTGGGGTGCCAGAGCTACAGGCAGAGGATTAGCCTATTGAGCCACAGCACTGGCCAAGAATAACATTAGAAGACTAGAAAGAGATTAGGTGGCACTGCCTGCAATGACAGCGTCCCATATAGGCCTGGTTTAAGTCCTGGCTGCTCCACTTCCAATCCAGCTCCCTGTTAATGTGCCTGGGGAAGCAGCAGATATGGCCAAGTGCCTGAGCCCCTGTACCCACGTGAGAGACCTAGAAGTTTCTGGCTCCTGGTTTTAGCCTGACACAGCCCCAGCCCCAGCCAATGTGGCCATTTTGGAGAAAGAAAAAGCAGATGAAAGATTCCTCTCTCTCTCTCTCTCTCCCTCTCTGTATCTCTGATTTTCAAATAAAATATATAAATATATAAATCTTTTTAAAAAAGAAAGAAAAAGAAAATAAATTTGAGATCTTACGGAAAAGCTGAATGGTTGTAGAAAAATAAGAGCAAAACAGAGAACAATCCAGAAAGACTAGCAAATAGTTTAAATTGCCTCTCAGAAGAAACAAGTAGAGAGAGAAAAGGCTGGATGCCAGACAAGAGGGAAATTCTGTTAATCAATATTGGACCTACTCCAGTTGCCTAAAAATCACAGCCAAGTTCCCCAATCTCTTCCCAAAACCAAAAATCTACACTCACCTGGGAGCCAAAACATGTAACTTCAAAATATTTAAGGAGGTTTCCAGTCCTAACACTCTATATGTCCATTAAATGATGCCTGGGAGAACTGAGATGGATGGCATACAAACGAATCTCAGTCCTGAAAACTTTTTCATGCACTGAAGTGGAGGAAATGTCTTAGGGTACAGAACAGTGCCCTAGGATAGGAATTAGAGACTAGGGTAAAGAAACTTACTTGTATCATATTTGGCAACATGCAAACCTAGCAAATAATAGAGAATTGGCAAGAGTAGATTTAACCTAATGGTGTGCTAAAGAAACCCATATCCCACACTGAAGTGCCGGGGTTCAGTTTCTAGCTTTAGTTCCTAATACTAGTTTCCTGCTAGTGCAGACCCTGGGAGGCAGGAGTGATGGGTTTGTGCTACCCATAGAGAGATTTGGACTGGGTTCCCAGCTCATTAGTTCTTAGGGTTCTGGACTAGTATCAGCCGAGCCCAGACCAATGTTGGCTTTTTGGGAGGAAGCCCGCACATAGGTGCTATCTGTTTCTCTGTCTCTGTGCCTCTCAAACAAACAAAATAATTTAAAATAAAAGATAAATAGTAGACATGAAAACTATGATGTATGTATACTGTTTCAGTCAAAAAATGAGATAACTGGGGAAATGTGAAAACTAATTGAATCTCTGATATTAAGAAATGTTTGCTGGTGTCAGTGCTGTGGCATAGTGGGTAAAGCTGCTGCCTGCAGTGTCAGCATCCCATATGGGGGCCGGTCCCAGCTGCTCCACTTCCAATCCGGCTCTCTGCTATGGCCTGGGAAAGCAGTGGAAGATGGCCCAAATCCTTGGGCCCCTGCACTCGCATGGGAGACCCAGAAGAAGCTCCTGGCTTCTGGCTTCAGATCGGCACAGGTCCGGCCATTTAGTGATCTAGGGAGTGAACCAGCTGATGGAAGACCTCTCACTCCCCTCTCCCTTTCTCTCTAACTCTGCCTTTCAAATAAAATAAGTATTTTTTGAAAGAAATGTTTGTTAACTCTTTGAGTTTATTTTCAGTCTTATCTTTTAGAAATACATACTAAAATATTTATTCATGAAATTATATGATGTCTGGGATTTGATTCAAAAAATTTAGAATAGGTTAGTGGGCCAAGGATACTTAAATAAAACATGATTGGCATGAGTTCCAACAATTATTGTAGTAGAATGATAGGTGTTCATTATATAGTCTTATCTACTTTTACATACATTTGAAAGTTTCCATAATAAAGAGTTAAAAAATTTTTTAAAGATTTATTTATTTGAAAGAGTTACACAAAGAGAGAAGGAGAAGCAGAGAGAGAGGTCTTCCATCTGCTGGTTTCCTCCCCAAAAGAGAGATGCAACAGCTGGAGCTGTGCCAATCCAAAGCCAGGAGCTAGGAGCTTCCTCCCGGTCCCCCACGTGGGTGCAGGGGCCCAAGGACTTGGGCCATCTTCTACTGCTTTCCCATGCCACAGCAGAGAGCTGGATCGAAGTGGAGCAGCTAGGACTTGAACCAGCTCCCAAATGGGATGCTGGCACTGCAGGTGGTAGCTTTGTACCCGCTAAGCCACAGCACCAGCCCCAAGTGTTAAATTTTTTTAATCTATGGTTTTCTTCTTTTTTTTTTTAAACATTAAATCCTCATGGAATTGGGACTAAATGAAAACTATGGGGAATTCAGCCTTCACCCAAGACAAGAACTAGGGATATTTATGTTTCCTGATATTTGGCTTTCCACTCAAAGCCAGACATTGTTTAATATCAATATTAAAAATGCTTAGCAGGCCGGCGCCGCGGCTCACTAGGCTAATCCTCCGCCTAGCGGCGCCGGCACACCAGGTTCTAGTCCCGGTCGGGGCGCTGGATTCTGTCCCGGTTGCCCCTCTTCCAGGCCAGCCCTCTGCTGTGGCCCGGGAGTGCAGTGGAGGATGGCCCAGGTGCTTGGGCCCTGCACCCCATGGGAGACCAGGAAAAAGCACCTGGCTCCTGGCTCCTGCCACCGGATCGGCGCAGTGCGCCAGCCGCAGCGCGCCGGCTGCGGCGGCCATTGGAGGGTGAACCAACGGCAAAGGAAGACCTTTCTCTCTGTCTCTCTCTCTCACTGTCCACTCTGCCTGTCCAAAAAAAAAAAAAAACTTAGCTAAAATCTACAAACTTTAGACACCCTGCATGTTCCTTTTTAAGATCTATTTTATTTATTTGAAAGGCAGAGTTACAAAGATAGGAGGTCTTACATGTGCTGATTCACTCCCCAATGTCAGCAATGGCCAGGTCAAAGCCAGGAGCCTGGAACTCCATCTGAGTCTCCCATATGGGTGGCAGGGGCCCAAGTCATCTTCCATTGCTTTCCCAGGTGCATTAGCAAGGAACCAGATCATAAGTGGAACAGCCAAGACTTGAACTGGCACCCATGTGGGATGCAGGGTTTGCAGGTAAGAGCTTAACCTGCTATGCCACAATGCCAGTCCTCATATTCCTTTCTTTTATAAAACATGTATTTGCTTTCATTTCAAAGTCATGAACTACTAAAAAACAAAAGCATCTAAATAATACCAAACTGTCTTTCCAAAAAGCAACATAAATATATATATACATATATATATCATTTAATAAAGTATATTTATTACAGTGTTTTTAATAAACTAGAGAAAGAAAATTATGCAGAAAACAACAGAATTAGGTAGCATGAGTTTCCAAACCTAGTTCTGAACAAACTTGATATCACTAGGTTAAAAACACCCTGTTGGAGAGGACAGTGTTGTGGTACAAGAAAAGGTTAAGCGGTTGCCTGCCATGCTGGCATCCCATATAGATGGTGCCAGTTTGGTTCAAGTCCCACTTCCAATCCAGCTCCAACGCACTTGAAAGAAGATGGCCCAAATACTTGGGCCCTGTCACCTATGTGGGAGACCCAAATAGAATTCCAGGCTTATGGGGACTAGCATTATGGCATGGGGATAAAGCCACCACCTGTGATGATAGCATCCCACATGGGCACTGGTTCCTATCCCAGTTGCTCCACTTCCAATTCAGCTCCCTGCTAATGGCCTGCGAAAAGCAGCAGAAGATGGGCCAAGTGTTTGGGCCCCTTCACCCATGTGGGAGACTTGGAAGAAGAACCTGGCTCGTGGCCTCCACCTGGCCCAGTCTGGGGGAGGGAATCAACGGATGGATGAGCTCGCTCTCTCTCCCTCTCTCTGTAACTCTTTCAAACAAATATACAAATCTTTAAAAAAAAAAATCCAGGGCCAGAGCTGTGGCATAGAGGGTAAAGCTGCCGCCTGCAGTGCTGGCATTCCATATGGGCGCTAGTTCAAGTCCTGGCTGCTCCACTTCCAATCCAGCTCTCTCCTGTGGCCTGGGAAAGCAGTAGATGGCCCAAGTCCTTGGGCCCCTGCACACGCGTGGGAGACCCGGAAGAAGCTCCTGGCTCCTGGCTTCAGATCGGAGCAGCTCCAGCTGTTGCGGCCAATTGGGAAGTAAACCAGCAGATGGAAGACCTCTCTTCCCCTCTCTCTCTCTCTCTCTCTGCCTCTCCTTCTCTCTCTGTGTAACTCCAAGTTTCAAATAAATAAATCTTAAAAAAAAAAAAAAAAAAGCCAGGCTCTTGGCTTTGGCCTGGCACAGCCCTGGCCATTGCGGCCATTTGACAAATTACCAAAGAATAGAAGATTGATCTCTCTTTCTGTCCCTCCCTGTAACTCTGCCTTCAAATAAACAAATGCATCCCATACCACACTGTCTGGTTCAAGTCCCAGTTTCTTCTTCATCTCTGATCAAGCTTCCTGTTAATACATTTCCTGGGAGGCAGCAGATGATGGTTCAAGTACTTGGATCCTGCCACTCATGTGGGAAACCCAGATTGAGTTCCAGGCTCCTGGCTTTGGCCTGACCCAGTTGTGGGGATTTGGCAAGTAAAACAATGGATGGAATATCTCTGTCTCTCTGCCTTTCTAACAGAAAGTAAAAAAGAAAACTAATTTTTAATACCCTAATTCTTCAAATTTTCTCAGATTCTGTCTGGTTCATAAAAATCAGCCAGTTTCTAATTTGAGGTATTTAGTGGAAAATATTCCTTCTCCTTCCATATTTATAAAAGAACTGGGGCAGGCATTGTGGCAGAGGGTGAAACCACCATGTCCAACACCCATATCCCATATGCCAGTGCCTAGGATCAAGTCCTGCCTCTTCTTCCAATCCAGCTTCCTGCTAATGCATTCCCTGGGAGGTAGCTGGTGATAGCTCAAGTACTTGTGGTTCTTGCCATTTACCGGGAGATCTGGATTGAAATCTCGGCTCAGTTGCAGGCATCTGTGGAGTGAACTAGCAGATATGAGCTCTGTCTCTGAAATAAACATTTGAAAATTACGTAAAAATTGGAAAGGTAAGGAAAAAGATGTATGAATTACTGTGGAGAAGGCACTTTAATACCACATTCCCATAAAGCTAATCCCCAAGAAGATGTGAATGAACAACATATAAAGCAAATGAAGCTAAGACTCACAAGGTCATCAAGCTGGTTTTAACTACATATACTAATGACTTGCAAAATCTCTCCCTTATAAACCTTTCTATTGAACTCAAAACCTACATATTCAGAAGCCTGTTGAATATTTACTCCTGGATTTCCCAGAAACCTCAAACTAATATACCAAAATCAAGTCCATCTTCCCTCAAATACAACACCTTCTTTTTATTCTTGTATTAATGACATCACCATTTACTCAGTTGTCCAAGGTAGCAATTCAAATCCCTTTAAAAAAATTTTTTTTTTAATTTATTTATTTGAAAGGCAGTTAGAGAGAGGAGAAGAAATAAGCAAGAGGTATCTTCCATCTACTGGTTAACTCCCCTATGACCATATCAGCTGGGTCTGGGCCAGGATAAAGCCAGGAGCTTCACCAGAGTCTCCCATGTGGGTACAGGGGGGCCAAGAATTTATTGCTTTCTCAGGCAAATTAGCAGGGAACTAGATTGGAAGTGGAACAGGACTTGAACTTGTGCCTACATGAACTCGACACTGCACCACAGCACCAGCCCCTCAAATCCACTTATTTAAAGAAAGATTTATTGGGCCGGCGCCACGGCTCACTAGGCTAATCCTCCACCTTGTGGCGCTGGTACACCGGGTTCTAGTTCCGGTCGGGGCGCTGGATTCTGTCCCTGTTGCCCCTCTTCCAGGCCAGCTCTCTGCTGTGGCCCGGGAGTGCAGTGGAGGATAGCCCAAGTGCTTGGGCCCTGCACCCCATGGGAGACCAGGAGAAGCATCTGGCTCCTGCCATCGGATCAGTGTGGTGCGCCAGCCGCAGCGCGCCGGCCGCGGCGGCCATTGGAGGGTGAACCAACGGCAAAGGAAGACCTTTCTCTCTGTCTCTCTCACTGTCCACTCTGCCTGTCAAAAAAAAATAATAATAAAAAAATAAAGATTTATTTATTTATTTGAAAGGCAGAGTTACAGGGGAAGGGAGGTAGGAAGGGTGGGAGGTCGTCCATCCACTGGTACACTCCCAAAATGGCCCACAAATGCCAAGACTGGGCTTAGTCCAAAATCTGGAGCTGGGATTCTATCTGGGTCTCCCACATGGTGGGAGGAACCCAGAGACTTAGGTCCTCCTCCACTGCTTCCCCAGGTGCATTACCAGGGAGCTGGATTGGAAGCAGCGCAGCTAGGACTCAACCCAGAGCTCATATGGGATTACTGGAGTCACAGGCAGCAGCTTAATCACTGTGCCACAACATTGACCTCAAATCCATTTCTTCTTTTTCTTAAAGATTTATTTTATTTATTTGAAAGGCACAGTTACAGGGAGAGGAGAAGAGATAGCGAGATTTTCCATCCCCTGGTTCACTCCCCAAATGGCCACAATGGCCATATCTGAGCTGGTCTCAGCCAGGAGCCAGGAGCTTTCTTCAGGTCTCCCATGTGGGTGGCAGGACCCAAGCACTTGGGCCATTTTCCGCTGCTTTCCCAGGTGCTTTAGCAGGGAAATGGATCAGAAGTGGAGCAGCCGGGACTTAAATTGGTGCCCATATGGGATGCCTGCACTGCAGGCAGTGGCTTAACACATTACACCAAAACACTGGCCCCTCAATTCCATATCTGATAATTCCTTTTTCCTTACTTATCCTTCAATATAAAGTCAATGAAAGCACAACTCCACCATTACCACCCTGAGATCCTCAATATCTTTCAAGTGATTATCACACAACTTCCTAACTAACTAGTCTCTGACGCCAATTTCAGTTTTTTAAATCTTTCACACTGTCAGTTATTTTCATTTCTTTTCTTTTTTTTAAGATTTATTTACTTGTAAGTCAGAGTTACAGAGAGAGAGGAGAGACAGAGAGAGCGAGAGGGAGAGAGGTGTCTCCCATCTGCTAGTTTATTCCCCAGTTGGCCCCAATGGCTGGAGCTGCACCGATCCAAAGCCAGGAGCCAGGAGCTACCTCCTGGTCTTCCCATGCAGGTGCAGGGGCCCAAGGACTTGAGCCATCTTCTACTGTTTTTCCAGGCCACAGAAGCTAGGAGCCAGGAGCTTCTTCTGGGTGTCCAACAAGGGGTACAGGGGCCCAAGGATTTGGACCAACTTCTACTGCTTTCCCAGGCTATAGCAGAGAGCTGGATCAGAGCAGCTGGGACTAGAACCGGCACCAATATGGGATGCCGAGGTTTCAGGCCAGGGCTTTAACCTGCTGTGCCACAGCACTGGCCCCCAAACATGCTACTTGTGACACCAGCATCCCAGTATCAGAGCCAGCTGGACTGAACCCAGGCTGCTCTGCTTCTGATCCAGCTTGCTGCTGGTGCACGTGAAGCCTGGAACTCTATCTGGCTCTCCCACTTAGGTTACAGGAGCACAACCTGTTAGGCCATCTACTGCTGCTTTCCCAGGCACATTAACAGGGAGCTGAAATGGAAGTGAAGCAGCTGAGATTTGAACCAGCACTCATACAGGGAGCTGACATTAACCTACTGTGCCACAACACCAGTCCCTATTCCTAATTTTTCATGTTTTTCCCTACTAGCTTTAGTCAATTCCCAGAAAACTTGTAAGTAAATCTTTAACCACTTCTTAAATGACCCATATTTTCCTATTAAATAGTATAATCCAATACTGCACCAAACCACCATTTCATTACTTAGCTATTAAATTGGATTACTTATTTCCCTCCTTTTATTAAATATATCTCTAATAAAGCAAATTCAGAATTTTTCCTGTCAAATTGGATTCCTCTTCATTCTAAGTCATGGAGCTCTCAGAAGGATAAAATCAAGACCTTGAGAGGCAGTGGAAAGACAGAAATAGATATTAAACACTTCCCTAAGAAAATACTCACTTCTCACCAGGAGTACAGTGACTTCACACATATTTCCCCTCTGGTCAGCTGAGAGGCTGCAGGCCTTCTCGTGGCCACTCTACTTCTCACACTCAACTCTGACTTCTCAAATTTGTTATATTAGAATCATCTTTTTCGTTTTATTTTAAAGGCAGAAAGACAGAACCACCTGCTGGTTCAGTCCCCAAATGCCCTCAACAGCCAGGGATGGGAGAGGCTGAAGCCAGGAGCCCAGAACTCAATCTAGGTCTCCTATATAGGTAGCATATCAGCTACCACGATGGTAGACCATCATCTGCTGCCTCCCAGGATGTACGTTAGCAGGAAGCTGGTTCAGAAGTATAGTAGCTCCCTCTGTCTCCCTCTCTCTGTAACGCTGCCTTTCAAATAAATAAAAAAAATCTAAAGGGTGGGGGGCACTGTGGCATAATGGGTTAAACCATGGCCTGCAATGCTGGCATCTCATATGGGTACCGGTTTGAGTCCTGGCTGTTCTACTTCCAATCCAGCTCCCGGTTAATGCACCTGGAAAAGCAGCAGAAAATGGATGAAGTGCTTGGGCCTCTGCATCCACGTGGGAGATCCATAAGAAGCTCCTGGCTTCAGCTTGGTCCAGCCCTGGCCATTGGAGCCACTTGGGGAGTGAACCAGCAGATGGAAGATCTGTCTCTGTCACTCCCTCTCTCACTCTGTAATTCTGCCTTAAAAATTAAAAAAAAAAAAAAAAAAAAAAAAAAAAAAGTGGAATAGCTGGGATTTGACTAGGTACTCTGATATAAAACACAGGCCTCCCAAGTAGCAACTTTACTGCTATGCCATGCACCTGCCCCAGAATTATTTCTTTAAATTGCTATAATATTTTAGGAGTTTCAAATCTGTTAGGCTTATGTTTCCTCTGAAAACCTTCCAAGCTCCCTCCCTGCCCTGGTCTGCTGCATTATAAAATATTACTCTGCCAAAGTCTTAGCTCATTTTCCCCCTTGCTTGTCCTGATACAGTGGTATATATCAATAATGCCTTGGAGCCAGTGCTGTGGTACAGCGGGTAAAGCTGCCGCCTGCAGTGCTGGCATCCCATATGGGCACCAGTTCAAGTCCTGGCTGCTCCACTTCCAATCTAGCTCTCTGCTATGGCCTGGGAAAGCAGTAGAAAATGGCCCAAGTCCTTGGGCCCCTGCACCCACATGGGAGACCTGAAAGAAACTCCTGGCTCCTGCCTTTGGATTGGCATAGCTCCAGCTGTGGCCAGCTGGGGAGTGAAACAACAGATGGAAGACCTCTCACCCCCACCTCTGCCTTTCAAATAAATAAATCTTAAAAAAAAATAATAATGCCTTTTCCTCTTCCATTTTCAGCATTACTGTCTACTAGGAATGTCCTAAATTCCTTGTGCACAAGGGCCTATCCTGGAGGCCCAATATAGGATGCCGAAAGATAACAGCTGCATCCAACTTTTCATGAATTTTTTTTTTTTTTTTTTTTTTTTTTTTGACAGGCAGAGTGGACAGTGAGAGAGAGAGACAGAGAGAAAGGTCTTCCTTTGCCGTTGGTTCACCCTCCAATGGCTGCCGCGGCCAGCGCGCTGCGGCCGGCGCACCGCGCTGATCCGATGGCAGGAGCCAGGAGCCAGGTGCTTTTCCTGGTCTCCCATGGGGTGCAGGGCCCAAGCACCTGGGCCATCCTCCACTGCACTCCCGGGCCACAGCAGAGGGCTGGCCTGGAAGAGGGGCAACCGGGACAGAATCCGGCGCCCTGACCGGGACTAGAACCCGGTGTGCCGGCGCCGCTAGGCGGAGGATTAGCCTAGTGAGCCGCGGCGCCGGCCCATGAATTATTATAACAAACTGTACCTCCTCTAGGTCATTTACTCTACTTCACCAATTCTAAGACTTTTTTTCCCCGCATTTTTAAAATCTCTGAAAAGATACTTCTTATAACTGATAGCATGTCAGTCTGATTAGCAACATTCCTTACAATCACTGAAACGCCAGACTGGATGAAATCAATGCATTACATTCTACAGTGATTACTTTGCATATTTGTTTCTTTCACTAGGCTGTGAACTGCCACAGGGCAGGGGCTATGTCATAATCATCTTTGACTAGCAAAGATTCAGACACGAAAAGAGTATATAAAAGGCACGCATCTGGCATAGTGGTTAAGATGCTACATGGGATGGCCAAATCCCACAATGAAGTGCCTTCATTTGGGTCCAGATCCACTTTTGACCTAGCTTCTTACACATACCCTGGGAGACAACAGATGATGGCTCAAGTATTTGGGTCCCTGCCACTGACATAGGAGACCTGGACTGAGTCCTAGTCACTGGCTTCAGACTGGCCCACCCTCAGCCATTGCAGGGATTTGGGGAATTAACCAGCAGATAGATCTGTCTCTGTCTGCCTTTCAGATACATAAGCTTAAAAAATGTTTTAAGAACGTGTAGTCAGCAAACACTAGGAACAATTACTATTTATTTAGCATTTACCAAATATGAGGCACCATTCTAAACATTGCTCATGTATTAATCTCACTGAACTCTAAAAACAACCCCATGAAGTACCATTTTTTTTAAAGATTTATTTATTTATTTGAAAAGCAGAGTTACGGGG
Organism: Oryctolagus cuniculus; assembly: GCF_964237555.1. Classification (NCBI taxonomy): domain Eukaryota; kingdom Metazoa; phylum Chordata; class Mammalia; order Lagomorpha; family Leporidae; genus Oryctolagus; species Oryctolagus cuniculus. The sequence goes on from NC_091448.1 coordinate 44,314,577, forward strand.
GGGGGGGGGTACAGAGGCTGAGAGAGAGAGAGAGAGAGAGAGAAAAGAGAGAGAAAGAACGAACTTCCATCCGCTGGTTCAATCCTCAAATGACTACAATGGCCAGGTCAAATCCAGGAACTTCATCTGGGTCTCTGACATGGGTACAGGGTCCAAGCACTTGGGCCTTTTTCTGCTGCTTTCCCAGATGCATTAACAGGGAGCTGGATCAAAAGTGGTAAAGCCAGGACTCAAACAGGTGCCCATATGGGATATGGGTAGGCCACAGCTTTACCCATCATGCCACAGCACTGGTACCCCCCCTTATTTTCTTTATAGATGAAAAACCTAAGGAATGGACATTTTAGATGAGCATATTCAAAGATATATAATAAAGCTGCAGAAGATCTGAACCCATGTTTACTGATGATGATTCCTGATCATTGGTTATCATTTTTCTTTTTTTTTTTTTTTTTTTTTAACTTTTATTTAATGAATATACGTTTCCAAAGTACGAATAATGGATTACTATGGCTTCCCCCCCATACCGTCCCTCCCACCCACAACCCTCCCCTGGTTATCATTTTTCAGCAAATATTTAATGAGCAATCACTAAGGGTAACTAACTGTACTAAACTAGCAAACCCTAATCATAAGAAAACTATGTGAACCATAGATCTAGTCTTTAAAAAAAAAAAAAAAAAGATTTTATTTATTTGAAAGGCAGATTACAAGAGAAAGGAAGAGACAGAGATCTTCCATTCACTGGTTCACTCTCCCCAAATGGTCATGATGGTCAGGGCTAAGACAGGCCAATGGCAGGAGCCAGGAACTCCATCCCGATCTCCTACATGGACTGCAGGTGGCCAAGTACTCAGGCCACCTTCAACTGCTGTTCAAGGAACATTAGCAGGAAGCTGTATTGGAGGTAAAGCACACATATGGGAAGCGGAAATAGCAGGCAGCAGCTGAACTTGCTGTGCCACGGCAGGTGTTGTGGTTTTAGCAGGTCAAGCCTCCACTTGCAATGCTAGTATCCCATATGGGCGCCAGTTTGAGACCTGGCTGCTCCATTTCTGATCCAGCTCCCTGCTAATGCTCCTGGGAAAGCAACAGAATACAGCCCAAGTGTTTGGGCCGCTGCACCCACATGGGAGACTTGAAAGAAGTTCTGAGCTTCTTGCTTTGGGTTGGCCCAGCCCCAGCTATTCTGGCCATTTGAGAGTGAACCAGTTGGGGTCGGCGCTGTGGCATAGCGGGTACAGCCACCGCTTGAGGTGCCAGCATCCCATATGGGTGCCGGTTCAAGTCCCAGCTGCTCCACTTCCGATCCAGCTCTCTGCTATGGCCTAGGAAAGCAGAAGATGGGCCAAGTCCTTGAGCTCCTGCACCCACGTGGCAAGACCCGGAGGAGGTTCCTGGCTCCTGGCTCCAGGCCTTGGATCGGCACAGCTCCAGCCATTGCAGCCAATTGGGGAGTGAACCAGCAGATGGAAGACCTTTATCTTTCTCTCTGCCTCTCCTTCTCTCTCTGTGTAATTTTTTCAAATAAATAAATAAATCTTAAAAAAAGAGTGAATCAGTAGATGGAAGATCTCTGTCTCTCCTCCTTTCTTTGTAACTCTGCCTTTCAAATAAAAATTTTTAAAAATCTATAAAAAAGGCCGGCGCCCTGGCTCAATAGGCTAATCCTCCGCCTTGCGGCGCCAGCACACCGGGTTCTAGTCTCGGTCGGGGCGCCGGATTCTGTCCCGGTTGCCCCTCTTCCAGGCCAGCTCTCTGCTGTGGCCCGGGAGTGCAGTGGAGGATGGCCCAAGTCCTTGGGCCCTGCACCCCATGGGAGACCAGGAGAAGCACCTGGCTCCTGGCTTTGGATCAGCGTGGTACGCCGGCCGCAGCGCGCCGGCCGCAGCGGCCATTGGAGGGTGAACCAACGGCAAAAGGAAGACCTTTCTCTCTCTCTCTCACTGTCCACTCTGCCTGTCAAAACAAAACAAAACAAAACAAATCTATAAAAAAAATGAACATGTACACCACAATGCTGGTCCCAATAGATCCACAGATCCACTTTTTTTTTAAGATTTATTTATTTGAAGGCTAATCCTCCGCCTGCGGTGCTGGCACCCCGGGTTCTAGTCCCGGTCAGGGCACCGGATTCTGTCCCGGTTGCTCCTCTTCCAGTCTAGCTCTCTGCTGTGACCCAGGAGTGCAATGGAGGATGGCCCAAGCCCTTGGGCCCTGCACCCGCATGGGAGACCAGGAAAAGAACCTGGCTCCTGGCTTCGGATCCATGCGGTGCACCAGCCACAGCGGCCATTGTGGGGTGAACCAACGGAAAAGGAAGATCTTTCTCTCTCTCACTGTCCACTCTATCAAAAAAAAATATATATATATATTTATTTGAAAGACAAAGATAGAGAGGGAGGAGAGATATCTTCCATCAGCTGGTTCACTTCCCAAATCGTTGCAATGGCCAGGAATGGGCCAAGCCTAAGCCAAGAACTTCTTCCAGGTCTCCCATGTGGATGCAGGGATCCAAGCACCTGGGCCATCTTTCACTACTTTCCAGGCACATTAGTAGGGAGATGGATTAGCAATGGGACAGGAACTGGTGTCAATAGGGGATGCTGGCACTGCAGGCTGAGGCTTAACCTTTTACATCATAGCATTGGCCCCAACCCATTCATTTTTTTTTTTTAATGAGAATCTTTGTACTTTTTTTAAGATTTATTTATTTATAAGTCAGAGTTACAGAACAAAAAGGAAAGACAGAGATTTTTCATCTGCTGGTTCATTTCCAAATGGCCAAAACAGCTGGGGCTGGGCCAGGCCAAAGCCAGGAGTCAGGAGCTTCTTCCAGTATCCCACATGGGTACAGGGGACCAAGCACCTGGGCCATTCTCCATCGTTTTCCCAGGCACGTTAGTAGGGAGCTGGATTGGAAGCGGAGCAGCCAGGACTTGAACCACCACCCATATGCGATGCCAACGCTGCTGATGGCTTTTTTTTTTTTTTTTTTTTTTTTTTTTTTTGACAGGCAGAGTGGACAGTGAGAGAGATAGAGACAGAGAGAAAGGTCTTCCTTTACCGTTGGTTCACCCTCCAATGGCCGCCACGCTGCAGCCGGCGCACCACACTGATCCGATGGCAGGAGCCAGGTGCTTCTCCTGGTCTCCCATGGGGTGCAGGGCCCAAGCACTTGGGCCATCCTCCACTGCACTCCCTGGCCATAGCAGAGAGCTGGTCTGGAAGAGGGGCAACCGGGACAGAATCCGGCGCCCCGACCGGGACTAGAACCCGGTGTGCCGGCGCCGCAAGGCGGAGGATTAGCCTATTGAGCCACGGCGTCAGCTTTGCTGATGGCTTCTTAACCTGCTGCATCACAACACCAGTACCTAGATCCACTCTTGAATCATTTACCCTCCAATCATCAGGAGTAACCTACAGTTTCACTGAGTTAAATCTATTCTATGGCCAGCGCCGCGGCTCACTTGGCTAATCCTCCGCCTGCGGTGCTGGCACCCCAGGTTCTAGACCCGGTTGGGGTGCTGGATTCTGTTCCAGTTGCTCCTCTTCCAGTCCAAATCTCTGCTGTGGCCCAGGAAGGCAGTGGAGGATGGCCCAAGTCCTTGGGCCCCTGCACCCGCTTGGGAGACCAGGAGGAAGCACCTGGCTCCTGGCTTCGGATTGGCGTAGCTCCGGCCGTGGCGGCCATTTCGGGGGTGAACCAACGGAAGGAAGACCTTTCTCTCTGTCTCTCTCTCACTTTCTAACGCTGTCTGTCAAATAAATTAAAAAAAAAAAAAAAAGAAACAAAGATTATTTTTACACCAATATTCTAGTAAAAAATAGGATTAAAAACACCAAAATTTTGTTTTTAAATGGAACATTTTTAAAAAGCTTTCCCTGAGCAATGAGATGCATTAAGAACTTTGATTCATTTTTGAGTTAATAAACCTTATTCCTTTTATTTTAGCCCTTGTTAGGTCAGAGTATCACTGGAAGACTTTATATCCCCTAGCTCATTCCCACTTCGGACAGACAGCTCACACAAAGGCAATCATTCAATGCACTCACCACCCCTTTCCCTCTCCCAGGTTAAGTCCTCATCTGCTAACTGTCATCTACTATATAAAAATCACCATAAATAGCATAGAAAATAGGAGAAAAGGACAGGAAATTCTCATCACAGCTGAACAAACATCTATTACTTTAACATAACATAACACGAGTGGTATTTATGAGCTTGCCTGAACTTCTAGAAATTTCCAATAGAGAGAAAATGTACTACCAACATTAAAAGTACTAAGCAGGGGCCGGCACTGTGGTGCAGCAGATTAACACCCTGACCTGCAGTGCTGGCATCCATATGGGCACTGGTTTGAGACCCAGCTGCTCCACTTCCGATCCAACTCTCTGTTATGGCCTGGGAAATCAGTAGGGGATGGCTCAAGTGCTTGGGCTCTTACACCTGCATGGGAAACCTGGAAGAGGATCCTGGTTCCTGGCTTTGGATTAGCTCTGCTCTGGCCATTGCAGCCATTTGGGGAGTGAACCAGCAGATGGAAGACCTCTCTCTCTCTCTCTGACTCTACCTCTCTCTGTAACTCTTTCAAATAAATAAAAAATAAATCTTCAAAACAAAACAAAAAAATAAATTTGTATACTGTAATGATTTAATACAACAGTAACAAATGTTCTCCTCTAAATAATCAGTGTTACAAACAGGGAATTTATTAAGGTTGCCGTGAAACTAGAACTCAAAAGTTTAAAATCATACATTACTGTGCACTTTGAGGAAAGAGAGGTTAAACATGTTTTACAGACAGAAAAAGTAATGACAACTAGGGGTCATGTCTTCCATTCCTATAAAATAATTCACTTCCCTTATCTGTGTATCTTCAAAGAGCTAGTGCAGCCACTGCCTACCTTTAGTCAACTAAAGACGAACCACTCACTAACTTCCAAAAGCGTCACCGTTTCAAGCTCCCAGTTCTCAGAGCCAGCAAAGCTGAAGCATCTGTTTCTTTCTGTCCTTTCGAAAGGAGTTCGCACCTCTCTCAAAAGCTGCAGCTACAAAGCCACGTTCTCTCTCTGGAAGCACAGAGTTTAACTCTGTCCAATGCTTTGTGTACCCTAAAAAACAACAACAACAAAGGCTCAGGAGTGTCCCTCCAGCCTCTCAGAAAAGAACCAGCCACCCCTTGGGCTCTTGAACAGCTGCTCTGTCTTTTTCTGTGAGACACTCTGCCCAGGAGGTTCCAGAGACAGACAGGGTAACAAAAAAAGTTGAAAAGCTGCTGTACGCTCATCTGACCTCCAGAATAGAGACAGGGCCCTGGGGCAACTCAGAGACTTCTTTGCAAAAGCAATACTTTTTACAATTTAAAAATAACAAATTGCATTCGTACACCCCTCACTGGGCAGCCCTCCCAGCTTGTCTCAAAGTAGTTTCCTCAACTCATAATAAAACACATTAGTGCCAACTGTGCTACAAGAGAACCTGAGTGAGCTATGTTCAGAAAACATTTAACAGACCGGCCCTCCATTCTCCATTTCCTTCCTCTTGGATGAGCAGCTACATGCCATTCCTTTTTTTTTTTTCCCCACAAATATAAAACAGTATTTTTCCTACAGAATCTGATGGCTAATTTGTCAAATCACTGAAGAAACTTATGCAGGTTTTACAAACAATAAGGCTGGGCCTGGACAGAGAAATCAGTCATTGCATTAACAACAGTCAAGAGTAAAATCCAGAGGCCACCTTTGTGGCTTAGCGGGTAAAGCCTTCGCCTGCCACGCCAGCATCCCAAATGGGTGCACTTGTAGGAGTCCCAGCTGCTCCACTTCCCATTCAGCTCCCTGCTAATGCGCCTGGGAAAGCCAAAAGAGGATGGCTCAAGTGTTTGGCCCCCTGTACCCACGTGGGAGGCCCCGAAGAAGCTCCTGGTTTAGGCATGGTCCTCTTTCCCCTAGACTGTTGCAGCCATTTGGAGAGTGAACCAATGGATGGAAGATCTCCTTTTCTCTTCCTCTATAACTTTACTTTTCAAATAAATACAATAAACCTTTAAAAAAAAGAGTAAAATCCAGGAATAATCTTGGTGATATATTAGCATCAGCACTAAATCATCAACAGTCTCAATCACAAGCATACTGACTGCCAATAGCTGGTTTGAAGCACATCTTCCAAAGGTGCAGAAAGGCTAAGTGGGGCCTGCCCAAGGTTATCTATCAGCTTTATCAGCACTGGACTTGGTTTCGAACCTGTCTGACTGCAAGCCCCTAGCTCTTTGCCCAGACTGCTCCGGGCTTCAAACACAGGGCTCCTGAGTTCGATCCTTTGCCCAGAGTAGCCCAGCTAACTCCGGGCGACCGGCCCTTCCCTGCCTGGTTCAGAGCTGGATTCTTCAGCTGCAGCTGGGCTTTCATCCTCCTCCACCACCACCACCACCCCCCGCGACCATTCTCTGAAAGAAGCGGAAAGGGAGAGGCGACCGAAAGCTCCTGGGGGAAGGGATGATGACAAACGAGGGAGCTCAAGACACTGGCCCTGCCGTGACTTGCTTTCACTCCACAGCGCGCAACTCCTTCCCTCCACAAGGGACCCAGCTCCGGAGCCTCCGATATGGCCACCCGTGCCCCAAATTCCCACCTCAAACTGTCCCTCCCCCACACCCCTCAGTCCCCGACAGGCAGAGTTCATTCCCCCACATCGTGGTATCCTTCCGCCAGACAACCCTCCTTCCCCGCTGTCGCCTACTCCCTTCCATCACACTCACTGTCGGTGACTGGGCCCGGCCCTCATGGCTGCTCCGTTGCCGCCCGCCGCCACCACCGCAGCTCCACGCCCCGGCCCCTCTCAGTCACCGCAGCCGCCGTCGGGACTCGCCGGGAGCTGCTCCTGCGCCTGCGCAGCCTCGAGCGTCGGGGCCCTCTTGGGCCGCCCGCGCCTGCGCACCTCGCGCAGGGAGCGTCTTCCTCAGTGCCTGATGGCCTGGATCTCTGAGTCAGGTGGACATGGCCGCTGGCAATGAATACTCATTAGGCCTAGGGAATTTGACCTCTGCCTAGGGGTTTGAGGCTTCTGAGTGCCTTTCCTAGGTTACTAAATTCTTGGGCCGTACTTGCTGTAAGAGACCACAGATTTAATGGTGTTTCCAACATTCTGGATCCTGCTTGCCTTTAAGGCGTGAATTCAGGTGCTCCAAGGCGACCACTGATAATAAATTTGAGTTTCTTTCAAGAAGACCATCGCGTCTAGAATGCATTAAGAGTATTTATGTAATTGGGAACTTTGACATTCCAGAAAACACTACTGGTCAGGAGGTGCTGGGAAGCCCTAGGGACTTTGTTAAGGTGGTGACTTCACCTTGAATGCACAGGGACACTGCTAAGTTGAGGACATATTTTTCATGTTCGTGCTGTTTATTGGATGGAAATGTCCTAGAAATCCTATATGGCCCGTCAAGGAATTTGCAGCAGAGTAGTCCCCCTATAGCTCCAGCTCTCACTATGGAGGCTGGCCATTTGTAAACTGGCTGTGAAAATCAGATCTTTAGCCCAGTGAGACCAAACTTGCAGCCCCAAAACCACGGTGCTGCTATGGTATAACAAGGTACCAAGCTCGATCAAGTCCTGGTATTTCAACATTACAGACTTGAAAGGAGCTGGCAATGCAATGCACTGCCACCAAAGGGAAAAGCAGGTACAAGATTAAGGATACCACTGACATCATTTTCATGTTATCTCCAGGCTTGGCCTCCCATCTACCAAGTTTGGACAGAAAGGAATAGGGGAGGGAAGGAGGAGAGAAGCTATTTTCTTTCAGAGAAAGATGTTAAGGAGTGGGCACTTGGCACAGCACTTGAGAGATTACTTGGAACATTTGCATTCTATATCAGAGCGCCTGGTTGGAATCCCAGCTCAGCTTACTGCTAACGTGTACCCTGGGAGGCAGCAGATGAGGGATCCAGTACCTAGACCTGGATTGAGTGGTCTTGGATTTGGCATAAAAAAGCCCTGGCTGTTGCAAGCATTTGGGGAGTGAAGAAGCAAATGGAAGATCTTTGTCTCTCTCTGCCTTTGGAATAAGTAAATAAATTTTTGTTTTTAAAAAAAGGATGTAAGGATGTTTTATACTCTATACAAAAATGATTCCTGATTCCAGGATCTGATATGAATCTTTTAACTCCTAGACTAAGATTAATGGACATTTTCTTCATTTTGTAAAGAAGCAAAAATAACCTCTGAGTAAAGGTTGAGAATGCGAAAATGGTATTTCACAGAGACGTTAGAGATAATAGAGACTGCTCGTGACTAATATTTTTTTTGTGAAAGGAGGCAGGAAGAAATATACAGGTGCATATAATGGGGTTCTCAAGCCATTAAGAAATAAAGGGGGTCGGCGCCGTGGCTCACTTGGCTAAACCTCCACCTGCAGCGCCGGCACCCTGGGTTCTAGTCCTGGTTGGGGCGCCGGATTCTGTCCTAGTTGCTCCTCTTCCTGTCCAGCTCTCTGCTGTGGCCCGGGAAGGCAGTGGAGGATGGCCGAAGTCCTTGGGCCCTGCACCCGCATGGGAGACCAGAAGAAGCACCTGGCTCCTGGCTTCGGATCAGCACAGCGTGCCAGCCGTAGCGGCCATTTGTAGGGTGAACCAACGGAAGGAAGACCTTTCTCTCTGTCTCTCTCTCTCACTGTCTAACTCTGCCTGTCAAAAAGAAAGAAAGAAGGAAAGAAGGAAAGAAGGAAAGAAAGAAAGAAAGAAAAGGAAAGGAAAGAAAAGAAAGAGGGGCTGACATTGTAATGTAGCAAGTTAAGCCACTACCTGTGACCCAGCATCCCATATGGGTGCCAGTTCAAGGCCTTTGCTGCTCCATTTGCAATCCAGCTCCCTGTTAAAGTGCCTGGGAAGGCAATAGAGGATGCCCAAGTGCTTGGGCTCTTGCACCCATGTGAGAGATCTGGAAGAAGCTCTTGGCTCCTAGCTTTGGCCTGGCCCAGCCCTGGCCATTGTGGCCATTTCAGGAGTGAGCCAGTGGATGAAGGATCTTCCTTTCTTTGTCTCCCCTTTCTCTATAACTCTGCCTTTCAAATAAATAAATAAATAAATCTTTTGAGAAAACAAAAAAGTCACTCCCCGACACCTTCTCAGAGAAGCACGTAAGAGTCTAAGGACTCTTTCTTATCAGATATTTGTAATTTTATTTTTAAGACTTATTTATTATTTAATTGACAAGCAGAGTTAGAGACAGATTCCATCTGTAGGTTAATTCCCTAAATGGTTACAACTGCTAGAGCTGGGCCAAGTGGAAGCCAGGAGCCTGGAACTCCATCTGGGTCTCCCATGTAGGTAGCAAAAGCCCAAGGACTTGGACCATACTCTGCTTTCCCAGGCACATTAACAGGGAGCTGGATTCAAAGTAGAGCAGCCAGGAATTGAACCAGTGCTTGTATGGGATGCCAGCACTGTAGGTAGTGGATTAACCCACTGTACCACAATGCCGGCCCTATGTTTGCAATTTTCACCATATGCTGCCTGTACATTGCATCTAATGCAGACACTGGAGAAGCAACTCTACATAAGATGCAGACCCAATGTATGCCCTCCCTCCCACCTAGCCAGAACTTTTTTTTCTTCTGTAGGCCTATCTTAAGATTAAAAAAAGAGGAAAAAAAGGCAAGAGCTAATAGAAGCATGGTAGGAAGGCAGGACATCCTGTGGGTAACAACCAGGATCAGTCTCTTACTCCTGGCTCAGAAGAGTTGTAGTTAACTGTAAAAGTATTACCATTTGGTAAGAGAACACATTCGATACCACAGGTCAACTGCAGAGCCAGGAAGAATGGACGCCTAAAAAGAAGACCATAGTTAACCCTGACGTATTAGGGAACTGTGCCTTCCTAACTGCTGCTGGTGCCCTGCTGGAACGCACATAACAAGAGTAAATCTTCCTATATTTGAACTATGCTGGGCCTACTTGAATTTTTTACCATGGGCAGAATAATGAGGTTTTTTTTTTGCCCCACTAAACATTTATTTATTATGTCCAGTGAGTCATTCAGAGAACCAACCCTGCTCCATCCTCAGGCTCACTCCAGGCATGTAGCACTAACCCAAGCCTATCATTTAATATGTACGTAACATTTCCTGAGCTACAGTGATTGTCTCTGGCGTGGACACATAGCCTAGATAGAGCCAAAAGGCACAAGGAGAAATCTGATCCTGGGAAAATCTTGTCTTTCCCACTGCAGCTGGATGTATAATTCCTGAATTTGCTGCAGCCATGTTGCTACTACAAGGAGAGAGCCAATCCAGAGAAAGAGATGATTCATTCCGTCATTGGTTAAAAATCAACTGGGTCTTGGGGCCGGCACTGTGGCATAACAGGTAGAGCCGCCACCTGCAGGGCTGGCATCCCATATGGGTGCTGGTTCAAGTCCCGGATGCTTCACTTCCAATCCGGCTCTCTGTTATGGCCTGGGAAAGCAGTGGGAGATGGCCCAAGTCCTGGGAGGCCTGGAGAAAGCTCCTGGCTCCTGGCTTTGGATCGGCACAGCTTCGGCTGTTGATGCCAACAGGAGAGTGAATCAGCAGATGAAAGATCTCTCTCTCTCTCTCTCTCTCTCTCTCTCTCCCCCTGCCCCTGCCTCTCTGTCACTCTTTCAAATAAATAAATAAATAAATCTTTTTTTTAAATCAACTGGGTCTCTTTTTTAAAATAGATATATATATATTTTTTTTTTTGAAAGAGTTACAGAGAGAGAGGTAGAGACACAGAGAGTCTTCTATCTACTGGTTCACTCCCCAAATGGCCACAATGGCCTGAGCCAAGCCGATCTGAAGCCAGGAGCCCAGAGCTTCTTCCAGGTCTCCCACGCCGATGCAAGGGCCCTAGCACTTGTGCCATCTTCCACTGCTTTTCCAAGCCATAGCAAGGAGCTGGATTGGAAGTGGAGCAGCCAGGGCTAGGACCAGCACCCTTACCAGGTGCCAGCATGGCAGCCCAGGGCTTTAACCTGCTACATCACAGCGCCAGCCCTAGTTGGGTCTCTATTATGGGCCAGACGCTGTTCTAGGTGCAGGAAATACAGCAGTGAACACACAGGCCCTGTCCTCAAAGATCTTGTAGTCTAGCAGGGGACATACAAAATAACACCAAACACAGAACACTCACTATCTACCAAGCATTTACAATGTATCAATTATCTCAATCATCATGAGGGTGCTGTCATTATCCCTATTTTGTAGGTGAGGAAACTGAATTAGAAATTACTTGCTCAGGGTCATATAGTAAATAATGAGGCTGAGAATCAAACACAGGGTTTCTGGTTCTATAATCTGTATGGAGTAGGCACTTGGCCTAGAGGCTAAGATGGCTGCATCCCATATTAGAGCATCTGAGTTCAATTTCTGGCTCTGGCTGTTGATTTCAGCTTAGAGTCAAAGCCGACCCTAAAAGGCAATGTGTGAGACATGGATTTAATTCCAGGCTCCCAGCTCCAGATGCAGACATTTGGAGAGACATACCAGCAGATGGGAGATATCTCTCTCTCCCCTCCCCAACTCCATCTCCTCTGCCTCTCCATAAATAATTTTTTAAAACTTTATACTTTGTATACTTAATCATTGTATTATAATCTGCCTTGTCATAAGAGGATACAAGGGGGGCTGGTGTTATGGCATAGTGTGTTAAGCCCTGGCCTGCAGCGCCAGCATCCCTTATGGGCGCTGGTTCGAGTCCCAGCTACTCCACTTCCAATCCAGCTCCCTACTAATGTGCCTGGGAAAGCAGCAGAGGATGGCCCAACTCCTTGGGCCCCTGCATCCACGTGGGAGACCTGGCTCCTGGCTTTGGATTGGCTCAGCTCCAGCCATTGCGGCTACTTGGGGAGTGAACCAGTGGATGAAAGACCTCTCTCTCTCTGTTTCTAGCTCTCTAACTCTTTCAAATTAAAAAAAAAAAGAAAGAAAAAGAAGAAGATACAAGGTTCTAAGAGAGGATTTAGCCAGATATGGAAGGAAGAGCACATATGAAGGCCTGGAAGTGACAAACAATATTAGGCAATTGGGGGTCTGAAAGAAATTCAGTTGAGATTGGAAAGAACAGTGACAAGCTTTGCAACTAGAGATGTAAACCACAGCCAGTTAATTACTTTGTACTCTATTCTGAGGTCAGTGAAGCTATGGGGTCAGACTTGGTCAGACTGGGGCCATCAAAATCAGGAAGACCCCACTTTCAGCATATCAGATATTTGCTAAACAGGATCTCCTCAAAAATTATTTATCTGAAAGGCAAGAGGTGTGTGTGTGTGTGTGTGTGAGAGAGAGAGAGAGAGAGACAGAGAGAGAGAGAGAGAGAGAGAGAGAGAATCTTCTGTTTATTCCCCAAAACCCACAACAGCCAGGGTTAGGCCATAAGGGCTGAAGCCAGAAGCCGCAAACTCAATCCAAGTCTCCCAAGCAGGTGGCAGGGACCCAACTACCTTAGCAAGCACCTGCTGCATCCTGGGGTGTGCATCAGCAGGAAGCAGCACCAGAAGGCAGAGCCAGGACCTGAACCAAGACGTCCAACATAACATGCAGGCCTAAGGGGCACTTTTTTAAGATTTGTTTGTTTGAAAGGTAGAGTGACAGAAAGAGAGTATGTGTGAGAGAGAGAAGTCATCCATCTGCTGGTTCATTCCCCATAAGGTACCAACTGCTAAAGCTGGGCCAAGCCAAAGCCAGAAACCTGGAACACCATCAGGGTCTTCCCCATGTGTGGCAGGGGCCCAATCCCTTGGGCTATTACCTGCTGTTTCCCAGACACATTAGTAGGGAGCAGAATTAAAAGCTGAGCAGCTAGAATTCAAACCATCACTCTAATATGGGATGTTGACATGGCCATATACAGCTTAACCTGGCATGCCACAACATTGGCCTAAGGGGCATTTTAACCCCCTACACCAATTGCTGAATCTAGGATCATTTCAGGTAGCAATAAACACCGTGAAAAGCCTTTCTGAGGAAGTGATAGTTGAGCTGAGACCTGAATAGGGAACAGAGAGCAGATTTGGAAGTAAACAGGAGGCAGACATAGCAGGTGTAAAGGTCCTAATGCAGAAATGATCTTGGTATATTCAAGGATAGAAAGAATGAGTATGGCTGAAGCCTCCAGTGTATACAAGCCATATAAGGGTTTTGGATTAATCTAGTTGCAACAGGAGGCCACTGGAGGGTTTTATGTATGAAATCCTTCTGTCTCTATCCCTTTAAATCTCTGGAATCCCTCTGCTTCTCCCTACAGCATGCTTGTTATTCTAGCAAGAAAGATAAAGTGACATTTAGTTGGAATAGAATTTGGGGTCAGGCAAGTTTTGTTTTTTGAAAACAAAAAATGAGAGATTAAGCATTTTTTAAATAAATGCTTTTGAAAGAAACATAGTGCATGCAGAAATTGTATACACAAAAGATAATTCATGGACCAAATTCCATGAACATTGAGAGCCTACACTGTTATGAATATACATTAGATAGATATGATTATGATCATCTTCATTTTATGGAAAATTGACACACATAGGAGAGTTTAAATTACTTTTCTAGGAGCCAGCATTGTAGCACAGTGAGTTAAGCTGCTGCTTGCAATGCCAGCATCCAATATGAGCACTGCTTTGAGTCCTAGCTGCTCTACTTCTGAGCCAGCTCCCTGCTAATGTGCCCAAGAAAGCAGCAGAAGATGGCCCAGGTACTTGGACCCCTGCCACCGACTTAGTAGACTTGGATGGAATTCCTGGCTCCTGGCTTCAGCCTGGTCCAGTCCTAGCTGCTGCATTCTTTTGGAAAGTGAACCAGCCATTGGGAGATCTCTCTCTCTGTCTCTGTAATTCTGCCCTTCAAATAAGTAAATTTTAAAAGGGGGTGGGGGCTGCGCTGTGGTGTAATGGGCAGAGGCACCCACCTGCAGTGCCACCACACTATATGGGTGCCAGTTCAAGAACCAGCTGTTCTGGGGCCAGCGCTGTGGCATAGTGGGTAAAGCCATCAGCACTGCCTCCCATGGTCTCACGAGGAGGAAGCTAGAGTCAAGAACTGGAGTACAGGGCTGGCACCGTGGCATAGAGGTAAGCTGCAGCCTGCAGTGCCGGCATCCTGTATGGGCACCAGTTCGAGTCCTGGCTGCTCCACTTCCAATCCAGCAGTAGAAGATGGCCTATGTCCTTGGGCTCCTGCACCCATGTGGGAGACCTGGAAGAAGCTCCTGGCTTCATATCGGCACAGCTTCAGCCGTTGCAGCCACCTGGGGAGTGAACCAGCAGGTGGAAGACCTCTCTCTCTTTCTCTACCTCTCCTTCTCTCTGTGTGTAACTCTGACTTTTAAACAAACAGACAAACGAGCTACTCCACTTCCCATCCATCTCTGCTATGGCCTGGGGCCAGCACTGTGGCATAGCAGGTAAAGCCTCTGCCTGCAGTGCCAGCATCCCAAATGGGCACCAGTTTGAGTCCTGGCTGCTCCACTTCTGATCCAACTCTCTGCTATGGCCTAGGGAAGCAGTAGGAGATGGCCCAAGTCCTTGTGCTCCTGCACCTGCATGGGAGACCTGGAAGAAGGTCCAGGTTCCTGGCTTCAGATCAGCACAGCTCTGGCCATTGTGGCCAATTTGGGAGTGAACCAATAGATGGAACACTTCTCTTTCTCTTTCTGCCTCTGCCTGTCTGTAACTTTGCCTTTCAAATAAATCTTAAAAAAAAAAAAAACAAACAAACAAAAAAAAAAACTTTTCCAAATTCACACAGCTAACAAATAGTAGTGTATAGGAACCCATACGTTTATGTCATGTTTCAATTGATTATCCTTTCCTCACAAAATAAAAAAATTCCCCCTTGTTATCCTTTGTGGGGAAATTCCTGAGAATTTAAAAAGGCATTTTGACTCATTTCCCTCAATTTTTCGTGTCATCCCTGGCATTTTGCCAATATTTTCTGTTGCTCGCACAACAGTACTTAGCCTGCATCCCTTGTATGATTTTTCATTTATATAATTAAGCTCTTCATCTACTTATTGTTTAGCCTGAAATTTTCCCTTCAGGCAAATCACACTTGAAATGGCATTTCACCTCACTGTCTGAGATTCATATTTTTCTGAGTGCTGGCTGTCCTCCATATTTAATGGCATCTTGTTCTCTGGGCACCCATATGCCCAAAGAACATTCAGAATATCATGTTCCAAAAAGGAGAGAAAGCAGCCTGAAAGCTGGAGCCTGGCGCCATTTGTAAACCATGAGTACATTTGGCTCTGTCAGTTCTGTGTCATTCAGAGACCCTCTGATCCTCCATTCCTACAACAGCAGCCTCGCCAGTTGCTTCTGTCCACCCTTCAAAATTCTCCCCTCTCTGTTCCATGTTACCAACCTCCGCATCTATAGGGTCATTGCCACAAGCAAACAATGTTCCATCTCAAAAAAAAAAAAAAAAAAAAAAAAAAGCTTCTCTTAACCCCACAGTCCTCTCCTGCTCTCCTATTACCTCTTTTTGTTCTTTTACCCTGGGAAGAGGAATATAGGTTATGTATTATAACTACAATAAAATTACTCTCCTCTCATTCTTTCTCTCTCTCTCTCTCTCTCTTTTTCTTTTTCTTTTTTTTTTTTTTTTTTTTTTTTTTGACAGGCAGAGTGGATAGTGAGAGAGAAAGTCTTCCTTTTGCTGTTGGTTCACCCTCCAATGGCCACCGCGGCCGGCTCATCGCGCTGATCCGAAGCCAGAAGCCAGGTGCTTCTCCTGGTCTCCCATGGGGTGCAGGGCCCAAGCACCTGGGCCATCCTCCACTGCCCTCCCGGGCCACAGCAGAGAGCTGGCCTGGAAGAGGGGCAACCGGGACAGAATCCGGCGCCCCGACTGGGACTAGAACCTGGGGTGCCGGGTGCCGGCCTCATTCTCTCTTAAACCCAATCCATTTAGGCTTCCACTGAAACCACTGTACTCAAACTCCCTGTCAGGTCACTAATGTCCCTCCCTCCATCCCTCCCTTCCTTCCTTCCTAAGATTTGTTTATTTTAAAGGCAGAGTTAAAGCCGGCGCCGCGGCTCACTAGGCTAATCCTCCGCCTAGCGGCGCCGGCACACCGGGTTCTAGTCCCGGTCGGGGCGCCGGATTCTGTCCCGGTTGCCCCTCTTCCAGGCCAGCCCTCTGCTGTGGCCAGAGAGTGCAGTGGAGGATGGCCCAGGTGCTTGGGCCCTGCACCCCATGGGAGACCAGGAAAAGCACCTGGCTCCTGGCTCCTGCCATCGGATCAGCGCGGTGCGCCGGCCGCAGCGCGCCGGCCGCGGCGGCCATTGGAGGGTGAACCAACGGCAAAGGAAGACCTTTCTCTCTGTCTCTCTCTCTCACTGTCCACTCTGCCTGTCAAAAAAAAAAAAAATAAATAAATTAAAAAAAAAAAAAAAAAAAGGCAGAGTTAGATACAGGCAAAGGCACAGAGAGAGACAGACAGACAGAGAGAGAGAGAGAGGTCTTCTATCCCGTAGTGCACTCCCCAAATGGCCGCAACATCCGGAGCTGAGCCGATCCGGTCTGAAGACACCAGGATGCAAGTTCTACGGTGGAAATTTTGTTCAAATTGTTCATGGATGGTTCTCCAGCATATGGACAGGGTCTACACATAGTAGATGCTTATTACATTCTCATCCTCCCAATCCCCGCAAGATTGATCTGTTTCAAGAGGCTTTAAACGTTGAAGAGAGCACGAAGCCACAAATAGGTCAGAGTACATTGAATGAGATCCTCAGACTTCCTAGAACAGACCGGCAGATTCCAGGTGGCTAAGCCGACCCCTGTTCTTTCTCCACAGCAGAGCAGCCGATGTCTACAGGTGGCACATCCGGATCGGCTGCTCATCCGAACACCGATCCAGGGCCCACTTGCAAGAGGCGAGCACAAAGCAAAGGTGCAAACTGCTAGGGGCCACCGCCGCCCAAAAGGACAAGCCGAAGCGGGACTGGGAGGGAATCCCACAGGCCTGAGCCACGACAGAACTTAAAAACAACCTTAACGGAGACAGACGCACGCGCACAGCCGCTCCCTCGGCGCCAGGAGGACAATTTCTGCCTGTTTGGCCTCGTGGCCTCCCACTGTTCTTAGGAAATCCTAAACGATTCTCACGCTCACAGACTCTAAATTCCACACACGTTTCCCTTTCCTTAGCCTCCGCGGTTCTCCAAAGCCTTTCTTCTTCCTACTACCTCCGACATCCCGTAAGTCTCCGCTTTGTTTGGGCCGCTCTAGCTCTTTTCTACTCGCTAGTTTGTCGGCCGTTTTGTCCAATCACAGATGCCCTCCAGGTCGGCTCCCAGGGTGCATTGCGGTTGTAATGGCTGCCTCCAGCTGGCGTGGGGTTGAGCTTGTTCGAGCCGTTTTAGGGCTCTGGCGGCCGATCCCCAACGCTGCGAGGGGGTGGATGACCCCCTTACCCTTACTAGTAGCAGGCCGTCAACGGAGGGGCGTGTCCTGTGCCGTGGGTACGGCTTCCTGTGGTCGCCGCCTGGCCCCGGACTCTCGCCGTTATGGCCAGGTCTCAGCTCTGGACCACTTACTCGGATTCCCTCAGCCTGACAGTTCGCTGACTCCTTTCGTACCCGCCGTTTCCATGCACAGAGGTAAAGGGTCCAGATAGGTGTTCCCGGGACTGACACGGTTTTAGTACTGAAAGTTCTGTATCAGGGGATATAGTCTTTTATCCTTTTTTTTTTTTTCTTGTCAGTTAGAGAGAGAGACAGAGAAAGGTCTTCCTTTCCGTTGGTTCACATCCCCCCCCCCCCCCCAAATGGCCGCTACAGCCGGCGCGCTGTGCCGATCCGAAGCCAGGAGCCAGGTGCTTCCTCCTGGTCTCGCATGCGGGTGCAGGGCCCAAGCACTTGGGCCATCCTTCACTGCCTTCCCGGGCCACAGCAGAGAGCTGGACTGGAAGAGGAGCAACCGGGACAGACCCGGCGCCCTAACCGGGATAGAACCCGCGGTGCCAGCCTTTGATCCTATTTTAAAGATAGCTATTTTGACACCCTGAGAGCTCCCAGGGATCTCCTAGCAGAGAAATACTATATACATACATATATATATAGAGACAAATAGAGAGAAAGGTCTTCCTTCCATTGGTTCACCCCCCAAATGGCCGCTACCGCCGGCGCTGCGCCGACAGGAGCCCGGTGCTTCCTCCTGGTCTCCCATTCGGGAGTAGGACCCAAGTACTTGCGCCATCCTTCGCTGCCTTCCCGGGCCACAGCAGAGAGATGGACTGGAAGAGGAGCAACCAGGACTAGAACCCGGTGCCCACGTGGGATACCAGCGCATCGGGCGGAGGATTAACCAAGTGAGCCACGGCGCCGGCCCTGAAGATACTATATTCTAACAGTTTGGAAGGGAGAGGGAACCGACCTGATCATGATCAGAAATGCAAAGAGTGTGAGATTGAAGAGCCACAGACACATGCGGAAAACAATCCAATATATGCACGCTAAGCCCTACCGACTTGTCAAGACATTGAGTTACACTTGGGAAATAGCGCGCTTTATTCTTCAGTTAGCAGAGACTGGAGTCTGGTGGGGAGTCTGGAGACCTAAATCGGCAAGTGCAATGCAGTGTCAAGAAGCTAATACAGACAGACTGAGGAAGTTTGTAGAGCCTTCAGACACTCTTAGCAAGGCGAGATGGTCAGAGCTGGAGGAATTTCTGATTTTTTTTTTTTTTTTTGACAGAGTGGATAGTGAGAGAGAGAGAGAGAGACAGAGAGAAAGGTCTTCCTTTGCCGTTGGTTCACCCCTCCAATAGCCGCCACGGCTGGCGCACTGCGGCCGGTGCACCGCGCTGATCCGAAGCCAGGAGCCAGGTGCTTCTCCTGGTCTCCCATGGGGTGCAGGGCCCAAGCACTTGGACCATCCTCCACTGCCTTCCCAGGCCAGAGCAGAGAGCTGGCCTGGAAGAGGGGCAACCGGGACAGAATCTGGCACCGCTAGGTGGAGGATTAGCCTAGTGAGCCGCGGCGCCGGCTGGAATTTCTGATTTTATCTAGTCAGTCTGTACTTTTATACATGCACATACCTTTCCCAGGCACAGCTGCATAGTATAATTACCTGCAGTAATTGAGTATGCTAAGCGCTAGTTGTGCTGAATGGTTTTACATAATTGCCAATTGTAAAGGGAAGTTATAGTTAAATTGGTACTGTTAATATCAACTCCACTTTACATATGAGAAAACTAAGGGTCTTGGAGAGGTTAGAAAACGTTGTATAGTCCCATAAGCAAATTAAGGGCTAACCTAAGTCTCAGTTTTAGGTCTAAGTAGCTTCAGCTTGGTGCACTATCTTGCATCCCTGCTTCCTTTGTGAGTGGGCAGGACTGAGCACCTGACAGGAATCCAGATTCCACTGTGTCTCTCTCCTCTCCTTACCCACACACAGGTGAGCAAGATCTCCTCTTGGTCCATCCCCCTGACATGCCTGAGAATCCCCGGGTCCTACGAGTAGTCATCCTTGGAGCCCCAAATGCAGGGAAGTCAACACTCTCCAACCAGCTGCTGGGCCGAAAAGTATGCTGCACCCTTGACACACATCCCCCTTTTTGTCTGTAATTTCCTTCATGTATGGTCCTAATGGGAATCTAGAATCTCACTGGGACTTGTTTGTTCCTGACAGGTGTTCCCTGTCTCCAAGAAGGTGCACACCACTCGATGTCAAGCTCTGGGGGTCATTACAGAGAAGGAGACCCAGGTGGTAGGTACCTACAAAGGAAGTTCTGGAAACAGGATGGAGGGTAATTCTAAGAGGGTCTCCCTTACCACTAGGCTTGAAGGAAATGTTGCTTAGATTCACTTACCTGAGGGAAGGGGGGGTCTCTTCCTTTAGGCCTCTGCAGTTGTGTCTCTGTCTGTCCCTCTTTGGCATCTAGTCCATAAGGTCTCATTCCTCTTTACTGCTTCCTAACCTCCCATGTAGTCACAGTCAGCTTCTTCCTCCTATGTCCCCTCTGGGATTAAAACAAAGCTGAAAGGTGAATATTTAAAGCCAGTAACAGCTTGGCCCAGAAGGGAAGGCGGCTTCTGACATCAAGGGTGGCTTCTCTCCCCTACACCTTAGTCTAATCTTTTCTCCTGGCTCTGAGTATCTGTTTTTTCTGTTTAGATTCTACTTGACACACCTGGCATCATCAGTCCTGTAAAACAGAAGAGGTAGTGGCTGTGGGAAGAGGTGGTAGAGGGGAAGGGATTGAAGAGGGGGTGGGGAGAGTCCATCATAGGGGCTGGAAAACCTCCTCATTATGTCCCATCCCATCCCATCCCTCATTAGCAGTGCATCGGCTAATAGATTCTTTACTGCTTTATGTCTGTTCCATAGGCACCAACTGGAGCCCTCTTTGTTGGAAGATCCATGGAAGAGCATGGAATCTGCTGATCTTGGTTAGGCTTAGGATGGGATTATGAAGCCCACTTTAACGGCTTTTTATTCCTGGTAGTTTGGGGAAGGGGGATGGCCAGAGACTAAACCATGAGTTTTTGTGGTAGCAAGAGGAAGAGTGTTCACATCCTTGTCCTTCTGCCTACCATGCCATCTTCTAGTGGTAGTTCTTGTGGATGTCTCAGACAAGTGGACTCGGAACCAGCTCAGCCCCCAGATAGTCCAGTGCTTGACCCAGTTTGCCCAGGTCCCCAGCATCCTTGTCATGAACAAGGTAGGCACTGCCCACCTGAGGGAGGGGTCTGGCTCCCTCCAAGACACCTCTCTTGCTGACCTTCCACCCTTTGCTCATCCCCATGCCCAGGTCGATTGCCTGAAGCAGAAGTCAGTTCTCCTGGAGCTCACAGCAGCCCTCACTGAAGGTGTAGTAAATGGCAAGAAGATCCAGATGAAGCAAGCCTTTCGCTCAAAGCCCGGTTCCCATCATCCCAGCCCAGTAGCTAAGGACTCAAACACACAGTCTGCAGGAATCGCTCGGGTGACTGGCTGGCCCCACTTCCAGGACATCTTCATGTTGTCAGCCCTAAGCCAGGAGGATGTTAGAACACTTAAGGTCAGTTAGCCTTGGCTGTAGCCTGGCTCTTGGTTTTCACCATGTGAAGACAGGCCTCAGATTTTCTCCTGGAAACAACTGTGAGTAGGAAAGTCCTGGCTGGGATGAGATACCCTTCTGTTCTCTCTGTGCCCACAGCAGTACCTCCTGGCAAAGGCTCAGCCCGGGCCTTGGGAGTTCCACAGCAGAGTCCTCACTAGCCAGACACCTGAAGAGATCTGTGCCAACGTCATCCGAGCGAAGCTCCTGGAGTACCTGCCCCAGGAGGTGCCCTACAATGTGCAGCAGGTGCAGGCAGAGGGAAGGGATCTATGGGCCTCTGTGCCAGGCATACACCCAGAGCAGCACAGCTTGGTACCAGAGAGGCAAGGGGATGGGCTGATTGTCATGATGTCTCCCTGTGCAGAAGACAGTGGTGTGGGAGGAAGGACCATGTGGGGAACTGGTGATTCTACAGAAACTTCTGGTGCCTAAAGAGTCTCATGTGGTAAGTGCAGCCAGGCTCAGGGGAGGGACCAAGACTGTGTTAGGGAGGGGGTTCCTCCCCACCCTCCACCTGGAACCCTGCCAACAAGACTGTGTCCCTCTCTTTGACCTGCCTGCAGAGGATCCTGATTGGTCAGAAGGGCCAGGTAATCTCCCAGATTGCACAGGAGGTGGGCCGTGACCTCATGAACATCTTCCTCTGTGACGTTCAGATACGCCTGTCTGTGAAGCTCCTCACATGAGGAGCTCCCTGCTGCCTCTCCCAGGGCATCCCAGCTCAAGCTGCTAACAGAGGTCATTGACCAGCACTGTCCCTGCCTCAGGGCCCACAAAAACTGATGAGGGGCATGGGCACTGCACAGCCCCTGCCCAGCCAGTCTCCTGGAGGAAGGAACCTACCTTAGCTCACATCCCAAGTCGCTTCTCTGCCTGGGGCCACAGCTACTTTGGTCTCAGAAGTTGGCCCCTTCATGGGAGCGTGCCACCCTGCCCATAGTTTCTCCCAGATCGCTCTTCCCCACTCCGTATTTCCACCAGGAAGCCATGGAAGGTGAAACAGCACCTCCCACCTGCTCCCCAAGTCTGTGATCCCTCCTACCCCTTCCACTCCCCAGTCTCAGATGCTAATAAAATAAAATAAGCATTGTGGTTATCATCTTTATTTTTTTTAGAACAGGAAAGAGAAAATAAACCCATCTTCCTTACCCCACCTCCTTTTTAGGAGCTGGAGTGTCCCTCCCTCCCAGTATTCTGCTCCAGAATCTTGAGTGCTCTTCCTGGCACATTTTCTGGGTACAGCAAGAGAACCGTTACCATTACTAAACTCAGTAATGGTAACGGTTTCCTCGCCATTCCCAAGTGCACGGGGAGTGGGCAGGCTGTGATGGACTGAGTGGTGAGCCTCTGGGCTTGCAGCATCTTCCTTGCGTCTTCTTCAGGTTCCAGAGCTGGGGGTGCCCTTACTAGTACATCATCTATACTGTAGTGTCTCATCTCAAACTTACAGTATATGATGATATCCCAGCCAGGGTCCTGCCGCGGACACAGGAAGCTTGACATGGAGAGTTCTGTGGGCAGGGAGAGCCAGGAGCTGCGGAGAGAACCCCCCACCCCCACCCTTTTCCCTGCTCCACAGCTCCCCCCTGGGCCAGCATCTCCTTGATTCTCTGTTCAGGCACAATCCAAATGGTTTAGAGTAAGGGGACTGGCCCAAAGAGGCCCCTGCAAAGCTAGGATAGGTTGAGATCTCTTAGGAACCCAGAGCCAGAGTTTAAAAAGCCAGAGTAACATGATGAAGCAGCAGGTTCCAGTCAGACCAATAAGCAGACACCCAGAGAAGGAGCACTTACCTGGAGCTGGCACTGCATACCAGGGAAGCCCTAGCCCAAGCTCTGCTCTCAAGCTGCTTGCTTTTTAATCCATCAGCTCCTCCCCTGGGTGGGGCTCCCCCTCCCCCCTTGTAGAAGGCCCTGCCTCTTAACCCTTCCCCTGCTGGGCCCCTGATCCTTCTCCTCTTTGGGCCTTTATTATTACTTTAATTCAAGACAGTTCCCCATTCATCGGTACACTCCCCAAGTGCCCAGGAACTAGGAACTCAATTCAAGTCTTTCACTGGGTGGCAAGGAAGGCAAGTACTTAAGTCATCACCACTGCTTCCCAGAATACCTCAGCAAGGATGGAATCAGGATCAGAATCAAACCCAGGCACTCTGGTATAGGTTGTGGGCATTCTGAGGGCTTAACCGCTAGGCCAAGTGCCTGCCCCTCATTAGGCTTATTTTCACAAATTTGAAAAGTAGAATGACAGATCTTTCACTGGCTGGCTCACTCCCCAAGTGCCCCCAAGAGTCAGAGTTGGACCAGGCTGAACCAGGAGCCAGGAACTACATCCAGGTCTCCCACATGGGTAGGCAGGGACCCAAGTTCTTGGGCCATCTGCTGCTTCTCAGGGAGCTGGAGCAGAGCAGCTGGGATACAAACCGGTGCTCCTATATGAGATGCTGGCGTTGCAAGTGGTAACTTACCCACTGCACCACAACATGGTCCCTCATTCAATCTTTTGAAGACCTTACTAAACCTAAGGTCCATCTTTCACTCCCACCCCCAAGAAGCGGGTCATCTGTCTGCTGGGCTGAGGAAGATAAACAACAGTCCCAGCCCCTGCTTTAGAGCTTAATTGCTGGTCAGAGGCCTGGTTGGGTTTTTTTCCATTTGTTTTTTGAGTTTTTTTTTTTCCTGTTCCTTTGTTTTGTGTTTTCTTTGTGGGTGGGTGACAGAGAATGTTAGCTGAATATAGAATGGGGAGGGTCCAGGCAGCTGCGTCTCTGGAATCGGGCGGGGGGTGGGGGCAAACTCATAGGAGCCCTCAGCCTAAATTTCCCAGACCCTGTCTGTGTTGCCCTGTCTGCCTAAGGAGCCCAGAACTAGGCAGGCAGGGAGAATCCTTGCCTACCAAGGCCCTGGCAAAGTCTCCAGCATCGGGGGTGTTCTGCTGGGAGATTTGTGGTCAGCTGAATCCCCAGCTTTCATGGAGCCAGCCTAAGAAAGAGGGTAGGGGCCCCAAGTACTTACAGTGAGAGTTGGCGCTGTGCAGTTCTTTGGTCCTCAAAGCAAGGCTCTGCTGTTTAGACTCCCTCTCTGGGAATGCTCCTTCCACTTTCCTGTTCTGGGTAACGCAGCCAGTGTTCAGGAGGCAGTCACTCTCCTTCAAGGGTGGACCAGACACGAGAGGGGAGTAGGAGTGCAGACTGCGTCTTACTTCCTTTCTTTGGAGGTGTTCTGTTTCTTTCTGCCACAGAACTGGGGTATATGTGCTACCCTCTGCTCAACATCATCTTCCCTCCTTCCTTGGCTAGTTAACCCTTCCTGTCTTTAAATTGCCAAGTTTGTGCAGAAAAGTCTTCCCCTGTTGAGTGAATGATTATTCACGTTAAGCAAATAACGCTGAGATTCTCTTGTATTCACTAATGCATCTCTCCCATGCTCCTGTGGAGTGACTGGCATCAAGCTGAGCCTAATGGTGTGTGTGGGGGGGGGACCTTGGCCCAGGCAGGCAGACACACAAAGCTGTGACTCTCCCAGGCAAACCACTTCTCTCACGGACCCTCCCTGTTCTCATTAGTAAGTAGAAATATCAAGTCCCGAGTTCACAGAGCTGTAAGACCTCCATGAACAGCTATGGGTAAGTCACTGAGAGCAGTGCTGGGGCCATCCCCTAGAAGGGCTTCAATTAAGTTAATGCTCACCCTTTTCCACCCTGATGCCATAGGTGAGGCCTATTATTGCACCTGAAAGCCATGGAATATTCTTTTAAAAACTTATTCATATTTATTCATTTGAAAAGCACAGTGACTGAGAGGGAGAGATCTTCCATCTGCCAATTTACTACCCAAATGCCTGCAACAGCCAGGGTTGGGCCAGGGCAGGGCCAAGGCAAATCCAAGAACCAGGAACTCAACCCAGGTCTTCCAGGTGGGTATCTGGAACCCAAGTACTTGGGCTATCACCTGCTGCCTCCCAGAAACATTAGCAAGATCAGTCAGAAGCATGGAGAAGCTGGGACTTAAACCAGCAGTCTGATATGGGATGCAGGTGTTCCAAGTGGCAGCTTTAACCCATTGCACCACAATACCTACCCTCATGAAATGTTCCTTTTAAAAAAATTACTTATTCACCTGAAAAGCAGTTACAGAGAGAGGGAAAGACAGATCTTCCATCTGGTGGTTCTCTCCCCAGATGGCCACAACAACCAGGGCTGGGACAGGCCACAGCCAGGAGCCAGGAGCTTCATTTGGTCCCCCCCACCCCCATGAGTGGCAGGATTCAAGCACTTGGGCCATCGTCTACTGTTTTCCCAGGTGCATTATCAGAGAGCTGGATCTTAAGTGGGGCAGCCAGGATTTGACCATGTGCTTTTTTGGGATGTTGGCAGAGCAGGCAGCAGCTTAACTTTCTATGCCATAATGCCAGCCCCTCATCGAATATCCTTGAAGGTAGCTCAGAACCACTAAGAGGCAGATTTAGAAGTGACAGGCCCTGAGTGACAGTCTCAACTCTATAACATTCAGTTCTGTGACTTCTGTTTTATTTGCAAGGCAGAAAGAGACAGAGATCTTCCATCTGTTGTTTCATTCCCCAGATACCCACAGTAGCTGGGGCTGGGCCAGGCCTAAGCCAGGTACCTGAAACTCAATCCAGGTCTCCCATGTTGGCGGTAGGAACCCATGGACTTTGGCTATCACCTGCTGCCTCCCAGGGTGAGCTCTAGCAGGAAAGCTGGATCTGGGTGTGGAGCCAGGACTCAAACCCAGACACTGACATGGATGCAGGAGCCCAGGCAGCATCTAGCTGCTGCTCCAAGTGCCCATCCCAGCTCTGTGACTTTGGGCCACATGCTGCCAGCCTCAGAATCAAGTGAGAAAGTGTCATAAACTCAGGCGCTCTAACCAGGTGAGGAATTATGATGTCCGCTCCTGCCTCCCTGTGGCCCCCTTTTCCATCCTGTCACCTTCCTACCAGTCCACCTCAACCCAGAAACCCCACCAACAATTCAAGCCCCTTTACTGACATGAGGGTTTGTTCACCAAGGCCAAGCTTCATGTCTTCTGCCTAGACTTCTGCCTAGTTCCTGGGGGCCCACTCCAAAGGAGAGCATGGGCAGAACTTAGGGGTCATGCAGGTTGAGGAGAGAGAGAGCTCTCAGGCAGCCCCTGGCCGGGGGTGGGGGCTACTGTGATCAGGGTGTGGGCTGCAGCAGTCTGGGTTTGGGTGGGGTAGTCTGGGGCCCCTGATAAGTGGATGTGGGGCTATCAGGGTGGGGGGCCCAAAACTTTCTGCTTATCAAGAGACTGCAGGGGCCAGAAGAGGACCTGAAGATGCTTCCCGCCCAAGGCTTTCTTCCTGGGTGGCTGTTCTTCCAGTCCTCTGCCTTCCCAGTGCCCCCACAGGGAGCGGGGCTGGGAGTCCCTCACCTTACTGCAGATCACCTGGAGACTCTGGCCAACACAGGGCTGGGGGACGCCATCTGGGCCCTTGGATCTGGCCTCAAATTCTGACAGCTTTTGCTTCAGACCAGGAGCTGTGTGGCTCTCCTGAAGCCAGTGCAGGCTGGCCTGGGGCCTTTTTATTTCTGAAGTCTAACTCCAGGGCCTCCACTGCAGCTTTAAGGTGTTGACTCTTGCTTAGACCTTCTTGGGAAGAAGTCGTTCCACCATATCATAAATGGTGACGTTAAGGATAGTCAGGTATGCAAGGGTCCTTCAAAATGATGGCACTCCAGTCCTTCATACATTCAAGTGAGGAAATGGAGGCCCAGGGAAGGGAAGAGAACCATCCAAAGGCCCAGAGAATCCTCCATCTGCCAGCATCAGGGACCAAGGCCCAAAGAGAAACAGAAAAGGCAGCAGCAGACACCCACAGGTACACAGACACAGATGCACAAATGTATGTGCCCACAAAGACACCAATACACAGAGATACAGAGCACATACATAAAAGATTTTTATTTATTTGACAGGCAGAGTGTCAGGGAGAGAATGAGAGAGATCTTCTATCTGCTGTATTCACTCCCCAAATGGCCCCAACAGCCAAGGCCGGGCAGGCCAAAGCCGGGAGCTTGGAACGCCACCCAGGTTTCCCATGTGGGAGTACTTGAGCCATCTTCTGCTGCTTTCCCAGGCACATTAGCAGGGAGCTGGATCAGGATCAGAGCAGCTGGACATGAACAGATGCTCAGATATAGGAGGGTGATGTCACAGGTAGGGGTTAACCTGATGTACTACAACAACAATGTAGGTACCAGTTTCTGATTCAGCTTCATGTTAATGCATCCTGGGAGGGAGCAAATAATGGCTCAAGAAGTTGAGCCCCTGCCACTCATGTGGGAGCCGTTTGCCCCAGCTGGGTTGCATCTCGATGCATCTGTAAAACTTCTCTTGTCCTCCTTGACTCTTGCCCCCTATAACCAGGCTTTAGACCTGCTCTTACTGCTTTCCTCATCCTACTCCAGTAAGTTCCACTGAAGCCTTGTTTATCTCCACCTATTCCATGAGTGGAGCCCCTGTCTCATTCATCTCCTTCATGGGCCTTATCCTTACACCTTACACTGAACAGATGCTGATCCCTGGTGACAGCACACACTCAGCATGTGCTCAGTACTCAGCACGTCCCCTTCGACCCCGTGTGCCTGTTAGTCTCAGGAGCAACATATGCAGATGCTCCTGGAGCCCCTCCAAGGAGGGGGTGGGTCCTAGGCATAGGTTCTCTGTGGGCTTTGCCAATATCTCTCAGTCTCCAAAAGACAGCCGCATGCCAATTTTACAGTAGAGAAACTCAGGCTCGGGGAGGAAATGCATGGCCCTGAGTCCCATGGGAAATCAGTAAGAGACAGGACTCCAGACTCCAGACCCCAGGCTCTGCACACAAACACACTGTGATTTTGTATGTCTTCTTGGGCATGTTTGAGTTTTAAGACATGAGGGACTCAGACCTGAGCTGTTCCAGTGTTCCAGTTACCAGTAACGTGATTCTGAACATACTGCTTCCTTCTCTCCAACCCTCATCTCATCATCTAGGAAATGGGGATGACAATGAAACCTAGCTCACAAGACCCTTGGAAACATTCCGTGAAAGGAAGTGTGGGAAAGCCCTTGAAGGACACAGGAGTTTCCTCATTACGTTCCCTTCTCACACTCCATCTCGCCATCCAATCCTTTACACATTTTTTTGAAATTTATTCAAGAGCTTCCATCTGCTGTTCACTCCCCAGATGCCTGAAGCAAGCAGCTGGGAACTCAAACTAGATCTCATCTCTCACATGGGTGACAAGGACTCAACAATTTGAGACATCACCTGCTGCCTCCTGAGGTCTATATTAGCAGGAAGCTGGAATCAGAAGCCAGAGCCAGGTATCAAACCCAGGTACTCCTATATGGAACACATGCATCTTAAAAAAATATTTATTTGCCCAGTGCCGTGGCTCACTAGGCTAATCCTCCGCCTTGTGGCGCTGGCACACCGGGTTCTAGTCCTGGTCGGGGTGCCGGATTCTGTCCTGGTTGCCCCTCTTCCAGGCCAGCTCTCTGCTGTGGCCAGGGAGTGCAGTGGAGGATGGCCCAAGTACATGGGCCCTGCACCCCATGGGAGACCAGGATAAGTACCTGGCTCCTGCCTTTGGATCAGCGCGGTGCACCGGCTGCGGCGGCCATTGGAGGGTGAACCAACGGCAAAGGAAGACCTTTCTCTCTGTCTCTCTCTCTCTCACTATCCACACTGCCTGTCAAAAAAAATTTTTATTTATTTATTTGAAAGGCAAGGTTATACACACATGCAGAAAGAGAGAGACAGACAGACAGAGAGACAGAGAGAGACACACAGAGAGAAACAGAGATTGAGATCTTCCATCCACTGATTCACTCTCCAGATCAAATGACCACAATGGTTGGGTGGCTGGGGCTGGGCTGGGCTGAAGCCAGCAGCTTTATTCTGTTCTCCCTCCTGCTTTCCCAGGAACATTAAATGGATCAGAAGTGGAGCAGCCACGACTTGAACCAGTACTCATATGGGGTGTTGGCATCACAGGCAGCAGCTTAACCCACTGTACCACAATGCCAGTCTTGGCATATGCATCTTCACCACTAGGCCAAATGCCTGCCCCCTGAAGCCCCTTTTTGAAGCCTCTCCCACTGCTGCTCTTGGCCAGCTCCAACCCAGCAACGGTCCTCTCTCCTTTCTGTTCTGACCTCCTGCAGCCTGTCAACCAGGACCTCTCACAGAGCCCACTCACCCTGGAACCACAGAGCTTCAGCCTTCACAATTCAGAGGCTGGGCCTTAGAGTGCCTGTTTGTTTTCCCAGCTGAGCATTACTCAGGACACACTCACAGCCAGGAGGGAAAAGTCACAGTTTGGGATTTGTCAGAGTCAGTGTCCCACCACTGCCTGCTGAGTGATCGTGGCCTCTGCCCCCGATTTTGGAGGCTTGGCTTCCTCATTTTTTTCTGTGATGGCTATGAAACAGTGTAAGTTGGTGAAAGAGAAGGCCGTGCCAAGATGGCGTCAGTTACTCAGGAATGTCTAACCTAGAGCCTGGCCCATATACAGTAGGAGCTCAACAAATGTCAGGCTCCTTCCCAACTGGCTTTCCCTACTTGTCCCCTCCAAGGGGCACCTACACAAAGGTATGTGTGCTCACACAGACACCTGTGCAGACATGTGCAATGGTGTGATCTCTGCACACTTGCTGAGACACAGGACTCAGAAATGGAAATGTTCCCGTTAACCCCTCCCTAAGTCGATTCAGCAGCAACCAGTCCCTATTCTTTGGGTCAAGGGACCTCCCCTCTGCCATGTCCAGACTTGAGTTATGCCCCCTCCAGCCCCCAGACACAGCCTTGAAGGTAGTTATTGGGTCAGAAAGGATCCCCAGGGAGCCTGGGCCCCCTACATCCTCAAATCCTTCCCGCCATCAGCCAAGCCCTTGCCTCCCTCCCAGAACAATCTGTCTGCCTCACAGCTGCTCTGGGAGAGATAGGCAGCCTGGACTGCCTGGAGAGATAGGCAGTCAGACAAGGCTCTTTGACGACAGTTCCACCCACTCCAGAGGCAAAGGTTCCAGGACCCTTATCCTTAACCCACTCTATGCTGGACCCTTAGGCCTCGGGACTTAGACAGTAGGGTGAGGAGTAGGCCTGTACCCCCTACTCCAGTTTCCAAGACTGGAATCATGAGAGCCAAGAAGTGGGGAACAGCATCACCTGTGCCCTCAAGGAGCCCATTCTGCCCACTGGGCCATTTTCTGCTCCACAATGGGCTCAGAGAAGCCCAAGGTGAAGAGGAGCAACCTAGGCAGGCCTCTAAGGGCGCAGGCAGAAGGCCCTGTATTATCCACTCCTCTCTCTCCAAGATTGGTTCCAAGTACTAAGGACAGAGGCCTGGCTTTCCTCACTTTGGAAGTCCGTTGGTTGCAGTGCAGGTACTGATGCATCCCCTCTTCACCCCCACCCCCACTTCATTGCCCTTCCTCCTCTCCAGCAGCCTTCAAGACTCTTTCAAGAGCTAGCACTGTGGCATATCGAGCTAAGCTGCTGCCTACAGTGCTGGCATCCTGTATCTGAGTGCTGGTTCAAGTCCCAGCTACACTGTTTCTCATCTGGCTTCCTCTGTGCTTGGGAAGGCACTAGAAGATGGTTCAATGGGTGCTTGGGTCCCTGCCACCCATCTGGGAGACCTAGATGAAGTTCCAAGCTCCTGGCCTGTCCCAGCTCTGGTCACTTCAGTCATTTGGGGAGTGAACCAGTAGATGGAGGATCTGTCTCTCCCTCTCTCTGTAACTTTCAAATAAATAAATCAATCTTTAATAAAAGATTGATTTAATAAAAGATTGATTTATTTATTTGAAAGAGTTACACACAGAGACGGAGAGGCAGAGAGAGAGAGAGAGAGAGAGAGGTCTTCCATCTGCTGGTTCACTCCCCAAATGGCCGCAACAGCTGAAGCTGGGCTGATCCGAAGCCAGGAGCCAGAAGCTTCTTCCGGGTCCCCCATGTGGGTGCAAGGTCCCAAGCACTTGGGCCATCATCTATTGCTTTCCTGGGCCATAGCAGACAGCTGGATGGGAAGTGGAGCAGTCAAGACTCGAACCAGGGCCATATGGGATACTGGCACTGCAGGTGGCAGCTTTACCTGCTAGGCCACAGTGCTGGCCCCCACAAATATATCTTTTTTTTTTTTTTTTTGACAGGCAGAGTGGACAGTGAGAGAGAGAGAGAGAGAAAGGTCTTCCTTTGCCGTTGGTTCACCCTCCAATGGCCGCCGCGGCCAGTGTGCTGTGGCCGGCGCACCGCGCTGATCCAATGGCAGGAGCCAGGTGCTTCTCCTGGGGTGCAGGGCCCAAGCACCTGGGCCATCCTCCACTGCACTCCCTGGCCACAGCAGATAGCTGGCCTGGAAGAGGGGCAACCAGGACAGAATCCGGCGCCCCGACCGGGACTAGACCCGGTGTGCCGGTGCCGCAAGGCAGAGGATTAGCCTAGTGAGCCGCGGCACCGGCCAAATATATCTTTTTGAAAAATGTATTTTGAAAGGCAGAGTGAGGAGGGACAAACAGACCAAAAGAGATCCCTGTTTTCAGGTTCACTCCCTAAATGCCCAGGATGGCTGAAGCTGGGTCAGACAGATGCTAGGTCAGGAGTCTCCAGGTCTCCCAAAAGGGTGGCAAGGATCCAACTGCATGAACCATCATCTGCTGCCTCCCAAAATGCACATTATTAAGAAGCTGGAATTGGGGGGCAGAGCTGGAACCCAGGAACTTAGATGTGAGTATCCTAACCAACGTCTTTTTAAAAAATTAATTAATTAATTTGAAAGGCAGAGTTACATAGAAAGGAGACACGCATGTGTGCACACATACACATAAAGATCTTCCATCTGCTGGTTCACTCCCCAGATGGCTGCAACATCTGGGAATAGGCCAGGCTGAAGCCAGCAGCCAGGAGCCTCATCCAGGTCTCCCACATGGGTACAGGGGCCCAAGCATGTGGGCCATCCTCTACTGCCTTCCCAGGGTTATTAGCAGGGAGCTGGATCAGTCAAGACTTGAACCAGCACCCCTATGGAATGCTGGTGTTGCAGGCCATGGCTTAACCTGCTGTGCCACAATGCCAGAGGCCCCACCCCCAACCAGTGTCTTAACTGATGTGCCAAGAACCTGCCCCTCAGGCTCAATCAATGAACCTCTTTTTTTTTTTCTACACTTGTTCCTTTGTTGATCTTATCTTGTCCCACAGCTTTAAATACCATTTACACTCAGTGACTCCCCAATCCATGTCTCCAGCCCAAGCTACTCCCCAATATCTTTGTTAGGCACCTTCAACATAAAATGACCAAAACTAAGTTCCTAGGACTGGCACTGTGGCACAGCGGGTAAAGCTGCCTTTCTCTGCTTCTGCTTCTCTGTAACTTTGCCTTTCAAATAAGTAAATCAATCTTAAAAACAAAACAAAAAACCTGAGTTCCTGGGGTAGGCATTTGCAGCAGAGGTTGAACCACCATTTGGGAAACCCACATCCCATCTCAGAGTGCCTGGTTTGAGTCCTGGATACTCTGCTTGTGATCCAGCTTCCTGGCAATACAGATGATGGCTTCCTGGGAGGAATCCAGCAGGCTGGAAGGTAGCAGATGATGCCTCAAGTACTTGGGTCCCTACCATCCATATAGATTGAAACCTGAATTCAGTTCCAGGCCCCTGACTTTGGCCTGGCCGAGCCTCAGCTGTTACAGGCATTTGAAGAGTGAACCAGCAGATGGATGCTCTCTCTGTGTGTCCATCAGATTCTCTTCTTCTCTGTCTCTTAGCCTTTCAAATAAAGTGAAAAATAAAAAAACAAAAGTGAAACTGAGGTCCTGATCCTGCCTCCAATTTGCTCCTTCAAATGTTTTTCCCATTTCAGTAAATAACATCTCCATTCTTCCAGACAAGCCAAAAATCTTGAAGGCAATTTATTTTAAATTATTTATTTTGAAAGATGTATTAATTTATTTGAAAGGTAGAGTAACAGAGAGTGAGCAAGAAAGAAACAGAGATCTTCTGGGGCTGGCACTGTGGCGTAGCAGGTAAAGCTGCAGCCTGCAGTGCTGGCATCTCATATGGGCACTGATTCAAGACCTGGCTACTCTACTTCCAATCCAGCTCTCTGCCAAGGCCTGGGAAAGCAATAGATGATTGCGCAAGTCCTTGGGCCCCTGCATCTGAATGGGAGACCTGGAAGAAGCTCCTGGCTCTGGGCTTTTGATTGGCACAGCTCTGGCCATTGTGGCCAAATGGGGAGTGAACCAGCAGATGGAAGACCTCTCTCTCTCTCCTCTCTCTGTGTAACTCTGACTTTCAAATAAATAAATAAATCTTAAAACAAAAAAAGAAAGAGAGATCTTCTACCTGCTGGCTTACCCCTCAAATGCCCTCAACAGGTTGGGCTCGGCCAAGCTGAAACCAGGAACCAGGAACTCCAGCAGGGTCTCCCATATGGCTGGCAGAGTTCTAAGCATTTGAAACATTATCTGCTGCCTCTGAGGCAGCAGAAGGAAGCTGGTTGAAAGCAGAATGTCCAGGACTCAATCCAGCATTGCAGTATGGGATGTGGACATCCCAAGCCATGGCTTAACCTGCTGCACCACAAAGCCTGCAGCTAATTAACTTTTTACTGAAGCAGGAGACTACTTTAAAAAGTTCATGGAAAAATGAAATTAAAAAACAAGTCTCATTTTGATGCAAAAAATTTGAAATCCATGTATGGTTTTTTTTTAATAGTACACATTTTCCCTAAACTTTTTGAAAACCTCTCATATACATGGATTTCAAAATTTTGTGCATCAAGATAAGCTTATCTCTTAATTCCATTTTTTTGCATGAACCTCTGGAAGTGTCCTTATACAAGATACTTAGGAAGTCTATGTGAATTATCACAAACTGGACACACCCATGTAACCACCACCCAGGGCAAGAGACAGAACATTGCCAGCCCTTCACCAGAACACTGCAGGAGCCTCCTGTGTCCTTTCTCTGTCCTTTCTCTTTTTTCCCCCACAGGTGACTTCTACCCTGACTTCTAATGTCATAAGTTGGCTTTGCTTGGTTTTTGGACTTTATCTAATGGAATGACAAAATATGTATTAATTTGGGTCTGGCTTCTTGCATTCAACTTTGTTTGCAAGATTCATTCAAGTTGTTCTATGTAGTAGAAGTTAGTTTATCTTTGTTACTGCATAGTATTCCATTTTATGACTGTAAAACCACTTTTTCATTGTACCATTAATGAACATTTTGGCTGTTTGAACTTGGGGGCCATGATCTGTAATGCTGCTATGAATATTTTTTTTTTGACAGGCAGAGTGGACAGTGAGAGAGAGAGACAGAGAGAAAGGTCTTCCTTTGCCGTTGGTTCACCCTCCAATGGCTGCCGCGGCCGGTGCGCTGCAGCCGGCGCACCGCGCTGATCCGATGGCAGGAGCCAGGAGCCAGGTGCTTTTCCTGGTCTCCCATGGGGTGCAGGGCCCAAGCACCTGGGCCATCCTCCACTGCACTCCTGGGCCACAGCAGAGAGCTGGCCTGGAAGAGGGGCAACCAGGACAGAATCCGGCGCCCCAACCGGGACTAGAACCCGGTGTGCCGGCGCCGCTAGGCGGAGGATTAGCCTAGTGAGCCGCGGCGCCGGCCTGCTATGAATATTTTTGTACTTACATGTATGCATATTTCTGTGTAGTGCAAAGGGAATGTTTAGATTCAGTTTAATGGATTATTTTCTTTTTGCAATTTATTTTCAGGGCCAGCATTGTGATACAGCGGGTTAAGGCCACTGGGATGCTTGCACTGCCTGCATCCCATACTGGTGTACCAGTCTGAGTCCCAGCTGCTCTGCTTCTGATCCAGCTTCATGCTAATGTGCCTGAGAAGGCAGGGGAAGATGTCCTGAGTACTTGGACCCCTGCCAAACATGGAAGAAGAGAATAAAGTTCCTGGCTCCTGGCTTCAGTCTGGCCTAGCCCTAGTCATTGAGATCATTTTGGGAGTGAACCAGCAGATAAAAGCCCCCCCCCCATCTTTCAAATAAACAAATAAGTCTTTAAATTTTTTTTTTTATTTGAAAGGAAGAGAGACATAGAGAAACAGAGAGATCTTCCATCTATTGGTTCACTCTCCAGATACCTTCAACAGCTGAGATTGAGGTGAGCTGGGAGCACAGAACTCAAAGCTGAGTCTCCCACACATATAGCAGGAACCTGAGTAGCTGGGCCATCAGCTCCTGCCTCCAAGGGTGTACGTTAGTAGGGAGCTAAAATGGAGACAGAACTTAAATGCAGATATTCTGATTTGGCATGCCAAGCAGGATCTTAACCATTGTGCCACAGCTCTAACAGAGCTCTAACAGAGTCTGTCAAACAGACTTTTGAACGTGGTTTTATAGAGACACATCCCTACAGGCAATGCAGGAGAGTTCCAATTACTATGCTATTCCCATTATCTATTACTGTGTAACAAATAATCCCAAATCTTAGAAGCTTAAAGAATAAACAGTCCTTTTGCTATCTCACACAGTGTCAGGGTTCTGGAGTTTAGAAAGTTGGCTAGGCAGAATTGGCTTGGGGTCTTCCTTGCCTATGCAGCCAGACAGCAGCCACAGAAGCTGGGCCTGGTCAAGTATCTCTCCTCATGCGGCCCAGGCCCTACCCCTTGGTCTCTGGACTTGCTCACAGTGCACTGACCTCAGAACAGTCAGACTACTTCCCTGGTGGCTGAAAGCTCAAAGAATATTCCAAGGGCCAGTGTCTGGCAGCAGTTAAGACACTTGTTGAGACACCTGTTCTACATCAGAGTACCTGGGCTGTGGTCCCAGCTCCAGTTCCTGACTCCAGTTTCCTGCTGCTGCAGACCCTAGGAGGCAGCGGGTGATGATTCGAGTAGTTGGGTCTCTGCCAGCCAGACAGGAAACCTGGATCGAGTTCCAAGCTCCCAGTTTCGGCCTGGCCCAGCCACAGAAGGTGTGGGCGTCTAGGGAGTGAATCAGCAGATGGAAACTCTGTCTGGCTGTCTCTCCTTGCCTCTCAATAACAGAGTATTCCAGAAAATGAAGCAGAAGCTACACTGTCCTTTATGATGTAGCCTCAGAAGTCGCAAAGTGTCACTTCTGTCATGCTCTATTGACTAGGTAGTGAGAAAAATCCAGGCAGGGGCCAGCGCTGTGGCGTAGCAGGTTAAGCCACTGCCTGCAACACCAGCATCCCAAATGGGAGCCAGTTTGAGTCCCAGCGGCTCCACTTCTAATCCATCAACCTGCTAATGTGCCTGGGAAAGCAGCAGAGGATGGCCCAAGTGCTTGGGCACCTGCACCCATGAGGGTGACATGAATGAAGCCAGGCTCTTGGCTTAGCCTAGTCCAGCCCCTGCCATTGCAGCCATCTGAGGAGTGAACCAGTGGATGGGAGAGTTTAATTCTGCCTTTTTTTAAAAAAATATTTTATTTATTTGAGAGGTAGAGTTAGAGAGAGAGAGAGAGAGAGAGAGAGAGAGAGAGAGAGAGATCTTCCATCTGCTGGTTCATTCAAGAGGCCACAATGGCTAAAGCTGGACTGAACCGAAGCCAGGAGCCAAGAGTTTTTTCTGGGTCTCCCACGTGAGTGAAGTAGCCCATGGGCCATCTTCCATTGCTTTCCTTGTCCATTAGCAGAGAGCTGGATCTGAAGAGGGGCAGTGGAGACATGAATCAGCACCCATATGGGATGCTGGTGCCACAGGTGGAGGCTTAGCCTACATGCCACAGCACAGGCCCCTAACTCTGCCTTTCAAATAAAAAATAAAAAAATAAAAATCCATCCAGTTTCAAGGAAAGAAGGTATTGGCTCTCCCCCAACTGGAAGGGCTGCCAAAGTCCCACTATAAAATAAACATGTAGAATAGAAGATACTGTTGCCATTATCTTTGGAAAATATAATCTGCCTCTCACATTTTCATCTATCAATGGGCCATTCTGTGTAGTGCCTGAGCACATCATTTGACTATTTTTCTGCTGGGTTATCTGGTTTGTTTTTTTTTTTCTCCTTCTTGATTTTTTTTTTTTTTGTTTTGACCGGCAGCGTTAGAGAGACAGAGAGAAAGGTCCTCCTTTTCTGTTGGTTCACCCCTCAAATGGCTGCTATGGCTGGTGTGCTGCGGCTGGGGCACTGCGCCGATCCGAAGCCAGGAGTCAGGTGCTTCCTCCTGGTCTCCGGTGCAGGTGCAGGAACCCAAGCACTTGGGCCATCCTCCACTGCCTTCCTGGGCCACAGCAGAGAGCTGGACTGGAAGAGGAGCAACCGGGACAGAACCTGGCGCCCCAACCGGGACTAGAACCCGGGGTGCCGGTGCTGCAGGTGGAAGATTAGCCAAGTGAACAGCAGGCACCGGCCTCTCCTTCTTGATTTCTAAAATATATTCTGAAGACTAATTTTTTCCCCAGTCATATGTACTGCAAATATCTTTTATCATGATTCTGAGGTTTACCTTTAAATTTTCTTTGTGTGTGTGTCTTATTTACAATTAAAATTATTTTAGTTACTTAGGGGTGTGTGTGTGTGTGTGTGTGTGTGTGTTTCCCATCTGCTGATTCACTCCTCAAATAACTTGAACAGTTGAAGTTGGAGCCAAAACCTGGAATCCCCAGGTCTCACATAGATGGCAGGGGCCCACTACCTACTGCCTCCCAGGGTGCACATTAGCAGGAATCTGGAGAACACCTGGGACTTGAACTTAGGTGTTCAGATCTGTGATGAAGGCATCCCAAGTGATATCTTTTTTTTTTTTTTTTTTAGATTTACTTGAAAGCATTACAGAGAAGGAAAGGCGGGGGTGAGGTGGGGAGAAATAGACAGACAGACAGAGAAAGACAATGAATCTTCCATTTACTGGTTCACTCCCCAGATGGCCACAAGGGCCAGGGCTGGGTCAGGCAGAAACCAGGAGTTTCATCCAGGTCCCCCACATGGGTGCAGGGTCCCAAGGACTTGGGCCATCTTTCACTGCTTTCCCAGGTGTATTAGCAGGGAGCTAGATCAGAAGTGGAGCAGCCAGATATCAAACTGCTGCCCATATGAGATGCCATTGCTATAGGCAGTGGCTTTACCCACTATGGCACAGTGCTGGCCTCCCAAGTGACAGGGAGAGAGCTCTTTGATCTGCTGGTTCAATTCCCAAATGACCACAAGAGCCAGGAGGCAGGAAGTCCACCCTGGTCTCCCACATGGTGGCAGAGACCCAAGCACTTGGTTATCTTCCGTGGCCTTCCCAGGCACATTAGCAGTGAGCACCAACTGGCAGACCCCCTAGCCCAGCCCCCCGTGGGTTCCCTTTGCAGTACCTGAGCCCCAGCCTCCCCCAGCCCAAGGCCTTGCAGCTGCCCACTGGGCTCATTTGCCTGTGTGTGCGGGGTCCTCTTTAAGTGGGCACATGGAGGGCCTGTCCAGCGCCTGGTGCGGCCGGTTGACCCTGCTACAGGGACCGAGGAGTGTGAGCACACCATCGTGGGCTTTGTGGCTTTCCAGGCCATCTCCAGGAGGCGGCAGCACCTACAGCAGGCCTGGATGGGCTCGGTGCCCTGGTGCAGGCCACGTGGCTCTGCAGGAGCCGCTGCAGCAGCAACTCCTGGAGGTGGGTGGCGGCTGCTGTGGGTGCTTCATTGGCCATACTGCCCGCTTCCCCATGCACTGAGGCTGCCGCTGCCACGCCTCGTTTATTCACACACACCCACCACACCAAAGCAGAATTGCGGGCGTTTGTTCCCTGTCACTTTGTTCTGTGACACCAAGTGATATCTTAATTACTGTACCAAATGCCTTCCCCCTTCATGGTGCAAAAGTTTTTAGTTATTTGAGATGGCAGGAGAGAGAGAGGGCAGGGGAGGGACAGAGAGAGACAGAGAGATTCCATCTACTGGTTCATTCACAAAATGCCTGCAGTGACTAGGGCTAGCCTGGGAGCTGGGAACTCAATTCAAGCCTCCTGCCTGATGTGGCAGGAAGCCAGTTACTTGAGCCATCACTGTTGCCTGCATTAACAGGAAGCTGGAGTCAGGAGCCAGAGGCAGGACTCAAACTGACATTCTGATATGGGATGCAGGTATCTTAATTGCTAGGCTAAATGCTTGCCTCTTAGTTGACCCTTTTATTGAGATAATTGTAGATTCCCATGCAGTTTTAAGAAACAGTATGAAGCTATCTTACATACTTTGCACACTTTTCCTGATGGTGACATTTTACAAAACCATAGTATAACATCACAGACACAACCAAATGTGACTAGATGATGACACTGATATATCCACCCATTTTTATTCTGATTTCCTGTTTTACTTGTGCTCATTTGTCTGTAGTGTGTGTTAGGTTCAACAGGAATTTATCACATACATGATTTCATCTATCCCCAAGGTAGGGACTGAACAACTATTTTCTTTTCTTTTTTTTTTGACAGAAAGAGTGGACAGTGAGAGAGAGAGACAGAGAGAAAGGTCTTCCTTTTGCCGTTGGTTCACCCTCCAATGGCCACCGCGGCCAGCGCACCGCGCTGATCCGAAGCCAGGAGCCAGGTGCTTCTCCTGGTCTCCCATGGGGTGCAGGGCCCAAGTACTTGGACCATCCTCCACTGCACTCCCGGGCCACAGCAGAGAGCTGACCTGGAAGAGGGGCAACCGGGACTAGAACCTGGTGTGC
Organism: Oryctolagus cuniculus; assembly: GCF_964237555.1. Taxonomy (NCBI): domain Eukaryota; kingdom Metazoa; phylum Chordata; class Mammalia; order Lagomorpha; family Leporidae; genus Oryctolagus; species Oryctolagus cuniculus. The sequence goes on from NC_091448.1 coordinate 44,354,313, forward strand.
CTGTGCCGCAAGGCGGAGGATTAGCCTAGTGAGCCGTGGCGCCGGCCACAACTAGTTTTAATACAAGGATCCCTATGGTTACAACCATGCCCATTTCTTCCACCCCTCTTTTTCCCTGGCAACCAACAACCTGTTCTCCATTCCTAAAATGTAATCATTTCAAAAATGTTACACATGGCCGGCACTGCGGCTCAATAGGCTAATCCTCTGCCTTGTGGCACCGGCACACTGGGTTCTAGTCCCGGTTGGGGCGCCGGATTCTGTCCCAGTTGCCCCTCTTCCAGTCCAGCTCTCTACTGTGGCCCAGGAGTGCAGAGGATGGCCCAAGTCCTTGAGCCCTGCACCTGCATGGGAGACCAGGATAAGTACCTGGCTCCTGGCTTTGGATCAGTGTGACGTGCCGGCCGCAGTGGCCATTGGAGGGTGAACCAACTGTAAAGGAAGACCTTTCTCTCTGTCTCTCTCTCACTGCCACTCTGCCTGTCAAAAAAAAAAAAAAAAGTTATACATACCTCATGCCTATTAGGTGGATTACTATAAAAATAAAAAGGCTGACATGGTGGTAGAATAAGTTAAGCCTATCTCTCTCTAATTCTGCCATCCAAATAAATAAAAATGAATCTTAAAAATAATAAAATTGGGGCCGGCGCCGTGGCTCAATAGGCTAATCCTCCGCCTTGCAGCACAGGCACACCAGGTTCTAGTCCCGGTCGGGGCACTGGATTCTGTCCTGGTTGCCCCTCTTCCAGGCCAGCTCTCTGCTGTGGCCAGGGAGTGCAGTGGAGGATGGCCCAAGTGCTTGGGCCCTGCACCCCATGGGAGACCAGGAAAAGCACCTGGCTCCTGGCTCCTGCCATCGGATCAGCGTGGTGCGCCGGCCGCAGCGCGCCGGCCGCGGCGGCCATTGGAGGGTGAACCAACGGCAGAGGAAGACCTTTCTCTCTGTCTCTCTCTCTCACTGTCTACTCTGCCTGTCAAAAATAATAATAATAATAAAAATCAACAAAGTAAATAAAAAGTGTCTGCAAGGATGCCAAGATGTTGGAATCCTTATGTATTACCGGTGGGAATGTAGAACAGTGTAGCTGTTGTGGGAAACAACAAATTAAAAATAGCATTACTAGGGCAAGCAGTTGAGTGGATTAAGGTGGCATGGGAGCACAGATCCCCCATTTATCAGCTTCTGATACAGCTCTCTGCTAATGCACCTGGGAAAGCAGTAGAAGATGGCTCAAGTACAAGGGTGCCTGCCTCCCTTGTCAGATGGCTTCAGCCTGGCCCAGCCCTGGCCACTGTAGCCATTTAGGCGGTGAACCAACAGACTGAAGATCTCTGTTTTTCTCTCTTTGTTGCCCTACTTTTCAAATAAATATAATAAATCTGTAAAAAGAAATAAATCTTTTTTAAAAAGGAAAAGCTTTTAAATAAAAAACAGCATCACTACATTGTTCAGTAATTGTACTTCTGGGTACATACACAAAAGAACTGAAAGCAAGGCCTTGAGCAGATATTTGTATTCCCATGTTCACAGCAGCATTATTCACAATAGCCAAAAGGTGGAAGCAGCCCAAGTGCCCATCAGCCCATGAATGGAAAATGTGACATCTGCATACAATAGGACATTATTCAGCCTGAAAGGAAAGGAAATGCTGACACATTCTATAATGCAGGGATGAACCTGAACAATATGTTAAGTCAAACAAGCCAGTCACATGAGGACAAATACTGGATGATTCCACTTTGTAGAGGACCAAGAGCAGTCAAATTCACAGAGACAGAACAATGCTAGCCAGGGGTTTGGGAAAGGAGATTCTGGGGTGTTGTTGTTTAATGGGTCCAGGTTTTCAGTTTTATAAAATAAAGAGGTTTTGGAGATGGCTGGTGGTAGAGGTTGTCCAACAAGGGAAGTGCCATTAGTATCACAGAACTATAGTTTGGAAATTGTTAAGAGATGGTAAATTTTATGTTACATGTATTCCACCACAATTAATCATACAGTATGTAACATTTTGGGATTGGCTTTTCTCACTCAACACAACTCCCTAGAGATTAATGTGTCTTTTAAAAGTTTTTAGGGGCCAGTGCTGTGGCATAATGGGTTAAGTTGCTGCCTTTAATGCCGGCATCCCATATGGGTGCCAGTTTGCATCCCAGCTGCTCCACTTCTGATCCAGCTCCCTGCTAACGTGCCTGGGAAAGCAGAGGAAGATGGCACAAGCCCTAGGGCCCCTGCACCCATGTGGGGTACCTGGATGAAGCTCCTGGGTGTGGCCATTTTGGGGGTGAATCAGCAGGTGGAAGATCTTTTTATTTCCTCTCCCCCTCTCCCTGTTAACTCTGCTTTTCAAAGAAATAAAACAAATCTTAAAAAAATTTTTTTAAAGATTTATTTCTTTGAAAGGCAGAGTTATAAAGAGAGGGTGACAGAGAGGGATTTCCATCTGCTGGATCCATAACAGCCAGAGCTGGGCCAGGCTGAAGCCAGGAGCCTGGCTCTTCATCCATTCCCCTGCCAAGTGCTTGGGCCATCTTTCACTGCTTTCCCAGGTACATTAATATTTCAATTTATCAATCTTCTATAGTTTTTCTTTTTAATTTTAATTTTTTTTATTTTTTATTTATTTATTTTTTTGACAGGCAGAGTGGACAGTGAGAGAGAGAGACAGAGAGAAAGGTCTTCCTTTTGCCGTTGGTTCACCCTCCAATGGCCGCTGCGGCCGGCGCGCTGCGGCCGGCACACCGCGCTGATCCGATGGCAGGAGCCAGGAGCCAGGTGCTTTTCCTGGTCTCCCATGGGGTGCAGGGCCCAAGCACCTGGGCCATCCTCCACTGCACTCCCTGGCCACAGCAGAGAGCTGGCCTGGAAGAGGGGCAACCGGGACAGAATCCGGCGCCCCAACCGGGACTAGACCCGGTGTGCCGGCGCCGCTAGGCAGAGGATTAGCCTAGTGAGCCGCGGCGCCGGCCTATAGTTTTTCTTTTTAAAGAAAAGCATCTTTATTAGGAGAACTAAAGTAACTGTATGCTAACTTGAGCCAGGTTGTACAAGGCCTAGAAATTTCCTGATGCCCTCCACTACTTGGATTCAGGATTCCATTTATATGTACCAGTCTTTCCTAACATCTCTGATTTCAGGCTGGGAATGGAGCAGAAACATCACTCATAGTAGTCCTTAATTATTCCTGGGCTTCATACAAGGTGCTGGACCTTTGCACCAATGAGCAGGTTACTGGTAATAGCAGCTGGGGACGGACAAAGCTCTAGGTGACAGGTTCTGTCCTCTCACTGCTGTCTTCTCATTTCTTATAGGTTCACATGTTTTCATGGTTATTGATCCTTGTAGTGTCTTTCAAGAAAACCTTTGTCGGCCGGCGCCGTGGCTCACTAGGCTAATCCTCCGCCTAGCGGCGCCGGCACACCAGGTTCTAGTCCCGGTTGGGGCGCCGGATTCTGTCCTGGTTGCCCCCTTCCAGGCCAGCTCTCTGCTGTGGCCCGGGAGTGCAGTGGAGGATGGCCCAGGTGCTTGGGCCCTGCACCCCATGGGAGACCAGGAAAAGCACCTGGCTCCTGCCTTTGGATCAGCGTGGTGCACCGGCCGCAGCGTGCTGGCCTTGGCGGCCATTGGAGGGTGAACCAACAGCAAAGGAAGACCTTTCTCTCTGTCTCTGTCTCTCTCCCTGTCCACTCTGTAAAAAAAAAAAAAAAAAAAAAGTGTGTTCTGTTTCCCTCCATATTCAGCATCTTTTACTGAAGATTGTCCTTTCTTCACAGGTCTTCAATGCCACACTGCTCAGAAAACCAAGTAAGTGTCCACGTACGTGTGGGTCTGTTTCTATAGTCTTCATTCTACTTCATTGTTCTACTGTGTGCCAGTATCACAGTTTTCATTATCAAAACTTTTAAGACCTGATAGATTAAATCATCCAATTTTGCTCTTTTCAAGCTGCTTGTTTTCCTTTTTCTTCTTCTTAAGATTTTATTTATTTGAGAGGTAGAGTTACAGACAGTAAGAGGAGAGAGAGGCAGAAAGAAAGGTCATCCATCTGCTGGTTCACTCCCCAAACGGCCACAATAGCCAGAGCTGAGCTGATCTGAAGCCAGGAACCAGGAGCTTCTTCTGGGTCTCCGGTCGGTGCAAGGGCCCAAGTGCTTGGGCCATCTCCCATAGCAGAATGGATGGGAAGAGGAGCAGCCAGGACTAGAACCTGTGCCCATATGGGATGCCAGCACTGCAGGCAGAGGATTGACGCATTACAGCGCTGGCCCGTCCTTATTCTTGATCCTTTGGCCTTTTCCTGTAACTTTCAGATTTAGTTTGTCAATTGAGAATTTATTTTGATGGGGATTGTACTGAACCTCTCAATTTGGGAGAACTGGTGTATTTGCAATACTGAGCGTTCAAATTCATGGCTGTGGCAAATTAGAGGCATTCTTATTTCCTTCTCTCTTATCTTATATGCCAGCACCTCCTGTTACAAACACACCCAGCATGTGAGTCCTCTCAGCCTTCTGTGGGTGCAAGTTGCCTTCATACTGCATCTGCAGCACTGATGTTCTCATCCCTGCTGCCTCTGCCTCTCTCCATTTTCTTCTTGGCAGGGCATGCATTCAGTGATGTCCATCCTGGGTTATCTTTCTAGTACTGATTTGTAGCTCTTCATATTTCTTGGAATGTATGTTTGTTACAGAACTATATTGTAAATATTTTTTCTGACAATGCTTGCCCTTTCATTTTCCTAAGTTTCATCTGATAGACTTATAAGGACACGTCAGAAAGTTCATGAAAAGGTGCTGGCACTGTGGCGTAGCAGGTAAAGCCACCACCTGCAGTGCCAGCATCCTATATAGACACTCATTCAAGTCCCAGCTGCTCCACTTCTGATCCAGCTCTCTGCTCTCTGCTATGTCCTAAAATAACAGTAAAAGATGGCCCAACTGCTTGGGCCCTTGCACCCGTGTGGAAAACCCAGAAGCAGCTCCTAGCTCCTGGATTCTGATCGGCCCAGTTCTGGCCATTGTGGCCATTTGGGGAGTGAATCAGCAGATTGAAGGCCCCCCTCTCTCTCTCTCTGCCCCTTTCTAACTCTGCCTTTCAAGTAATAAATCTTTCCCCAAAAAAGTTCATGAAAATGGAATTAAAATTTAAGTTTATTTTGATGCAGAGAAATTTTTGAAATCCATAGTTTGGAAAGAAGCATTTTCCATGAACTTTTTTTTTTTTTGACAGGCAGAGTGGACAGTGAGAGAGACAAAGAGAAAGGTCTTCTGTTGGTTCACCCCTCAATGGTGCTGCGCCGATCCAAAGCCAGGAGCCAGGTGCTTTCTCCTGGTCTCCCATGCGGGTACAGGGCTCAAGGACTTAGGCCATTCTCCACTGCACTCCCGGGCCACATCTGAGAGCTGGACTGGAAGAGGAGCAACTGGGACAGAATCCAGTGCACCGACCAGTACTAGAACCCAGTGTGCCGGCACCACAGGTGAAGGATTAGCCTAGTGAGCTGAAGTGTCAGCCCTTTCATGAACTTTTTGAAGATACTTCATATGCATTGACTGCAAATTTTTTCTGCACCAAAATAACTTTTTCATTTTTTAACTTTATATTTAAGACAGCGAAGGCTTCTGTTGAGCCAGGAAGAGAATTCCCCATGTTAATGACTCACTGGGATCTTGAAAGAGATGAACGACAAGTCTATAACCCTTGCTGGGCGTAGTGAGCCATCCCTTGCACAATGTGCCAAGGGTCCCTGTTTGGGCGCCAGATGTAGGGTTTTTCAAATGGGGAGACAGGACATGGGAGCGTTCATTCTAAGAGTGCGCCACTGGATAGCTATGTGCTCCCACTTTTATTTAGAAGTTACCAGCCAGTCTACAAGTCAGCAGGCATGTAGGCAAGGTTATACATCAACTTAAGGATTTGGGAAAAGGAATTTGGTCTGGTGGTCTAAGATAGGGATTAGAGCTGTGTTGTAAATCTTCAGAGACAGGCCCACTTAGGTGCTCCTGCAAATTTACAAATTCCTGAAAACACTCCAGGTACCAATTCATGTCATTAGCCCCCTGCTGCTCTGCTGCCACATTTCTTGGGGCAAGTGTGCCCATTCCTGGCCTGTTCTGGTGTGGGCAGAAACTGCAGCAGTGCCTCTAATTCCAGGGAGGTGTGCTCCCCTGAGAGGCATTTATGCAGCATCTCTACAAGAGAGAGAGGGGAACAGAGACTGAGCTCCCAGCCACTGGTTCACTGCCCAAATACCTGCAATCGCCAGGGTTGGGCCTGACCAAAGCCAGGAGCCAGAAACTCAATCCAGGTCTTCCATGCCAGTGGCAGGAACCTAATTACTTGAGCCATCACTGTTGTCTGCAGTAGCTGTAAGATGGGAGTGAGGACCCAGAGCCATGTATTGAACCCAGGAACTCCAATATGGAATAAGTCTTAACTGTTAGGCCAAATGCTTGCTTCAAACTTCTCTTTAATTTGTCCACGTTTTTGAAGTACTGTCATACTTTGCCCAATATATGTACGTTTTCTTTTATGCTTAGTGATCTTTTGGAAATTTACTTAAGAGTGAGAGTGAGATCTTCCAACTGCTAGTTCACTCCCTAAATGCCCACAACAGCTAGGGATAGGTCAGGCCAAAGCCAGGAGGCCAGAACTCCATCCAGGTCTCCCATGTGGGTGGCAAGGACCCAAGTAGTTATTATCTGCTGCCTCCCAGGGTGTACCATAGCAGCAAGCTGGATCAGAAGCGCAGGAGTGGGACTTGAACCAAGTACTCCAACATGGGATACAGGATTTCAAGCAGAGGCTGAACCTGCTGCATCACACACCCAACTCCTTTCAGTTCTCGTCTAAGGAAATCCTGCCTACGCCAAGGTCATAAAAACATCTCTGATTATTCCATAAGTTTTATGGTTTCTATTTTGACATTAGGTGTCTGATCCTTCTCAAACTAGTTCAGCATATGGAGTGAGGTAGGGATTGTGATTTAATTTCCCCCCATACAAACCCAGATGGTTCCAGCAACAGTTATTGTATAGATTTTGTATTCTTCCTTGAATGCCTAGAATGATCTTTTAATCTTTTCAGATGTGTCAGATGACATCACTCTTCTCTTCAAGGCCCTTTAGCAGTTTACCATGTCATGTAAGGCCTAAAATATGCTTTATTAAGCTTCTACAGGATGTGGAAACAGGTTCACATCGTAACTTCATCTTCTAATATTCTTGCTCACTCACCTGCTTGCTTCCAAACACACAGACCTTGCTGTTCTTTTATCACACCAGACACACTGGGCGCAAACCTTGCCCCGCAGGTATCTGCATGGTTCATTCCTTTACTTTCTTCAGTGCCACCATCTCCATGAGTCCTTCCTTGGATCCTAACGTCTCAGCACCCTCCCCAAACTTTCAATTCCCTTCCCTGTTTTTCTTTCTTCATTATTACTGACCATTACCTAGTGTGCTGTACATTCAATTTTTCTTATTTTATTTTGACCTACATGTAAGCTGTAAAAGGCACTGTAGTCTTCCCAACACCTAACACAATGCCTGGCACAGGGCAAGCACCAGATAAATTTATAAAATGAATAAAAAGATTGAGACCTAAAAAGATGAAATTGCTTGTCTAAGATTACACAGGTGAAGCTGAGATCCAAGCAGCCTGTCTTCAGAGTTCATGCCCTCAAGCCTGGGAGGTGGGCTATACTACCAAGCCTGTTGCTCTCTCCACCTTCTGCCCGCAATGGGGCCATTGTCTCCCAGGGCTCAGTTAAGACTGGCTTCAGCATCTTGGCCAATCACCACCATGCCCCAGGCTGCTTTAGGTAGGCAAGGCCAATGTGCTAATGCCCCCCAGTGGCAAGGGTGGGGAAGAACAAGCTGAGAGCAGCCTTGAGGCTGGGTGACAGACCTGATTAGTTCCTGGTTCCCAGTCTCTCCTGTCACAGAGACAGAGCACAGAAGATAGGCAGAAGAGATTTTTATTTTACCAGAAAGGGCAGGCAGTGGGGCAGTGCAACATCCAAGCCCCACACCAGACATGCAGCATCCACATGCAGGAAGAGCTACACAGGTTGGGGCAGGTCCAGGGATCAGGGACTAGGACTATGGGATACCCACAGCACCCCTGCCAGGATGTGTGGGCCCTGGGCTCTGGGCTCCTCTGCCTCCACTGAAGCAAGAAGACAGAAGAGTGGGCTGTTTCCTATGGATAGAACCCTATCACTCCGGCCAGGAAGAGGGCACATGGAGACTCTGGCCAATAGGTTTACAGCACTTGATTCTGTGTATGATTGGCACAGCCTTGCCCATGGAAGGGCCTGGTACCCAGGACAGTGCAGCCATAGCAGGAAGAGGGTCTACGTATATTCTTGTCCCCAGCAGGGCCAGATCCTGATCTCAGAAAAACTTAGCAGAGTTAGGACCAATCCCCACCCCACGTAGCAGGGACAGGCCCAAGAAGAGGACTTCCCTGAGCACAAGCAGGGGCCTCCTAAGGCAGTAGTAAAGTGAGGGAGCTGCTATAGACAGAAGACCCTTTCCCCTGTGCCCCTGGGGTAGGGAAGAGCCAGGGTTACCCAGGTTTAGAGGGGCAGGAATGGGTGAGGCTGTGGGCTCCCCAGGGCAGGGCTTAGGCTGGGAGGGCCAGGCCAGGACAGAGGAGTGCTCATCCCACCCAGAATTCCTGCTGAGCTCTGGCCAGGGCCACAGGGAGGATGATCAGATGCACAGAGAACTTCAAGGCACCAGGATCTGAGGAGCAGCAGGGCCACCCCCCACAGACAGACAGTGATTATAATAAACATCTTCAGCATAGGGTAAGTGATGTGCACAGAGGGTGGAGGAGAGGGAGAGAAAAAGACAGACAAAGGAAGAGACAAAAGGGGAGACCAGAGTGGAAGAGACAAACTAGATGAATGTGGCAGTGAAAGTGAGAATGTGGGAGAGAGAGGAAAAGGAGACAGACACAGGAGAGAAGGGAAGACAGCCAGAGATGGCCTAAACACGCAGCACTTCTGGTCCCTACAAAATAAGGCACCAGAGTCAGTAACGTTCCCGTTGTTCCTGTGGTGTTAAAACGGGTGCTGGAGGGGGGGCGGGTGGCTGCTGAAAGGCGCGGGCCTGTGGCAGCCTCACACCTGTGCACCGGTGGCCTTCTTGATCAGGGGTATCTGCAAGGATGAGAGATACCATGAGGCCTTGGCTCTGGGCCCCAGGACCACTCTGCCTGGGCCTCTTCACTGGGCCACCAGGCAGCCCCACTACAGCGAGGCAGGTACACACCTTCGATAGGTCCACACCCGTGAGAGCGTGCACAGAGGCAGGTAGCTCGGCCAGCAGCCGGTTCACTTCTGATGTCACCTTGCTGTTGTCTCCGCTGAGGACCACAATCTCATCGACTTTGGTCAGTGGTGCTGCGATTTTGGCAGCAATCTGGGGGTGGGGGACACAGAGCATGGTTGATATGCTGACGCCATCCGCCTGCTATACCCAGCTTATCTCCCTCCTTTCTCCACCTTACCCACGCTCCTTATTTACAGTCTGTGGTAAGAGAGGCCCATTGGGGTAGTTCTTGTCCCCCACACCCAATCAATCCCTCCAGTCTGTGACCGTGTTACCGACAAGACCTCCAGAAGTCTGGCACTTGCCAAGCTAGCCAAGTGAGGACACTCAACCCTTGGGTCCCAGTTTGGAGTGGGAGCCTCACCTGGGGCAGGGCCTCCAGCACCAAGGCCATCTTGGCTGCATCCCCGTATTTTTGGTAGGCCTCAGCCTTAAGCTTCATCCGCTCAGCCTCTGCCTTGCCCATCGCCTCGATGACCGCTGCCTCCGCCTCCCCGATTTTGCGGATCTTCTCAGCCTCTGCCTGTGCCAAGAGGACCTGCTTCACCCTGGGGGAGCCCAGGTGGGTAGATCAGTGGCAGGTGCCAGGGTCCTCTCCAGCCCTTTGGTCTGGTGGCTGCCAGGGGTGGGAGACTTCTGAAGGCAGGCACCTTGGCTGCCTAGCTCTGGCTGGAGAGAGGCTACTGGCTCTCAGCTACAAGTGGAGAAAGAACTGAGCAGGCAGCTCTTTGTCCAGATGCTATGCCAGGCACTGAAGCCTCCTTTCCCTACCTTAGTCATCCTGACAACATCCTTCCTAGGTGTGGTCAGCAGAGTGGAGAGAGTGCACCAAGGGCAGACCCCAACTCCCACCCCAGGGGGTGCTCACTTTTCACCCTCAGCGATCTGCTGTATGCGGTGGGCCTCGGCCTCAGCGGGGCGGCGCACAGTGGCGATGAGCTCCTTGTCTGTGCGCAGGATCTCCTGCGCCTCCACGGCAATTTGCTTCTTGCGCTGCACCACTTCAATCTCAATCTCTTCCTGCCGGATCTTCTGCTGCTCACGGGCCCCTTGCAGCTCATAGGCCAGCTGGGCCTCGGCGGTCTGCAGCGGAATAGGCCAGCACATTAGAGCCTGGCCACCAAGAGCTCAGCCCTGAGCTCCAACCCAGGATGTCCGGCGGCCTCTCACCTTGATGTTGACCTCCTCACTGAAGGCTGACTTTTGTAGCTCAAAGGCTCGTTTGGAGTCAGCGATCTTGGTGTCTGCCATGAACTTCACATCAAGCATCTCTTTTTTGCACTCGGCTTCCTGGGAGCAGGAGGAACAGGCGCTAAGGGTACCCTGAGGAACCATGGTCCCATCACTCCCAAAGTCCCAGTCTCTGAGGGTGGAAGAGAAATCCCCCCCATACCCGGATGCCTGCGTCCCGCTCAGCCTCGGCCACACCAATGTCGGCGTCTCTCTGCACCACCGCAGTCTGCGTCTTGCCTAGCGAGCTCAGGTAGTCCACTTTGTCATACACGTCCTGGGGAGAAAGGAAGTCATGACAGGCAGGGGTAATAGGCCCAAAGGGGCCCCTCCTGCCAAGCTCCCACGTCCCAGATGCATGCTGCGGGACACGGCCCTCCAAGCACACCGCACCTTGATGGTGAAACTGAGGATCTCAATGCCCATGCGGCCCACGTCAGGGGCTGCAACCTCCCGCACCAGCTTGGCAAACTGGTCCCGGTCCTGATAGATCTGCTCCACAGTCAGGGTCCCTGGGGGCGGAAGGGTCACAGGCTAGCTCCACAGACACCCAGCCAGCTGGGAGGAAGACAGCAATGCAAGAGCAGGTCTGGGTGCACGCAGGGGTCCTGCTGTCTGGGCTGCATCTTGCTGGTGTTTCTTTTCAACAGGGTTTAACACTGAACTTCCTTCCGCAGAGCCCAGGCTGAACAGGGAAGTGTTGGGCAGTGCCAGGCGCCTGAGCAGACTGGCAGCTCCCAACTCCACCCTAATGCCCTTTCCTTCACTCTAGTCACCTGAAGTTTTGAAATGAAAAGCTTGAGAGAAAATGTTTCCACTTGACACCTTGGTGGGACAGTCCCCCTGCCCCACAACCCCACCTTGGCCCTGGCTTGGGGACCCCTGCCAGGCTCCTGCCAGGCTGGGCAGGCCTCACCGAGGATGGAACGTAGATGTCCCTCCAGAGTCTGCAGGACAACGTTCTTGATGTCCTGCACGTTCTTGCCCAGGAACTGCTCACAGGCCACAGCCAGAAGCTCCTTCTCTGTCATGATCTTCACCTGCCAGGGTCACAGAGGTGTCTGAGCCAGGCTTCGGAAGCAGAGGGAGGCCCCAGACCCAGAGGAGAGGAGGGTGGTAGCTGTGCCCCCCTCCTTTCTCAGACCTGGAGACTGAGGCCTGTCATGGGGAGACAGGCAGCCCCAGAAGTTCTCCTTACACTGGCAACGTCGTCTTCACTGGCAGCCCCAGGTCCTGCCCTGGCCTCACAGGCGTTCAGGGCTTGTCTCTTCACCCTGACACCCACTGATCCCTTACTAGCTGAGCACAGGCTCCCCTATGGGTGGGAGCCCTGCAGGCTGAGGGGCAGGGTAGGCAAAACAGAATAAACAAGGAGGGGTGCAGACACCCAGCCAGGACAAGGGAGCAGCTGAGGATGCCTTCCTTCCCGAGGTACTCAGCCAAACCCCTGAGCAGGGGCCTACCTGATGGTCGAGCCTTGCTGCCCTGGAAAGTCGTGAGGGACATTATGGCAAGAAGCCCCTCACCTAGGTCTCCAGCTGTGACTCCCAGAGCTTAGAGCTCCCCTGCCTCACATGGCTGCTCCCTCTGGGCCCCAGTCCTTCCACCCCCTTCCCAGGGAACAGGGTAGACTCTAGGCTTGGCATTTCCAACACCTGCAAAGAACGGGGTAGGGTTAGTTGATACGGGAGCCCTCAGCACTGGTTCTGTCCCTCGCGGGCTGCTGAGGAGAGAAGGGGTGTCTGTTAGTCCTGCTGGGTGGCCAAGGGGGCCGAGCGAGCACGTTCCGGTAGTGATGACCCTCTCAGGAGGTGGGGGTGGGGGCAAGGGCACTGGAGAGATGGCCACTGGCTGCCATCGTCTCTTCCTCCCCCCGACCCCAGCACGAGGACGAGGCAGCTCAACGGACATGCGCAGGGCTGCTGAGTTACTATACCTGGGCGACACCCGTCACAGTTAAAGCTACCCCCTCGGCCGTCTCTACGTCCTCGCAGCGGGGCTGCAACGTCATAATCTCTAGGGAAATCCTGCCAAGAAATGCAAAACAGGGGCATGGGTCTTGGGGGACCCAGGACCTGGGGGTGTGGGGACAGAGTCCAGTGCCTCACTGTTTCAGCTGGGCTGAGCCAAGGGTCCTGTGAGGAGGGTCATAACTGGGACCATGTGAGAAGGGGGAGGGCAGGTAGGAGGTGCAGGCAGCTCCAAGGGAGGGAGGGGGGTCGGGCTACATGTATACACCCACCCTCTGCTCCAGTCAGCTTGGCCTGAATTGTGAGAAAGAGGAAGCAAGAAAGAAGTGGCCATGGTGACCTGGGGATGGGAGTGCATTTCAGTGTAACTGTGTGTATGTTCTAGGGCAGCAAGTGGATGCTGGTGCTCCAAGGTGTGCGTGGGGGCTGTCCGTGGGTGCTGTGTGAACATCCCCCAAGGGCTCTCTCCCCTTTTCTGGGTCTTCTCACCACCCAAGGCTGCCCCAGGAGGCTGCCTAGAAGGCTCTGTCTGCTAGCCTGGCAGGTTGGGTGTCTGACCACTCCTGGTCAAATATAAGTGACCCTGCACCTGACCTTGAACAAGAAAGCCTGCCTGGTTTCTCCACTTGGCAACAGGCTACAGCTTCAAGTCTACTCTCTGACATTAGGCACAGGTGGGCAACACTGGAGCCTCCTGGCCAATAAGTGTGCTAGAAAGAGGGGTTCTCGGGGCCAGCACCTGCAGTGCCGGCATCCTTTATGGGCACCGATTCGAGACTGCTCCACTTCTGATCCAGCTCTCTGCTATGGCCTGAGAAAGCAGTGGAAGATGGGCCAAGTCCTTGGGCCCCTACACCCACATGTAAAGACCTGGAGGAAGCTCCTGGCTCCTGGCTTGGGATTGGCACAGCTCCAGCCACTGCGGCCAATTGGGGAGTGAACCAGTGCATGGAAGACCCCTCTCTCTCTGCCTCTCCTTCTCTCTCTGTATAACTCTTTCAAATAAATAAATAAATCCTAAAAAAAAGGAAAAAAAGATGTATTTATTTAAAAAAATAAATAAAGAGGGGTTCTTCCCAGTCTGACTCCTCAAAGCACCACAATCACCAATTTAAAAGAAACCTGGACATCTTCAGATGGTTCAAATATAGGACGGGCTTTGGAGGGGAACAGGGCTGCTTCAAATCGAGTCTTGAAGGGGGCCTGCGCCCTACCATTCCAAACAAGGTGCCCTGAGCTGCTTCTCAGGTCTCTGAACTGATGCTGGCCCTTCCAAGCCCATGAGGGCTGCTGAGACAGGGAGGACCCTTCTGATTAGATATGGCAGCCTGGGGCCCGCCTGCATACAGGTTTTGAGGGATAGAGGTCTTCTGATGTTGGCTGTTGCACTCCCAGTGCCTGAAACCAGGAAGGTGCTCACTAGAGAGCTGGTGAATAAAGCAATGAGGATCGGAACAGGCACCTTACAGAGAAAGCTTGGTGTCACCTAACCTAGCCTACAACCGATTTGCCACAGGCAGCTGCATGGCAATCCAAAGACGCCCCCTGGCAGACTTGGGCAGAGCTTCCAGGGTCCCCTGCTCTTTCCCCACTTGCAGCCTCAATGGGCAACAGCAAGAGACCTGGATCTGTACAGGGATGCATCTTGGCACCCAGAGCAGCAGAGATGAGAACAGAGGGGAAGGAGGTGCACTCTCAGGAAGCAAGTCCATCCAACTCCTGCCTTCCGGGCCCCACAGGGCAGGAAGAGAGAAGGTTAGAAACAGAGGAGGAAGCAGGTGGGTTATTACCTGTGCAACCCCTGTTACGAATAGCGGGACCCCCTCCGACGTCTCAATATTCTCACAGCGACACAGGATGGTCATAACCTCCAGAGACAGTCTGAGGAGCAGCCAGGGGTAGGGAGAGGTAGGGACAGGTAGGGGTAGGAGGGGACACAGCAAACACACACAGTGGTTACCAGACAAGCACCAATGCCTGATGCCTGGGGGTGGGGTTGGGGGTGCTCTCAGTACTTCAACCCCCCACTGCCAGCTCAGCAAAGGCCTACACCCTTCCACCAGGGAGCTGCTGGGCTGGAGGAGGGGCCTGGAGAAGGAGGTTTGAGTGCAGGGCACCTGTGTTGTCTACCTCCTCCCTTTCCCATGAGACTCCTCTCAGAATCTGGAAGACATAGCCTAACCTCTACCTCTCAACACAGGCTAGTCTGCATTTCCAGAAACTAGGAGAGGGAGGCCAGCCTAGGGATTAATAAGCCACAGGAAATACTGAATCCTGCTCATTGCACAAAAACTGTCTTTGCAATACAAAAACCTCAGAGCTGGGGCAGGCATATAGCATGGCATGTTAAGCCACCACCTGGGAGGCCGGCATCTGATACCAGATCGCCTGGCCGAATCCCTGCTATTCTGCTGCTGATCCAGCCTTCTGCTGATGTGCAGAGAATGGCTCCAGTATTTGGGTCCCTGCCAAACACATGAGAGACCCAGAGGGCGTTCTTGCCTCCTGACTTTGGCCTGATCCAGCCTGGCTGTTGTGGGCATTCAGGGAGTAAACCAGTGGATGGAAGATCTCTCTCTCTCCCTCTCCCTCCCTGTCACCCTGCCTTTCAAATAAACAAACAGATCTTAAAAAAAAGAGAGAAAAACTCAGGGTTTGTATTACATATGACACAGAGGGTGGCAATTTAAGGCCAGAAAAGCTCAAAGAAATCTTTAGATTTTCTGATTTGGGACTGGGGGGCTCAAATAAGGCTGGGGGAGAGAGAGCACTCCTGCCAGAATATTCACGGGGACAACTGGAGATGAAAGAGTAATCTGTTTTGGGATTTCTGAAGTTGGGCAGGGGCAGAGAAAGAGTATTGGCAAAGAAAACAAGGCGGCCGGGAGTGACCCAGCCTGCCCTAGCTGTGTGTGCGAGCATGTGCAGGGGGTGGGCTAGGCAGAGGCCAGGCTGTCGACAGAGTGGAATGTCTCCTTAGGCAGAAGAATGAAGGGAAGACAAGAAAGAGGCTGAGGCTGAAGGAGCAGGAACAGATGAATGCGGGGATGGGGAGGAGGAGGCAACGTGGAGCCCCCAGCTCAACTCTGCGAGGGCTGCTCTCACAGCACAAGCCCTGTGGGTCCAGCCAAGCAGACATGCAAAGGTTGCCTAGTTTGGGCCCCAAACACTAGCATCCTTGGGCCTGAGAGGACTCTCGACCCAGCAGTCAGGAACCACCAAGCTCTCTTCTGGGGAAGGAGGCAGGAAGGAAAGGCAGGGGGAGGAAGGCAGGAGGGTGACGGAGGCTGCAGCTCAGACGCCAGAGGTAGAATTGCTCAGGTAAGGGAGGAGGCTCACATCAGGCCCATGGAGAAGCACAGGAGGTGGAGGCCAAGCGCAGCAGGCTGGAGTTCACTGAGGCTGGAGGAAGACTGGTTGACATGGAGGGGTAGGTGGCAAACCAAGGATGGCTGTAGAAAGTGCCTTGAAAGGGAGGCTGTCTTCAGCTTCTCCTCTGACCTGAGAGGCTCCAGTCTATACAGAGTCCCCTAAGTATGCTGGGGTTGGGGGAGGGGCTTCCCCCCAAAAAGTGAAGAGGGCTTAGGGCTGCAGGCTCTGACTACCCAGCAAATGGGACCAGAGGGCGATGGCTGGGCCTAGCTATGAACAGTTTCCTAGGGTGAGGTACAAGGCTGCCCCCCACTTCTCACCCCTACTCTTGCCATCAGGGAGGCTTGACCCTCCTGTTCCTGGAGCTCTGTTCCTTTGGGCAAGAAGGGGGAGCAGGAGGCCAAGAATGTGGGAGAAAGGCTGCAGGGGTGCGTCCCTGGCAGTGTATGCCCAGCGTGACAGGCCTCTGGGTAAGTCACAACCCCTCTGAACAAGGTGCTCTGTTGTGCCAGGACTGCATGGTGTGTGGGGTGGTGGCATGACCTCTGCCAGGCTGAGTGGCCTACTCCAGAGTGCCTGGGATCCTCTCAAGTGGAAGCCATGACCACTACTGAGGACTCTGCCCGACACTCTTTACCTTGGATGAGAAGAGTCTCCAGCAGGGTGGAGAGGAGAGGAGAGGAGAGGTGGGAGTGGAGGGGGTGATTGGAAACCGGGGAAGTGACAGAGCTGTGACATGCTTCCCATCCGCCACCCACAGATACCCTCAGACTCCCAGGGGCCTCCCTCTGCTGACTGGCAGGGCTTGGAGGGGGGGACTTCCACCAGAATCTCTATGGCTTCCCCTTTTGGATAACTGACCCCTTTACAACATACCCATATCTTCACAGCTCCGGAAGAACCTGCCCCACACCCATCTCCCATAACCAGGAAGTGGGTAACGATGGAAAGCCAGCTGGCCTGAGCTCTGGAGGCACCAGCAGGTGGGGCTGGCTGGTGGGCTCTCTGGGAAACTGAAATCTCCCTTCCTCAGTTAAGTCTTCCTAGGCTGACTTAGGAGGTCCAGAGCTGTCTGGCCTGACTCCAGCACCAATTCACCAGTTCCCTACCCCTTGTCTCTAATCCAGCCACTGTTCAGTGTTACAGTAGCCACTTCTGACTGTGAGGTGTCCCTCAGGCTCCAGAGGACTGGTTCCAGGACCTTCACTGATAGCAAAAGCCCTTACTGCTCAAGTCCCTTATAAAAAACAGTGCAGTATTTGCATACAGCCTATGCATATCACCATCAGCATACTGTAAATCACCTGTAGATCATTTCTGATACCTAACACAGTGTCAGAAACTTTATGGAGATCACTATATTGTACGTGAGGGGATAATGTCAAGGAAAAAGGCTGTACAAGTTCAGTACAGCTGCAGTTATCCCCAGTATTTTCCACCCTGGGTTGAATTCAAGGACATGGCACCTGCAGGAATGGAAGCTGACACCATGTCCATTCTCTGCCATTTGGCCCCTGCCCGGGTTGTCCCAGGGCCTGCACAGGCCAAGGTTTGTGTACTGGGTGTCCTCAGTCTTTCCTCCTGGCAAACACCCACTCCAGAAGAATACATAACTAAGACTTCTTTAGTAACTTTCAGCTAGAATTGGGCAATGACGATGCTGCCTGAGTAGGACCCTGGGCTGTCTGAGACAGAAACGGTATCACCTATAGTGGAAAAAAGGGCACCCAGGAAGGGCAAGTCCAGACCTTGCTGACTGCACCTTCCACATACCCGAGCCAGCCGTTTCACCTTCTGCTTAGGAGGCTCCTATTCCCCAGAACTGCAAGTGGTCAATGGCAGGTGCTCCTGGCTGACCTGTGGGGTAAGGCAGGATGATGGAAACCCTTCTCTTCCTTGCCCACTGGGATGACAGGCTTTGGGGACCCCAGGCCCTTACCTCTGAGTGTCGGAGATACACCACCACGCCCAGGCCCAGCCGCCGTAGACGTACTGTTTATAGTCGGAACCACAACAGCCCCCTGGGGAGCAAAGCAAACCACTACTGGTGAGTTCTTGGGTCTGTCCCCTCCCCAGACCCCTGATGGTGGCTTTACCTACTCTGAGACTTGACAACTCCCTAGGTGCTGAGTGACACATGAAAGGGAGACAGACAAGTTCTCACTGCACTTGTAGGACTTAGAACCTACTCTGGTAGATGGGCAATTTGCCTCAAAAGGATATCCAATGAAGAGTTCCAAACTTAAGAGCTTCCAGAGAAAGAATAGGTTGGTGGGTGGGGGTGGCCTGGGAAAGTGTCCATTTCCCCCTCAACCAGTCACTCATCTATTCAACAAACAGCAGAGGGTTCTTTCGTGTCACAGATACAGAGCTGAACATACAATTCACATCCTGAAGTCGGGGAGATGAGGAGGAGGAACTGCTTCCTGATATAATTACTGTAACACCAGCTGGTTCACCTGCTATCAGTGCACAGCAGGGCAAGGAGGAGTCTCAGAGCCAAGGCAGGCACCTCGTTCTGCCTGGCAGATGCTTCCAGCGAGCTAGTTTTCTACTCCCCAGGCATTCAGAGTGACTTTGTTCCCCTTTGGGAGTGGGTGGAGAAGGCAGGGCCTCAAAACACAGGGAAAACGAAAGAGAAAGGGAAAAGGCCTCAAAAGGAAGTGGTTCCTGGAAACTGCATCAGCCCAACAGAATATGTCACACAGCCAAGACCCTGATCCATGCCATGGATCCACGGTGCCCTCTGTACAGAATGGGGAAAAAAAAAAAAAAACCAACCTGCTAAAACTCCTGTAGTGAATTCTCCTGTTAAAGCCAAAATTAGTCATCAAGTTAAAGAAACTGTAGCAAAAATTAGAGAGGCAGTTAACTTGCAGAACAAAGAAATGTATAGGAAACAGACTATTTGAAAGAAATGGGATTTTGGCAAAAGCCAGAAGACACTATCGTTTCCATGTTCATGAACTTGGGTTTTCATGGAAGCCTCACAGTGTCTGCCTCCCAAGAACAAGTCTCTGAGGCAGGTTCCTATAGCTGTGCTGCAACTTCTCTGAGGACCCATGACATGGGAAGAGGCAGGTAGAGGGACAGAGGGAGATCACAGGGTGTACGTGAATGCTAGGGAGCCACATGGATTTAAGCTGGGGAGGGACCAGGTGACAAGTGTATTTTAGAAAGAGGTACCACTCTGCACTAGGAGGAAGAGACTGGGGTCAGAGAGAATGGGTAGAAGCCTCCTGCAGTAATCCAAGAGAGCTTCTTTCTGTGAAGGTAGAAATGTTCCAGACCTACACTGTGTAATACGGCAGCTACTAGCCACATGTGGCTCTTGCGCACTTTAAATGTGGCTGGGTATGTCTGAGGAACTAAATTTTTAATTGAATTTAAACTTAAATAGTCATATGTGGCTAGTAGTGTACCACATCGGACAGTGCAGCCCTAAAGTCTGGGTTTGGGTGGGTGGTATGGTCAAAACCATAACGGAGACAATGGAGAGAAGAACAAAGTGGGGCAAGTTTGGGACTGGTGTTATGACACAGCGGGTTAAGTTGCCACATGTGATACTGGCATTATATACTGGAGTGCTGGTTTGAGTCCCAGCTGCTCTGCTTCAGACCTGGCTTCCTGATAACGTGCCTGCAAAGGCAGTAGAAAATAGCCCCAGTACTTGGTCCCCTGCCACCCATGTGGGAGACCAGGATGAAGTTCCAGGCCTGGCCCAGCCCCAGCCTGTTATGGCCATTTGGGGAGTGAACTAGCAGACAGAAGATCTCTCTCTGTCTCTCTCATTCTGCCTTTCAAATACATAAATAAATCTTCAAAAAAGTGGGGACAAGTTTTGGATGGGTCGATCCTTTGCCTCCCACCTCCCTTTTGAGTGAGGAGGGCCAGCATCTGAGACTGATGGGTCACAGAACACAATCATACCAAAAATGTGCAAAATTACATTTAGGCAAGGTATTTAAGAAACACAAAAGCTATTCTGTGTTTAGACTTGGGTCCCATCCCCAAATTCACTCATTATATATATGCAAATATCACCAAATGCAATAAAATCAGACATCTCAAACACTTCTGGTCCAAAGCATTTTGGATAAGGTACACTAAACCTGTAGTAAGAGCTAGAGGTACAGGGCTCTAAGAGCAGTGCCACCCACACACAGTGACCCACTCAGGTGTCTGTTTTTCTGGGGTAGAACCATCTGTCCAGCGAAAGCCATTTATGGGCTTCTCTGGCCTGGTAGGTAGAGTAGGGAAAGTCTCTGGTGAATCTGAATCAGCAATCTGAAACCCAAACCATCAAGTGAAATAGGAAGAGGGCCAAAAATCTCAGCTTATTCCACTTCTTCAGGCCTGGTGGGGGCTGGGGCACAGCTGCCTCCAGCCAGCTCCAGGGGACCTCTCAATGAGCTGTGGGAGATGGCAGTGAGTGAGGGAGGGAGGGATGGCAGGACAGCATAGGTATCTACCCTTTACCTTTAATATATCTTTGACCTTGGGAGCAGGCTGCCACAGCTCAAGCTGGGCCTTGGCCAAGCGCAACATGGCCAGGTTCCCAGAGGCGGCAACAACAGGAAGCGGGGACTGGTGGACTGCCCCACCTCCCCCAGAAGGCACCTTCTTCCCAGCTACTTGCTCACTATCCCAAGAGGACAGTTAGGTGCCTCCTCTTCTGTGACTTCCCCAGCTCTCACTCAGCTGGAAACCTAGAAGTTTCTCCTACTTTCATCTCGTTTTTTCCAACCCAACTTGCTTTCCTTGTTCTGTCCTCAATCAAGCTGAAGAACCAGCAAATAACCCACCCGCATAACTTCTGCTCCACTCAGCCCCTCCCCAGACACAACTTCCCTCCTCCCCCAACTCGGCCTTCTTAGGTACTCTGCCCTCTCAGGCGCACCCTCCTCTTGCTGCCTCCCCTCCATCATCATCTTCCTATCACTTAAGATCACATTCTGCAGGGGGTGTTTAGTTTTTTCAGCCAAAACCCCTCTAGTGGTCTGGCAATGCCTGAGGATCCCTTCTCAGAAGGTTTATAGATGCAGGAAATAAAATCCCTAAGAGGGCAGGCATTTAACCCAGCAGTTAAGGTGCCAGAGTCCCACAACAGAATGCCTGGGTTTCTTCTTTACTTTTTTTTTTTTTTTAAAGATGTATGTGTTCATTTAAGACAATGGTGACAGTTCAAGTAATTGGGTGTCTGCATTTCACATGGGACAGTGAGGCGGAGTTCCCAGCTCCCAGCTTTAGCGAGCTCAGCCCAGGTCTATGGGCATTTGGGGGAGTGAACCAGTGTGTAGGAACAAGCCCTTTCTTTCTTCCTCTCAACATAAAAACAGACAAAAACACACAAGAGGGGCTGGTGTTGTGGCACCAATGGTCAAGCTGCCACTTGTGACAATGGCATCCCATATCAGAGTATCAGTTCCAGTCCTGCCTACTCTGCTTCCAATCCAGCTTCCTGATAATGGACTTGGGAAGTCAGTGGAAGATGGCTCAAGTACGTGGGCCCCCTCCAGTGTGTTGGAGACCAGGATGGAGTTTCCTGGCTCCTGGCTTTCACCTGACCCAGCCCTGGAAGCTATGGGTATTTGGGGGAGTCCAACAGTAGCTGGAAGATCAATTTTTCTCTTTCAAATAAATAAATCTTAAAAGCAAAACAAAACAGGGCAGACATTTGATATAGTGGCTAAGTTGCCTCTTGGGATGCCTGTATCCCATACTGAAGAGCCTGGTTTCAAGTCCAGGCTATTCTGCTTCCAATCAGCTTTCTGCTAAGGTGAATCCTGGAAGGCAGAGGATGATGGCTCATGTACTTGGGCCCTGCCACTCACGTCAGAGACCCAGACTTGAGTTGTGGGTTCCAGGCTTCAGCCTGGCCCAGCCTTGACTGTTGCAGGCATTTGGGAAGTGAACCAGTGGATGGAAGATCTCTGTCTCTGCCTTTCAAATAAAGTAATGAACAGCTACTTTAAAAATGAAGGAAACAGATATTAAAAGTTATCAAAACGGGCTGGTGCCGCGGCTCACTAGGCTAATCCTCCGCCTTGCAGTGCCGGCACACCGGGTTCTAGTCCCGGTCGGGGTGCCAGATTCTGTCCCGGTTGCCCCTCTTCCAGGCCACCTCTCTGCTGTGGCCCGGGAGTGCAGTGGAGGATGGCCCAAGTACATGGGCCCTGCACCCCATGGGAGACCAGGATAAGTACCTGGCTCCTGCCATCGGATCAGCGCAGCGCGCCTCCGCGGCGGCCATTGGAGGGTGAACCAATGGCAAAGGAAGACCTTTCTCTCTGTCTCTCTCTCTCACTGTCCACTCTGCCTATCAAAAAAAAAAAAAAAAAAAAGTTATCAAAATGTTAAAAACAACCAAAGGTATTCTATAGTAATATACACAAATAAGATGTAGCTATAGATCTAATTACTAGCTTAATTTCAAACTAGCAATGAGCATAATGATTTTCCAGGTACCTGTAACAAGTGCAGAGTGTGAGGAAAAAGTCTGCTAACGCTATCTCAGATTACTGTCAACACTTAAAGGAAACACTAATTTTTTTTTTTTTTGACAGGCAGAGTTTTAGTGAAAACACTAAATCTTAGTGACAGCTAGCAAAGATAAAAACCCAAGTGAGAAAGGGTCCCGCTGTAAATTTTTGAAAATAGAAAGGAAAGTTTTATTGTAAAGAATGAAGGTAGTAAGAGAGGACAGAGACAATGGCCCTGCGATGTATCAGCGTCTTCCGAGGCTGGGCCAAGGAGCAAGGAGGGTGCTGGGCTGGGCGCAGCTGCTCTGCGGTCCTGAGAGTCCTTGTTCAGCACAGAACCGCATCTCACCTTGATGGTGCAAACCCCAAGGCACAACCGCTCGCTCTCTCCTCCCACCCTTTTTAGTCCCCTCTGCTCACCTCTACAATAGCTTTGGAACAATGTGGATACTGCAACAAGTTTTTGAAAACTATGCCTAGTTTTTCCATACTATGTATTTTCTACAAACTTTCTGAAGACTCTCTATAGCATTTCATTGACCTTGGCTCAAGCAAAAGGTTCCCAGTAACCCGAAAACACGGAGCGGCCCATCTCAGAGGCTCCTCTTCCCCTATAGTCTCCAGACCTTCCACAGAGTGAGAACTGGAGCTTTCGTGTCCCCTGTCCAGAGTCTGGACTTCCTGAAAGAAAACTCTGCAAGGAAAACAAAGCACTGTGGCAGGAAGCTGGCACAGTGGTTACCATACTGCAGTCCCGGGCTGCTGCAGCCCCTAATCGGCGTGCCTAACTCTGAGCTCGGACCCCAGCCTTCTGCCCTGGGAAGCAGCAGTGAGGCAGCTCAAGTACTTAGGTTCCTGCCACCCATGCAGGAGATCTGGACTGAGTTCCCAACTGCTGGCTTGGGCCTCCCATGGCCCCAGCTTTTGTGATCACTTGTGGAGTGAATCAACAGAAGATCTCTGTCTCTCTGCCTTTCAAATACATTAAATAAATTTTTAAAATATTTAAAAGGCAAAAGTATTGGGCAGATTCATTTTTTAAAAAAGATGTATTTATTTATTTGAAAGACAGTTACAGAGAGGTCCTCCATCCTCTGGTTTACTCCACAGATGGCCGCAGCAGCCAGAGCCGTGCCGATCCGAACACAGGAGCCAGGAGCTAGAACCTTCTTCCAGGTCTCCCACATGGGTACAAGGATCCAAGGACTTGAGCCATCTTTTGCTGCTTTTCCCATAGCAGAGCTGGATTGGAAGTGAACCAGCTGGGACTTGAACCAGCACCTACACGGGATGCCAAGCACCGGCTCCTAGATTCAGGTTGTAAAAGCTTTCTCTTGGGGCTGAGGGCTGGGAAACAGCCTCAGTGTTTTCTGGGACCCTCCCTCCTGACCCCAAGGCAGTTGGTCTTGGTCCCCAGGGGGTAGGGTCTCCTGTTTCCCTCACAGGGAATGGTGCTGGTCAGGGTTGGAGGGGATCATCCAGTAGAAAGACTTAATTTCTTTTTCTGAAGATTTATTTATTTGAAAAGCAAAAAAGGGGGAGAGAGAGAGAATCTTCCATCCACTGGCTCATTCCCTGAATGCCTGCAAGAGCTAAGGCTGGGCCAGGCCAAAGCCAGGAGCCTGGATCTTCACCTGGGTCTTCCACACAGGTGGCAGGGGTCCAAGTACTTGGGCCATCTTCCACTGCTTTCCCAGGCCATTAGCAGGGAGCTGGATCAGAAGCACAGCAGCTGGGACTAGGAATGCCCACTGCGAAATGGGATAGCCTGTTGTGCCACAGCACTGGCCCCCAGAGATGGAATTTTTAATCCAAGTTGAGTCTGAGGCCAAGTTTTGGGGCAAAAGCTCCCAATGGACTTATCACATCTCTCCAAGGGTATACAGTTGTAAGGCCTGGCTCAGGGATCTTAATCCCTTCTACCCGCTTCAGTAGCCAGCCCTAACCAGCTGTACACAGCTGTAATCAGCAGAGTGGGTATTCCTCCTAATCCATGAGGAATTCCTACAGCTGCAGGCTTCCAAGCACTTGGCAACACAGCCCTTTGCCCCAGAACCCAGGAGCTGCACAATCTGGCAGCTGGAAAGGATTCAGCCACCTCCCAAGACATCCCAAATACACAATCTAACAGCGGGGCTTGGGGCGAGAAACACCCTCGCCGCCTCACCCCAACACAGGCTCCAAGCGCCGCCAAGACACAAATTCTAGAGCTTGCAGCGTTTTGCAATCGGAGCGGCAGAGCGCAGGGCCGGGTTTCCCAACCTGTAGAGGCCCCACCCGCGTCTCCAGGGCGGAATGGAAGCCCGGCAAGCCCCAGCTTGCTCAGAATTAACGGGTCTGACAGTACCCAGAGAAAACGGCCCACGTCTCAGACGTCTCCCCACACAGGCACCTGCCCATCGGAGCTGCGCGACCCAGCCCCAGTCCCAGCCCCCGGCGTTGGAATTTAGCCAAACTAACCCGTTCCGGGCACCACTGCTTAGCCTCCTCCCCGACCCCCACGGCTCCCAGGGGACTCCCAAGCCCACGGTGTGGCGGTAGGGAGGACGAGACGGGGAGGAGGCGGAGAGAGGAGCGGAGGAAAAAAAAAAAACAACCAACAAAAAACACGCAGCGGCAGGGAGAGCCGCCGGCGAGCCTCCGAGGAAAATGGGGGAGGCTCCCTTCTGGAAGGGTCTCAGGTGCCGGCGCCCTGCGCAGCGCCACAGGCTCGAGCCCAGCCGGCGGGGCCCCCGCCCTCTGAGGGCCCAACCCTTCCCGTCCCCTCCCCACGGACCCCGCCGCCCCTCACCTGAGACCACCAGCGCCTCGTTGGGCCCCACTGTGTGGCAGTTGCCCATGGCGCCGGCGGGTCGGAGGGCCCTGGGCCCGCACAGACGCGGACGGCAGCACCCGGTCCGCAGCGCCGGCCGCGCCCAGCCTACGCCGCCACCCCCAGCGCCGCCCGCCCGCGCCCCTCCGTGGTCGCAGCCCCGCCGGAAGTGTGGCGGCGGAGGGCGGGGCCGGCCGGGCGAGAGAGGCAGGGACGCGCGCGAGCGCCGCGGCCGACACGCTTTATTGCTCGGGGCTCGGGAGCCGCGCGGGGTCGCCCCCACTCCCACAGGCGCCTCGGGAACAACCGCCCTGCGGGCAAGCGGCCCTGGCGTCGGAGCCCCGGGTCCAAAGCCCGGCGCCTGCACTCAGCAGCTGTGAGACCTGGGGCGAGTCCTTCCCTCTAGAGCCCAATCCCGCCTCGGTGAAGTGGGGGTGGTTGAGCCGCCTGGCTGGATGGCTGCAGAGGGCTCCGTCACTCCCAGTGTCGGCAGTGCCTCCCGTCGCAGAGTCCCTGGCCCTGCTCCAGCGCTGAGCACAATCTCAGAGGGTGGGGCCTTGCAAGCTGCAATTCAGATTCCTGAGAAACAGGGTCTGACATGTCCCCCCACCCCCCCGCCCCGCCCCCGCTCAATCTGGGGGGACGGTCCCTCTCAGGAAGAAATATCACCCTTTACTTCCTTCCACCAGGGAAAGAACACACCCGGAGGCCCCAGGAAGTAACCATGGCGGCAAACAGTGCCCCAGGGTCCGTGGTGGCTCACAGCAGGAGGTGTGCAAGGGCCACCAAGGGCCATGGAAAAAGCATCCCAGCCTGGAGGTTAGGAGACCGGGGACTGAGGCCCAGCTTTAACCTGAATTCGCCGTGTCACCTTAGACCAGTCTGGTGAGCTCTGAGGGCTGGGGGAGGGTTCGGAAACGGTGGGCTCCTCAGGCTGGGGGTCTTCGTGAGGTTCGTCGTCATCCTCGTCCCCAGACCCAAGCCCTGCCAGCCTCTTGCTGGCCTCCCACAGCCGGTGGGCTGCCCGGTCATCTCGGGCCGCCGGGGGGACCTCCTCCACACGGCAGTTGGCAAAGTATCTCCCACTCAGGGGTTCGATGCCCTCCTGCAGAGCACAGTACAGGGGTGTCTGAGCACCCCCTTTTGGTGCTCGGAGCACCAGCCAAGCCAGGGGACGCACAAGTGGGCGCAGCCATCCAGGAAGGTGGCGCAGGAACAGGTCTGAGTTCACAGGTCCTGTGGGCAGGAAGAAAGAAAGGAGTTGGGGAGGGTGAGGACTGAGGGCACTGGGTACAGTGGAAGCAAGCTTGAAGGGGAGTGGGGACAGAATCCTGTTCAGGGTGGTGTCTCCCGGGCACTCAGGGCCTCCACAAGGCAACCACTCATTTCCTATGGGAAACCCCCTCCCGCCGGCAAAGCTGCTGGTACAGCCGAATCCCCCAGGTTGCGCCTGAAACAACTCTGTCTCTTTCCATCTTTTCTTTTAGCTTGAGCCCTGTTCCTTTGTTTAGGCAGCATTTATTACGCACCTGTGGTGTACCAGCCACTGTTTTGAACATTAGGGATGTGGAGCTGTATTAAGGCCTAATGTCATTGTTGTTATTGTCCTGGTTATTATTACTAATGAGCCTTAGGCAGTGACTTCCTAAAATGCAGGATGCCACTGTGGATAGGGCAGCTCTTATCCTGGTGTAATGTATCTCCTAAAGGCAAAGATGAGTCTATTCACCAAGAGTAAAAGCCACAGTGCTTGCTTGCAGTGGGCCTCCAGACCAGACCCCACATGACCAGTCCATCCCGGCAACACCATCTCTTGCTACTCTCCCTTCTCTCCCCAGCCACACAAGCCTCCCCTAAGCACACCTGGAACTTCTGCCCCAGGGCCTTTCCTCTTACAATTTGTTCTCTATTTGGGCTTCTCGCCAGAAAGA
This sequence comes from Oryctolagus cuniculus, assembly GCF_964237555.1. Lineage (NCBI taxonomy): Eukaryota > Metazoa > Chordata > Mammalia > Lagomorpha > Leporidae > Oryctolagus > Oryctolagus cuniculus. The sequence continues at coordinate 44,381,449 of NC_091448.1, forward strand.
TGCATGGCTCACTCCTCCTGTCCTTCAGGCATCGGTTCAAATGTCACATTTTCTACTATGTCTTCCTCAACTGCCAGCGCTGAAACAGCACTACCTGCGTTTCTTATTCCTCTTACCCTGTTTTATCTTACCCAACAGTACTTTATCAGCACCTTTTTTTTTTTTTTTTTTTTGGACAGGCAGAGTTAGAGAGAGAGAGACAGAGAGAAAGGTCTTCCTTTTTCTGTTGGTTCACCCCCAAAATGGCTGCTACGGCTGGCGCGCTGCGCCGATCCAAAGCCAGAAGCCAGGTGCTTCTTCCTGGTCTCCCATGTGGGTGCAGGGCTCCAGGACTTGGGCCATCCTCCACTGTCTTCCCGGGCTACATCTGAGAGCTGGACTGGAAGAGGAGCAGCCGGGACAGAATCCGGCACCCCAACCGGGACTAGAACCCAGTGTGCTGGCACCACAGGTGGAGGATTAGCCAAGTGAGCCACAGCACCGGCCCTAGCACCTGTCATTTTATTACATACAAAGCGGCAGTCTCTAACCCCCACCCCAAACTGGAATGCAAACTCCATGAGGGCAGGGTCTTTGTTTTGTTCACTGCTCTACCCCCAGCACTGTGGATAATGCCTGAGACTTAGCAGGTGCTCAGTAAATGAGTGAATGGATCATTACCATAGATAGCTATTATCATCGTCGTCCTCGTCATCATATTCTAGTTCAGTCAGCATAGAGGGTCCCTCAAGGTTAGAACCCGGGTCGTAATCTTGCCAGAAGCCACCCATGTTCTAGAGCCAAGCTGTGGTGTGAGCGGAAGAACCCAGACAAAGGGAGCCTGATCCCAAGACCATCAAGGCACAGCTCTCTCCCTGCACGTGGCCTTTCGTGCTCTGGGAGCACAGGAAGGAGCAAGGCTGGGAGAGGGGGAGTCAGGAACAGCCAAACGGCCAGGCCTCACCTGGGTGAGCCGCATAGCAGGTGACACCAGTGCCCTCAAGCTGGGTGGCGAGCTCCCGGGCAAACAGTACATTGGCCAGCTTACTGTCGGCATAGGCCCGCAGCTCCTGCCGCCAGCCCACCACTGGGCGGTCCAGGCGTGTGAAGTCGAGGCGCCCACGGCGGTGGGCAGCGGAGGACACCACCACCACGCGGCTGGGGGAGCATTTCTTCAGAAGAGGCAGCAGCAAGTGTGTCAGCAGGAAGGGGCCGATGTGGTTCACCCGAAGCAGCAGGTTGAAGGCTTCTCGAGTCCGGCCACAGGAGCTGATCCCTGCGAGGGAGGCCCGGCGTTAGCTGCTCCGGAAGGAGCCCTGGGACCTCAGCATCCCCATCTGTGAGATGGGAATAGGGGCATCCTTCCCACGTGTCCGCTCGTCCCCGGAGAGGACTGGCGAGAGGAGGCAGGTGCCCTTGGCCGCCCCCCGCGCCCCGCAGGGACGGCTGCCCCTCACCGGCATTGTGGATGAGGATGTCCAACCGTGGCTCGGAGCTCAGGAAGGCAGTGGCAAAGGCCCGCACTGAGGCCAGGCTGGCCAGGTCCAAGGCCATGAAGATGACCTCGTTGTTCCCACTCTCCTGTGGAGCAGCAAGGGCTGGGATTGTCACCAGGCAATTCCCTCCTCTTCCCTCTTCCCAGGCACCGAATGCTACTCAGATCCGCCCCGCCCCTATGCATGGTTGGAGAGGAAAAGTGTGTGGACTTAGCTCCCGCCTTTGCCTCCTAGATTGGGACCTGGAGCAAGAAATGTAATCCCTCTGGGCCTCAGTTCTCTCACTGTAAAATGGGAATAATAATAATAGCATTTCAGAGTAGAGGGGATTAAAAAAGCTGATCTGTGTAAGGTACATTCTGTACTGTGGAAGCACCTCTATTGTTATTATCCCCTCCCCGCGTTGTCACTCACCCTGAACCTACAGCAGGTTCTCCCTGGTCTCCTCTCACCCACTCCTGTCCCTCCAGTCCAGGCACCACACAGCTACCAAGGGGTTCATTCCAAGAGGCCATTCGCAGAGTCCCCACGTGCCAGGGACCTCTCACTGGTCTGGCTGCCCGACTTTGAAGCCCAAACGCTTCCAGTCCCCTCATTCTGCCTCTTTTCCTCATACTTCCTGCTCCAGACTCATTAAGCCTCCCAACCCCCAGCTTCTCCCATCAGACCAGCTGTGTTGCCTCTGGGCCCCTGCATACACTGTTCCCTCCTCTTTTCATTCGCCCAACTCTTGCTGAGCCTTCAACACTAGACCTGCAGTCATTTCCTGCAGAAGGCCCCCTCCTCAGCTTGGCCTTGGTGCCCCTTCCTCGTGTGGCACTCCGCACCCCTTCCTTTGGGTTTAAAGAACCCAAGCCGGGCCCACTCGCGTCTCAGGAATCAGGTTCCCGCAGCCGCTTTGCCCCAGGTGTCCCGACGTGGCCTCGGCCCGCGGTCCCCCAGCCGCGGCCTCCCCTCACCTGGCGCAGGTCGAAGGCGGCCGCCTCCCCGCGCTCCCGGCTGCGGCAGGCCAGCACCACGCGCGCTCCGCGGCGCGCCAGCTCCAGCGCTGTCATCTTCCCGATGCCGCTGTTGGCGCCTGTGGATGGCGGGCAGGAGCCGAGCTGAGCCGGGCGGGCCGCTGCCCGCGCCACCCCAACCGGCCCGCAGCCCTCCGCCCGCACTCACCCGTCACCACGGCGGTGCGGCCCCGCAGGCTGCCGATGCCGCCGCACGGTGGGGCCTTCACCAGGTTGTAATAGATGAGCACGTAGGCGCCCAGCAGCAAGCCGGCGCCCAGCAGTAGCGCCTCCATGTCCGCCGCGCTTCCTGGCTCCCGCCCCAGCCCCGCGCCGTTCTGGGTCGTCGCCCGACGGCTGCCGATCGGCCCGCAAGGGCCTGAGAAGAGTCAGGCGTGCCTCGGCCTTCCGAAGGCGGAGGTAGGCAAGCAGGAGGCCGGGCAGGGGTGGGTGTGTGTGTGTGTGTGCGTGCGTGCGTGTGCGTGGGCGCCCTGCGAGCGCCCCCTAGGCGTGCGGCTGTGGCTTCGAGGAGTGTGCCCGTGTGAACCCCTCCAAGGGTGTGTGTTCACCACGGGCACCCTGCGAGGGCGCGCTTGCTCAGCTGTGTTGCACCTCATGGTGTTCCTGCGCGGTGCGTTGCGGCACAGAGCCCGTCCTGGCGTGAACCTCCCCGGCGCCTGTGTTCACTCTGCCTGAGTATGCAGAAGAGCCCCTCCCTTCTGGAGATGTGTGTGTACACGTTTCTGGTTTCTAAATAGACTCATTCTGGGACTGGCACTGTGGCATCCCATCTGGGCATCCGCTGGGAGTCTCGGCTGCTCAGCTTTCTATCCAGTTCTCTGCTAATGCGTCTGGGAACCCAGCGGCCCAGGTGCTTGGGCACCTGCACCCACGTGGGAGACCCAGATGCAGCTCCAGGCTCCTGACTGGCCCAGTTCCCACAGTTGTGGCCATTTGGGGAATGAACCAGCAGATGAAAGATTTCTCTTTCTCTATAAACTGCCTTTCAAATAAATAAATTCTTTTTTTTTTTTTTTTTTTTTTTTGACAGAGTTAGTGAGAGAGAGAAAGGTCTTCCTTTTTCCGTTGGTTCACCCCCCAAGTGGCCGCTACGGCTGGTGCGTTGCGGCTGGCGCACTGCGCCGATCCGAAGCCAGGAGCCAGGTGCTTCCTCCTGGTCTCCCATGTGGGTGCAGGGCCCAAGGACCTGGGCCATCCTCCACTGCCTTCCCGGGGCCACAGAAGAGCTGGACTGGAAGAGGAGCGACCGGGACAGAATCCGGTGCCCCAACCGGGACTAGAACTCGGTGTGCCGGCACTGCAGGCGGATGATTCGCCTAGTGAGTGCAGCACCAGCCCAAATAAATAAATTCTAAAATCAAAACAAAACAAAAAACCTTTATCTTCTAGTTCATTTGAAAAGCAGCATGACAGGGCTGGGTGGGGAAACAGCCAGAGAGCCAGTGAGCTCGTCCATTCACTGGTTCACTTTCCAGAAGGCTGCAAGGCAGGGGCTGGGCCAGGCTGATGCCTAGAGCATGGGAACCCCATCTGGGTCCCCCACGTGGGGGCCCAGGTACTTGGGCCATCTTCCCACCGCTGGCCCAGGCACATTAGCAGAGAGCTGGATCAGAAGCAGTGCACCCTGGACTCCAACTGGCATTCCAAAATAGGACCTCAGTGTTGAATGCAGCAGCTCAACTTGCTGTGCTACAGCATTGGCCCTGTTTTTCTTATGTTTACTTATTGGAAAGGTGGAGTTAGAGGGGGATACAGACAGAATCTTCTATCCCCTGGTTCACTCCCCAAATGGTCACAACAGCCAGGGCTGGGCCAGAAGGAAGCCAGGAGCCAGAAGCTCCTTCCTGGTCTCCCACGTGGGTGCAGGAGCCCAAGCCTTTAGGTCATCTCCCACTGCTTTCCCAGGCACATTATCAGAAGTGGAGCAGCCGGGACTCAAACTGGTGCCCACGTGGGATGTGGGCATTGCAGGAAGCAGCTTTTATCCGCTAAGCCACAATGCTAGAGCACCCATTTTAAATACTTTTAGAAAGGGAGTGACAGAGAAAGAGGCTCTTGTTTAAGCTGCAGTGTAGACTCAGGGTTCATATTTGCTATGTCTTTCCCTCAAGAAAAAATTCAATTTTTTATCCTCACATCCAGCCCTCAGTTTCTGCCAAGATTGTTTCCTGTTCTCCCCATAAAGGCTGGAGAGGTGATACTGTCTTCAAAGTGGCACTGCAGTTAAGGCTGTGAGGACTTGAGGATTCACTCACTCATTGTCTCTATCTCCCTGCCTCTGCACCCCTACCCCATCAGCCCAGTTTCTGAGGGGGATCTCTCATCTTTCAGGAGGAACTGTCTCTGAAATGGTTCTCACAGGTAGTGGAAATAGGTAAAGAAAGTCCCAACCGTCAATGGAAGTGGCTGTGATGAGGTGGGCAAGCAGGCATGGGTAGTAAGAGCATTTCTGACCAGTGCGAGGTGGAATAGGATCCTGCCTGTTAAGTCCAGTACAATTCAGCACCCAATGTCTGCACTTCTGGTGTGCTCAGCCTTGAAAATACTTAGCAAGAATGGGTTTCTGCTCTTACCAAGTGCAAGAAGCTCATCAGGCAGGGGGAACAGGGCGATGGAGACAAAACCACCTGGGTGGATGGAAGCCATGGGCAGACCTAACTGCAGGGTAAACTGGCTATTTAGTTGCACTGTGGACTCAGTGTTCAATTGTGCTGTGGGAAGGGGCTGGGGATGGCATATTTGTCCCCAAAGCAAAATCGTGGTACACAAACAAGTGCCAGCTGCTCTCACAGTGCTGGGATGCACACGGAGGTGCTGAGGAAGAGGGGGAGGAGACTCTCCTTAGGGAAAAGCTCCCTGGGGCAGTTTGCCACTCAGGTCTAGGGGGAGGGAAGAATGGAGCCTAGCTTAATGAGGGACTTAGAATTAAGGTAATACAGTACTCAGGTTCTGAAAAGGAACAGAAGTAGAGAAGTCATGATTGCAAGTCATTTAACTATGTGTGGCAAGACTGGGTCTAGAGACTGGAGCCCACTACTAAGTCAGGGCTCTCAGGAGAGGACCCCCCTGCCGCACCCCCCCACATTAAGCAGAGGCCCCCCCTACCCTCCCACTGTCCTCCACCCAGCTTAGGCTCACTTTCCCCCAACACCTCCCCTCTCTCCCATGGGGACTGAGATCTGTTAAAAGGGTCTTCTACCTGTTGGATCCACATTGGAGGGAGGGTCCCCTCTAGGGGTGATGACAGGTAGGACAGACAGGCAGAAAACATAATTTGAAGTATTTTTGTTTTTTTTATATACAGAATACAGGAAAGTTTCTGTAAAGTCTAAAACATTACAATTACTATGTACATCAGTACTAGTTGTAGGGGTGGGAAGAGAGGAGGGATCCAGGGTCAGGAGGGAGAGGAGAGAAGTGGTCAGAGAACAAAAAAAAGGAGACAAAACAGATTTACGACAAAAACGTTTTTGCTACAATAGACAATTTGAAAACGCTCTACCACATGTAGTACTGTACACAGTTTTTAAAAACATTGAAAAAATGTCATCACTAGATGTATTTACACAAAATCCAAATACACTTTTCCTTATTTGAAATAAAATAGATGGACAGCCAGAAAAAGAATCCATTTCTCATTTGTCCATAATACACAGTAGCTACCTGTAGTGCAACCGCTGCAGAAAGGGAAGTAACTCGGAGGGCGGGAACCATGGAAGGAGGGCGGGTAGCGCTTTATATTAAATAAAACAATGATATTGTATAGATTTTGCTGTATGAAAACTGTATTTTTTCTTTTAATATAAAACTATTGTCACTGCCACAAAATAGAACAAGTTTCTGATTATTTTACAACGGCGGGCGAGGGGGAGGGAGCAGGAGGTGGGTGGGGAAGGGCTTTGTGTTGGAGGAAGTGTCCAGACCACAGGTCTTCCCCTCCCTGCCCACGCTGTTCCTCAGCTCGGGTCTGCCGCTTTCCCATGAAATGTTGAGTACAAATATATGTGCAAATGCCCCCTAGAACTTGAGAAAAGAAAAAGGATTTTTAAAAAACAGTCAAAAGGTTTTCTTCATTTCATGCAAAGATTGTAGTTGGAGGGTTTCTGGTAGAGTATAGAAAACACCCGGGCTTGGTTTGTGTACATTTTTGCATTGCAGGAGTCTTGGATGGACAGGCCGGTGGTGGGGTAGCCGCCAGCCCTAGGGAACGGAGTTGGAGCGCAGCACAGGGCCCTGGTGGGGTTTGAGAGACAGCTTCTCAGTCAAGACCCCATCCTGCAGGAGGCTGGCATCGCCTTTGGGCTGTTTGGTCGCAAACTCAGTGATGCTGAAGACAAACTGCAGGCAGCCCAGCTTGATGTAGCTGCCATGGTGCAGTAAGGCCGTGCCCTCCCAGCCGGCCCCACTGCCCCCGATCAAGCTCGAGCTGCTGGCTTTGCAATTGCAGGGTCTCCGCTGCGGCCCCTGGGCCTGGGAACTCATCATGGCTGCCTCCTCACTTGGCTCTTCATCCTGTTTCTGGTGCCGGCGGCGCCCTGGGAAAAAGGGGGATGGTCACAGCAGAGGAATAGTAGGGCAGCCAACCCATCTGGGCTGCTGGCCAGGGTTGGGCGCCCACCATCTCCCCACTCCAACTGCTGCATGACTAGGGGTGAGGGATGCTCAGAAAGAGCTGGTGGAGCCTAAGGTCCCCAAATAGGTTTGCAAAGGGGGGGGGGGGTGCGCTCAGCGCTTGCTTCTCTGTAGCCTTCCCTGGACCCACAGGCCAAGGAGAGTTTGGCCAACAGGATAGTGAAGGCAATGAATCAGAAACACTCTGACTGGGGCCTTAGCTTCAGGGCCATAGGCCACTGCCCCAACTTACTGATGACACTCTGCACTTTGGCAACAATACTGCTTGGTGGGGTTGGCGGGGTCTTCTCAGAGAAGTCACATGAGTACAGCACATTGTCCACCGTTGTCCCGTGCTCACTGTAGTTTAACAGCTCATAATGTTTGGTATTCTGAGGAGGAGGAGGGGAGATAAGATGTGTGGTCTGCTGCGTGGGGCCTGGGGCTAGGGGAAGAGAGGACACATGGAGAAGGCTGTGCTGCTCTACTTAGGGAGCTCATGCTGTCTGCCCCGGTCATGCCCCCAGCACCTCCTCAGGGAACCCGCCTTTCCACAGTCCCACGCCCCTGCACTCCCACTGCTCCTTCACTCTCTTCTTCAGCACTGGCTCCTGTTGAGACGATACACACTGGCACAGGGACACACCCACAGGGCTCGCTCCTTCTGGGCCAGTCGCCTCCCCAGCCCTGTGCTGCGCCTGTGACCAGTCTCAGGAGAAATGGTAGCCCTGCTCCTAGGGAGCAGGCAGCACTGTAGGATAGTCTTCCATACCCAGACTCTTCTCCAAGGATGATGGGGAGGGGAGGTGGGAACCCCAATTCCCCACCCACCCCAGGGCACCAAACAATAACAACAAAAAGCCCCAATGTTTGGGAGAGGCCCTAGGGCAGCAAAGCTCCTTCCCACCCCATGTCTGCCCTCACCTCATCGTAGAATATGCAGGCGTGTTTCCCGGACACGTAGTTACAGTGACCATAGTTTGTAAGGCACACATCCATGTCAGCTCCTGCAAGGTGGCAGGAGTAGAGGAAAAGGAAGGCAGAGAACAGACCGTAAGGTGTATGGATGGGGCAAGTGAGGGAGGGAGTTAGCTTCTGGGTGGGCATTAGCAGAGACCCCACTGGGTGGGACAGCTCGAGGAGCTCTCCTTGTATTTTTGAACAAAAACTGATGTCTTTTCCAATATCCTGCTAAATGCCAGCTGTTTCTGCCAGCTGATCTGCTTTAGAACATGTGGCTGCTACCCAGAGGGAAAAAGCGAGCTACTAAAGCTGGGATTATTTCTGTAAGAATACAAAATGGGAGTGCAGGGCCTATAAATCATAACCCCTGAGAGAAAGGGACATTTCTGGGCTAAGGGCTAGCTTGCTGCCGTGCACACCAGCTGTGGGGTAGGGTGTGTGTGTGTGTGTGTGCGAGTCCATGGCTTCTGCGAAGACCCCCAGGGACAGGCATCTGCCCTTCCCTCAGGTCTTTCCAGCAGTGTTTAAAACGCCTTCCTGAGCAGCAGTCAGGGTGCACTTTCATCTCTGCTGATGCCACACTAAGCCCAGATAAAGCAGAAGAGCCTGAGCCAGGGAAGTGCTTCATAGTCTCTTATCTGGACATCCATCGGGTTAAACCAGTCAACTCAGCAAAAGGCTTCCCTCACCCGTCGCTAGCTTCTATGGCTAAGAGTGTCAATGTTTAAGGGTTGGAAAAATTCAGGACCTCTCCCAGCTTCCTGGCTGGCTCACCTGTCCCGATGTAGAGGGTTCGATAGCACATGTTCACAGCTCCTCCAAGCCCTAGGAGGGGGTAGAACACAGCTCGGGCCTGTACCTCCTTTCTTTGTACTGTAAGATAAACACAGGGACAGCATAAGTTAGCAACTCAGAACCTGAGATCCAAACAGTACCCAACAAAACCTGGCCCCTTGGATCCTGGCCTGGAGAAAATCCCACTGGATGACTCATCTTTCCAAGCTCACACCTGACACGGAGCTACTTTAAGGAGATGTTTTCTCTCCCCAGCCACACCAAATCCAAGGTGTGGTCAAGGAGGACTAGCCTTGAAGATGGTCATAAAATTCAAGGACAACAGTACTTTAAGCTCCTGGGAATTTGGCTAGCCTATCAGGGATATTCCAGTTGACATTATAAGAAGAACATGGAAGAACAGGCATAGATGAGTAGTTCTCAAATCACCTAGAGTCTTGTTAAAATACAGATTCTGGGGGGCTGGCGCTGTGGTGCAGTAGGTTAATCCTCCGCCTGTGGTGTCAGCATCCCATGTGGGTGCCAGTTTTAGTCCCAGTTCTGCTCCTTTTCCGATCCAGCTCTCTGCTGTGGCCTGGGAAAGCAGTATTAGATGGCCCAAGTCCTTGGGCCCCTGCACCTGCATGGGAGACCTGGAAGAAGCTCCTGGCTCCTGGCTCCAGTTCAGCGCAGCTATGGCCATTGCGGCCATTTAAGGAGTGAGCCAGTGGATGGAAGACCTTTCTGTCTTTCCCTCTCACTGTCTTTAACTCTACCTCTCAAATAAATAAAATCTTAAAAAAAATAAAAATAAAAATAAAAAAGCAGATTCTGAGGTTGTAGGTCTGAGGTGGGGCTTGTGTTCTACATAATAACATGCTCTCAAGTGATGCTACTGCTGTGGGTCTGGCAGCCATGCTTAGGCTCTTAAAAGCTAATGCTCAGAGAGATCCAAGCAGAGTTAATCACTTGGAAGAATTTGCAGGAGGCTAGCCTGCTTGTTAATTCTATTTCTCACCTTGACCTTCTAAAGTTCCCTCTTGGTCAATCCTTCTAATTCAAATATTTGAAAGCAGTTGAGCAGAAAGCACACCATATATATCCAAAGGTACTGGGAGCTGCTCCACTGTGTCTCAAATGTCTTCCCCAAGACTGAACAGAAAAAGCTGTGGTTGCCATCTCACTCCTGCTCTGAGGGAGAATAAAAAAGCCATAGTGCTTTACTAAGCCCTTTAAAAGCACACAAGGAGATGCGAGATACTGGAAGCTGAGATTCTCCATGGAAGTAAAGTGGCTGTACACACAGAGGGGAGAGCTGGTGGTGCAGTGGTGCTGTGTGGTGTGTGCATGCGCACCTTCTGTGTGGTGCCCTCCGGAAGCCAGTGGATGTGTCCCGACACTGCCTGGTGAAGCTTGGACCCGGGAGGGGAAAAGCTGATGTATTCTCTGCAAGGCCAGAAACTTGATCAGCTTCTCGTCCAGCATATTTATCTCGATTTCTATTAATCAAAGAAAAAGATTAAAAAGCAGCTGAGGTGGAAATGGAATGTGGAAGTAGTTAAGGGTCACAGAGCAAAAAGTTCAGCATTTTTGAAATCCAGTCAAACAGCATCGAGTATAGAGGGGTTCAAGGAAGCAGAGCCAGGCAGCTCGCCATGTGCATGTGGGTATTTGGGCAGAGTAACTTTGGGTGAAGTGGTCCTAAAAAGGCAGAGCAAAATAAACCACTTGCCTACCTACGGGGACAGCCTGGTTGTCTGGTTTTGAGACTTGGGTTTCTATCTACCCTCTGTTCACAGAGGTCAGGATCTGTGCCTTTTCTCCTTGACTCTGGGGGTTGATGACTCCTTGACTTCGAGGAGGAAGCTCCCAGTTTTGCTCTGAAGGCCAGGTGATCTGCTGAAGTCACTTTGTTCTTGGCTCACTGGTTCAGCTCAGCCTTGTTTTCCCTTGTCTTTACAGGTACATGCATGTGTAGAAGGCAGAGCTAGCTTTTTTACTCCAATTCTCTACCCAAAGGGGCACTCCACACCCTCCACACCTTAGTCCCCTGAGATCAGGCATTGTTTCTTTTCTCTGTCTCTGAAATGAGCCAAATGTCGGACAAGGAAGGCCCCTGCACCCCAGCAGTTGGTAGAACAGAAGCAGCTCACGCACTCACCTCCATTGACATCCATAAATGCTCGAAGTGAGTTGGTGAGGTCCACCATGGCAGTAGAGTTGGCTGGGAAAGAGGGTACGGTTAAAGCGCTTCCTATGGATAACGTGCCGGGGCTGACCTTGCCATCTGGGGACGGAGCAGGAAGACTTGTTACTTACGTAGCCTGAGGGAAACCCACTGATCCAATCCCCCACTGCTGAGACAGGTCTGGATTTCGGACCAAAGGTGATGTTCCCTTCTTGATTCTCAACCCATAGGTTCTGGAACTCCTAGAGCTAAAAACGTGTGGTGAGGAAGGGCAAACGGAATGACAATGCACCCAGGGAACGCAGCAGTCTCCAGAGCACTGAGAGCCACTGTGATCTACTGCTTTGGGAAAGTGGTGGGGCAGCTTCATTTTCTGGGCCATGACCACCACCCTGCTGCCTCTAAAGGAAGTTGTACTTTCCTCTGTAATTCCTACCTACTGAAGTACGACTCAGAGCGTGCAGAAGCTATCCAGGCTGATATGAAAAGGTAAACCGAGACAGAAAAACAGCCTGGGAGCAGGGCCATCCTGGGACCAGGGGCCCCCATGCAGGGAAATCACAGTCACCTGGTTACCGAGACTCCCAGCTGACTAGGAGGCCGGCTTCAGTTCGGACAGGAGAGACCACAGGGGGTTCCAGCAGCATCTGAAACCTGGTTCAGATGCTGGGGTCAGCAACCTTGGGCTCCTGAGTGCTGACTAGGGGCAGCTGAGCAAGCAGGTCCATACTGGGCCAAGTATAGACTTAAGGGAATGCCCTTTAGCATGGAGCCTGAGAGCAAGCTTCTGAGCCAGACCAACCTCCACGGGCATCCCACTCTGAAGCTACTCTAAAACACTGTGATACTTTCTGTCCCAGTTTCCCTGACATGGAAGTTCCTCAAATGAGCTGGCTCAAAATCTCTACCAGGCATGGCTCTAGTCTTGTGTGAAACATGAAACACTGAGGCCATTACCTAGACCACAGTGGTTCCAGATAGCATGATGCTGTTTTTGAAGGTGATAGAACAAAACGAAACAGCCAGAAGTCTAGGCCTGGAAAGTGGGGGAAGGAGTCAGGAGACTCAGGTTGCAGTTCTAATCCGGCCACTGGGCACCATTAAGGAAATCATGTAAGCTTTCAGAGCCTAAGCAGTCCCACCTATAAAAACGGGGACAGGTTGACAATATGCTTCCTTTTCTATTACACAAATGGCTGTGGGGGGGAGAACAAACAATACAGAGATCAAAATCCCGTGATGAGAGCCAGCATTGTGGCACACAGGGTTAAGCCACCACTTGTGATGCTGGCATTCCATATCAGAGTGCTAGTTTGAATTCCATGAATTCCAGCTACTTTGCTTCTGATTCAGCTTCCTGTTAATGCACCTGGAAAGATGGTGGAGGACGGCCCAAGTATTTAGGCCCCTGCCACCCATGTGGGAAACCTGGATGGAATTTCTGGCTCCTGGTTTTGGCCTGGTCCAGAGCTGGCTGTTGTGGCCCTTTAGGGAGTGAACCAGCAGATGGAAGCTCTCTCTGCCTTGCCCTCTCTCTCTGATGCTCTGCCTTTTAAGTAAATCAGTATTAAAAAAAAATTCATGTGACATAGTCACAGCAGTATAAATGCTTTTGGAATCTTAGGTCTTGCCAGGAAGAATGTAAAATCACCCCAGACTGAGTAGCACTCACCTGATGATGGCGCTGGTGAGCAGAATCGTTGGTTGGCTCCTGTGGCCATGATACCATCTCCTGCTGCTTGGGGGGGAGTGAGCACCCGGGTGGCATTTGGGGGTGAGCCCAGTGGCCTTGAGTCTGTCAACGGAGGTCCTATCTGTGATTGGACAGTCTTTCTTTGCAAAGTGCTGGTGTTCTCAATGCTGGCACAAGAGCTGGGAATGGAAGGGGGCAGGCTTGGGACAGGAACCAAACTCCTCTGGGGGCAAGAGCTGGGGCCAGTGGCATTCTCTGTCTTCACAATGATGCCGACGGTGTGGTTCTGAAGCCCCCCAGCCGCTGGTGGCGTGAGGGGTCGAGGCCAGCTTTGCCGGTGTGAGAGGCCTGGTAGGGGGGTGTTGGCGCCTGGAAGTCGCCGGGGGTCCGTGGAATCAGTGGGGCTGCTGTAGAGGTGAGGGCCATTGGCTTTCACCTCTGTGTTCACTGGCCCGTTGGCAGTCCCACAAGGGGCTTTCTTGGATTTTTCCGCACAAGAACTGCAGCTGATGTCCTCTAGGGCTGGGGGCTGGTGGGGTGGAGAGCAGCTCAGGGAGTTCTGGGTGCTAAACCCTGAGGGGCAGGACAAGGGGTAGTGGGAAGCTGTAGGTGCCTTGTCAGCTGTTTGCAGGGAAGTGGTGATTGAGCTGTCAGTCACAATAACAGGCTTAATATCAGCCTTCTCTGTCTGTTCAGAGTCCCAATGCGAAGGCATCTGCTTAGCAGATAAATGTTTCAATATGCTGCACTGGAGCGCAACAACACTACAGAGCCACTGCAACGGAAGGAGAGGAGAGGAGAGGAGGGTGAGAGGCCTGGGAGGCGCTGATTCTTCCCGCCACAGCGGCCAGGGCCACAGCAGAGCTGACAAGCACTGTTTCCGAGGTCCCGTGGTGAGTGCCCAGGAGGGGGTGCTTGACTCCTGACAGGATTCCATTTCCATTCCCAAGCAAGACTTGTTGGTGCATTCAGCAGGCAAACCTGGTCAGCAGAGCTTGGGATTCGCGCTTTGACTCTGCCCCTAAGGCTCACCTCATGACCAACATTCAGCAAGGACCCTGGACACCGGCAGCGGTCCAGGACTATTGCCTCACCTCTCTATGGAGCTGCTCGTCTCTTTCTACAATACAGATTTGCCCGTCTCACAGTGCACCGGGGACCGATGGAGAGCAGCAGACAGTTGACTCTGTAGTGCTCTCTTACTTGCCTTTGGGGTCTGAGCCAGTGGTTGTCTGTGGAACACTCACTCTTGATGGGGGCAGGGGTGGGGGTTGGGGGATGGAGATGGGAACAACACTGAAGCTACTTCCAATACCAGCTATGGTGAGAGTGGCAGGAAGATTGCATTTGGAATCCCATCCCTGTCTTCACTCACCTCTTGTTGCTCTGCCTGGGTAGCTAAGTGCTCAGAGTTCAAAAGGTGCGTCTGTGATTCCTCAGGGATCCCATTGCAGATCAGCTCCCCATCCCGAATGGCCGCAGGTGCAATGAGAGGGGGTGGAAACTGGTACTGAGATTTTATAGCATCAGGAACCTGTTCAGAACAGATGAAAAGGAGAGGAAGCTATACCAGCATGTCCAGTTGATTCTGCCCTGTTGTGCTGCTCTGTGGTGCCTGTAACCACGGGACCATCCACTCTGGGCTCCACTGACAACAAAGAGGCTCAGTGTGCTGCGACTGCTCTGAGTCCCCTGTACCTGTGACTCTAACACACACACACACACACACACACACCACACAACACACCTGAAAAGGCACACACACAAAACATACTCAGAGCCTCCAATCTTTCTCATCAACGACCAAGGCCTGCAGAACACTTGTATTCTGCATGGGCCTGAAAAATATAAAACTGACACTGGATAGGGCTTCAAAATGGTACTCTAGGTTCTAATTGCTTAGTGTCAAGTTTGGGAGATGGGTAAGCAGTAACCGAGAGAAAAAGTTAAATGAGGTCTATTCATGGTACAGCATGAGGCCTGGCTCCTGGTAATAATTCAATCAATGATAGCTTTCTTCATCATACATTCACGACTCATGAAACAATTAAAGACCTCTTTGTTGGACAAAGAATATATACTCTGAAGCACAGCGTGCAAGAATAAAAGAGTCACACAAGCAAAGAGTCATTCACATATTTGACCAACATTTATTGAGCACCTCGTTCTGAGTCTGGGCACTACTTCAAGGCCTAGAGATCCAGAGGTGAACAAAATATAAGCCTTGCCCTCAAGGAGCTCACAGTCTAGGGGAAGACATAAATGGAAATATTGTAGTACAATGTAATGGGCCCATGAATAGAGGCTATGGAAAACATAAAGCAGGCAGGTGTTTAGGCTAACAGTTAAGATTCCTGTGTCCCTTGGGGACAGCTCTGTGGCACAGCAGGTTAATGCCCTGGCCTGAAGTGCCTTTCTCTCTCTGCCTCTCCTCTCTCTGTGTAACTCTGACTCTGAAGTAAAAAGTAAATAAAATCTTTAAAAAAAAAGGGGGGGGGGGCGGTGCTGTGGCGCAGTGGGTTAACACCCTGGCCTGAAGCACTGGCATCCCATATGGGCGCTGGTTCCAGACCCGGCTGCTCCACTTCCTGTCCAGCTCTCTGCTGTGGCCTGGGAAAGAAGTACAAGATGGCCCAAGTCCTTGGGCCCCTGCACCCACGTGGGAGACCTAGAAGAAGCTCCTGGCTTCGGATCGGCACAGCTCTGGCCCGTTGCGGCCATCTGGGGAGTGAACCATCAGATGGAAGATCTCTCTGCCTCTCCTCTGTGTAACTTTCAAATAAATAAATAAATCTTAAAAAAAAAGATCTGTGTCCCAAATAGGAGTACTCCAGTTTGTTTGTTTGTTTTTTTAATTTATTGATTTGAAAGGTAGAGGCAGAGAGAGAGAGAGAAAGAGAGAGGTCTTCCACCTGCTGGTTCATTCCCCAAATAGCTGCAATGACCAGAGCTAGGCTGATCCGAAGCCAGGACCTTCTTCCAGGTCTCCCATGTGGGTGCAGGGCACCAAGGACTTAGGTCATCTTCTACCACTTTCCCAGGCCATCATAGAGTGCTGGATCAGAAGTGGAGCAGCCAGGACTCAAACAGGTGCCCATACAGGATGCCGGCACTGCACTCCAATTCTTGACTCTAGCTTCTTCCTTGTGAGACCATGGGAGGCTGTGCTGATGACTTAAGTAGTTGTGTTACTATCACCCACAAGAGAGACTGGACTGAGTTCCTGGCTCCTGGCTTTAGCCAACTCCTGCCATTACAGGCATTTGGAGGAATGGATGAGCAGATGGGGGCTCTCTGTCACAAACAAACCCATAGGAGTGAGAGCTTACTTTAGTTTGATGGACAGAAACAGAATTAGGGAAGGTTTTATAGGAAGTCAACTTTTTTCTTTTTTGACAGGCAGAGTGGACAGTGAGAAAGAGAGACAGAGAGAAAGGTCTTCCTTTTTCCGTTGGTTCACTCCCCAATGGCCACTGCGGCCGGTGCACCGCGCAGATCCGAAGCCAGGAGCCAGGTGCTTCTCCTGGTCTCCCATGCAGGTGCAGGGCCCAAGGACTTGGGCCATCCTCCACTGCACTCCCGGGCTACAGCAGAGAGCTGGACAGGAAGAAGAGCAACCGGGACAGAATCCGGTGCCCCGACTGGGACTAGAACCCGGTGTGCTGGCACCGCAGGCGGAGGATTAGCCTATTGAGCCACGGCGCGGGCCAGAAGTCAATATTTGAGCTGTGTCTTGGAAGGTGAAAAGGAACTTGGCAGACATATGGGAAACAAGGGTAGGGAAGAACCACCATTTAGCATAGCAATGTGAAGTAGGTGGTGGATTTGGGAAACAGAGAACCAACAGATTTGGTGATCAAGTCCTTATGCAGAAAAGGAGCTAAAAACAGTTTTCAGTGTTTTAGGCTTGAGGGACTGTGCAGAGATCACTGTCATTAATTTTTTATTTATTTATTTTTTTGACAGGCAGAGTGGACAGTGAGAGAGAGAGACAGAGAGAAAGGTCTTCCTTTTGCCACTGGTTCACCCTCCAATGGTTACCGTGGCTGGTGCGCTGCGGCCAGCGCACTGCGCTGATCCGATGGCAGGAGCCAGATACTTCTCCTGGTCTCTCATGGGGTGCAGGGCCCAAGTACTTGGGCCATCCTCCGCTGCACTCCCTGGCCACAGCAGAGAGCTGGCCTGGAAGAGGGGCAACCGGGACAGAATCAGGCGCCCCAACCGGGACTAGAACCCAGTGTGCTGGCGCCGCAAGGTGGAGGATTAGCCTAGTGAGCCGTGGCGCCGGCCGACTGTCATTAATTGAAACAGGAACCACAGGAAGAACAGATACGGAGAGGTGGAAGACTTTTGGTCTTGGGCAGGTTTACACTATGGTACTTATGGGATGGGTAGGCAGATATGACTCTGGATATGAGGAGAAAGGCAAGGAATATGGAGTTCAGAGTCATCTCCCTGACTGTATTAGCCAGTACCATAGACTTTCTAAGACTACCAGGAAAGGAGCAAGGGGCAAATCTAAGGCTGTCCCTCAATCCCTGACAAGAGTCGAGAAGCAGGTGGAAGAACCTTGAATATAGATATCAAGTTCTCAGCAGGGATAAAGGCTAATATTCCAGCAGAGCTGGGTTTACCACTGTCCTATGGTGCTACAGTTCTTGTTTAACCTCCAAGTACAAAATGCTTTCCAGCCAACTTATGCCATTTTAAAAAAGGAAGGTGAGGCGGGGTGGTGGGAAAGGGAGGAGAGGAAAACACACAATAGGATTTTACCAAGATCCCATGGCATCTCACTTTAGCATCCAGGATGTCTTCCCAGTCTACGTGGTAATTTATACTTTGGATTACTTTTAGATCTGTTTGAGGTAGGAGGCATGTCACCTTTAATATCCCTTACCCTCAACTAAAAATTTTAATTGTAGAATGCTTGTGTTTCCGCTGAATATAAATATTTACCCAGTTAAGAGTTTGTTATGTAATTTCCAACAGTTAGCATCTTGCTAGAGCTGACACTCCCAGGAGGTGATGGGAATAGTGTGATTGATTTTTAAAGTGAGGCTGCCGCCAAGTGGCCATATTTCAGAATAGTTGGTTTCTGTTGGCGCATAGGGCTGTCAGTGGGATTATTTCAGAATAGCAAAATCAGTTTATATTTGGGTACACAGTGTAGGGTTAACTAAATGGCTAATGGGAAACATCCTCAACACCACCAAATGATTTTCAATGAAAGACATTTTTCTGTAAATCAGTGTGGACACACTTTAGCCACAAATATTAGGTATTATTATAGCAATGCTACAATTTAGAGTATTGGTGATATATTAACACCACTTGGTGACATAATTAGTAATTATTTTAAAAATTTAATTTTCCGGGGCCAGCGCTGTGGCCGCAGCAGGTTAACGCCCTGGCCTGAAGCGCCAGCATCTCATATGGGTGCCAGTTCGAGACCCGGCTGCTGCACTTCTGATCCAGCTCTCTGCTATGGCCTGGGAAAGCAGAGGATGGCCCAAGTCCTTGGTCCCTGCACCCGCGTGGAAGACCCAGAAGAAGCTCCTGCCTTAGGATTGGCACAGCTCTGGCCATTGCGGCCAATTGGGGAGTGAACCATCGGATGGAAGACCTCTCTCTCTCTTTCTCTCTCTCTAACTCTTTCAAATGAATAAATAAATCTTAAAAAAATAAATAAATAAAATTTTAATTTCCCTTTAGATATTTTCTTCTTAAGTTACTGAGGAATAGCTCCTCCCTTTCCACGTGGCTCTCTCTGCTTAACCAGTCCCATTTTTTATCTAGCCAAACAGTTCTAAGGCGGATATTTAACAAGCACAGACAGGATGAGTGTCAGGTGTGGGAACAGCAATAACAGAGCACTTCTGAGTTTGTTGGGCTAGCCGAAGGGCACTTATCCTTAGAAGAACTACAAACTGGCAGGCTTTAAAGGCCTACTAGGGGTTGGCTCTCATAATCTTGACTGCTATCCTCAAATATTAAAATGCAAGGTCACACTCATTACTTACTAAGGCACCACAGACACATCTCCAGGACTTCAATCTCTCCTCATTTGTGAAACTGGGATGATTCTTTGTCCATCCCATGAGGGCAATCAGAGACCACCAAATTTCCTGCCTGCTCCAAGCCGTAACTCACCTTCAAACTTCTTCTTTTGACAGACTGGAGCACACGGCGATTAGGAGGGTGCTTCTTATGGATTCGGTTCAGGAAGTCCACTTTGACAACATGCTGTGAAATGGTGTCCTGGAAACGATCGAACACCTGGCACCGATTGCTCAGTGTCATATTCTTCTGGTTCAGCTGGGGACAAAGCAAACACACCTGTGGTGAGATACAAATGGCACCCCCTGTCTAGCTAACCCTGTTTTCTGGATTTAAAAAATAGATAGCCTTGGCCAAATGGGTTCCTTCAGCCAGAGGCCAGGATGTCAACTCCTAACAGAGGGCAAGGGAACGTGAACGAGCTAGCCCTCCCCAGTCCAGCTGGGGAAAGCTGTAGATTCCTGTTCCCAGAGCACCCTTTGTCAGGATATCCTAAGAGCAGCATAGGTTTCAGAGGAGGTTCAGACTTTGCCCCTCCAGAAACCCAGTCTCACTTCCTAGCAAGGGACTCTTACAGGAAGCAGGACTGTGGCTGATAGCTGCGTCAGCAAAGATCCGGTGTCCCCTGCCTTATTCCTATTCCATGGTACCAGGGCTCTCCTGTGAACAGATCTTGATATCACAATCTTCCTCTGTGGGATGGTGTGGGGGAAGGGAGAAGCCTGAAATGCTCTTAGAGGCCAAAAGGAGGGAAGAAATAAAATTTTTTTAAAAAATATTTATTTATTCATTTGAGAGGTAGAGTTACAGAGAGAGGGAGATAGAGAAAGGTCTTCTATCAGCTGATTCACTCCCCAAATGGCTGCAAATGGCCCCAGAAAGCAGAATTTCTACATTGGCATACACAAGATATATTGAAAATACGCCACTTTCCCTTTTATGTATCTACCCACACTTTAACTCAAAAGAAAGGATCTGTTGTGGCAACTTCCTAATTAGTAATCAGGCCAAATCTTTAAGTGACTAGCAAAAAACCAACTAATAATTTATCAAAGCTGGAAAGATGCTCTTTACAACTCATATTTGAGGGGCTAGTGCTGTGGCATAGAGGGTTAAGCCTTTTCCTGTAGCACCAGCATCTCATATGGGCAATGGTTTGAGTCCTGGTTGCTCCAGTTCTGAGCCAGCTCCCTGCTAATGGCTTGGGAAAGCAGTGGAAGATGGCCCAACTGCTTGGGCCCCTGTACCCAGCCATTGTGGCTATTTGGGGAGTGAAACAGTGGATGGAAGACCTCTCTCTGCCTCTCTGTAACTCTGCC
The DNA here is from genome assembly GCF_964237555.1 of Oryctolagus cuniculus. Classification (NCBI taxonomy): domain Eukaryota; kingdom Metazoa; phylum Chordata; class Mammalia; order Lagomorpha; family Leporidae; genus Oryctolagus; species Oryctolagus cuniculus. Next base: position 44,401,548 of record NC_091448.1, read on the forward strand.
TTTCAATAAATAAATAAATATTAAAAAAAAAAAGGACTCATATTTGGGGCCCAGCATTGTGGTGCAGTGGTTAAGCCTCTTTTTATGATGCTGGCATTCCATATCAGAAAGCTGGTTCATGTCCTGGATGCTCTGTTTCTGATCCAGCTCTCTAATGCTCCTGGGAAGGCAGCAGATGATGGTTCAAAAGCTCGAATCCCTTCCACCCATGAGGGGGACCAGGATGGAGTTCTTGGCTCCTGGCTGTTGTGGGCATTAGGAGAGTGAACCAGCAGATGGAAATATCTCTCTAACTGAAAAGAAATAAATCTTTAAAACAAACAAACAAAAAAACACAACAAAAAACAGACTCATATTTGGGGGCCAGCACTGTGGGCAGTGGGATTAAGCTGAGACAGCTGGCATCCTATATTAGAGTGCCGGTTTGAATCCTGGCTGCTCTGCTTGATCCAGCTCCCTGCGAATACTCCAGCAGATGACTCAAATGCCTGGTTAGGGTTAGGGTTAGGGTTAGGGCCTGGGCCCTTGCTATCCATGTGGAAGACTGGAATAGTGTTTCTGGCTCCTGGCTTCAGCCTGACCCAGCTGTGGCTGTTATAGGCATTTGGGGAGTGAACCAGCATCTGTCTCTCTTTTTTTCTGCCTCTCAACTAACTAAATAACTAAATCTTCAAAAACAAAAAAACCTCTCATGTTATTTGAGTAAACTGCTTATGGTCATTTTTTTCCTGGTTCAGCAGGAAGCAAAACCAATACTCACTGAGCCTCAAAGAGAAGCTTCCTTTGAGATAAACTTTTCTGAATGGCATGAGTCAAAATAATACGAAGTAACTCTTTCTTCTATATGTGTTTGACTCTTTAACTGAGGATGGCCTCAGAGTATACACTAACAGTCATTCCATGGTTCCCATCACTTGGCAGATAATGTCATAAGCAGTAGCCTTTTTAATTTGGAAAGGCTGTGTTTAGGAGGGAACTCCTCTTCCTGAAGCCTCAGTCATTTGACACTGTGAGGGACTACTCTGTCTCTAAGGAGAAGTCCTCAGTCTCCTCTGGAGACAATTAAGCTCTCTTCTAGCCTCGGAAGCAGTCTGGAAAATGTACCGAAGTTTCCTGAGAGAGAAGGCCATAGGACACTCTCTTACCGTGCATTGACTTAGCAGCTTACTTATTGAACACCTCTTATGTGCCATCAAAAGGTCCTTATTTGGTGCCCAGGACACATGTATTCCACAGAATCAACCATTTATTTCCTTAAGGTTGGATCTAATAAACTCCTTCAGAGCTATATTATCAATTACCTAACACTCTGGGAGAAATTATTCACAATCAATTAAGCATTAGTGATTAAGTTTGCCTATGCAAACTAAGCAAGGCATTGTGAGAAAAGGCAAAATAAACAGCTGAGTTCTGTCAAAATAATCAGAATTGAGTAGGATGGTCTACAGAAACAGGCATCTGTGGGATTATCGTGAACTCTGGCACAAAGCTGACATTAATATGCTTTCTACTGAGTCAGTTCATGGCCCAGCTGTGCCTGGAGAGGACTGAATGGGTGCTGCTATGCTTACCACCACATGTTCGATGTGATTCGGACACATCCATCTGCCCAGGGGCATGGCAGTGAGCGGTGGCTCGAGGCAGTCCATGTGAAACAGGAGGGGGCAATAGTCACACTGGATGAGAGGGGCCACACGGCAACTCCTGCAAAAAAGGATGTAGGCCATTTCTGCAGCAGGATGAGAAACTTCACACTAACTTCCCTCATTAATCCTAACATTCTACCATCTCCTCCTCCCCCAGTCATTCAGTTACATTCACAATGAGAAAGATGGATGAATTCTGGGGCTACCACCAGGCTCTCCATTGTTCTGTCTTCCAAGAATGCATCTTGTGGGGAAGTGAATGTTCATCTGGAGTATGGTTAAGGTGGCTGTCAGAGGAGGAATGATCAGTGCTCAGCACCCACTCAGGGAAAAACAGCCAACTCTGCTTTCATCTGTCTGCTCCTCAAGAGAGCAATTACCTCATTTAAAAAAATCGCTAGCAACTTTTCTAGAATTTTAACTACAAGTAAGAAAAATTTCTGCCTGAAGCTCTTGGTAGAATTGACAACCACTGAGAGGTGTGCTGAGAAAAAGATTTTGTAATGTATTCATGTAAACACAGTTCAAGGGAGGCTTAAACACGATTTGCAACAATACTCCTCGGGTCCCGATGCACCAAAGCCAGTTTGTCCTGGCTCAGCATCCTGCTCTACTCTAGCTCCTTACAGTTCTTGCCATGGAACATTTTTTTTTTTTAAATGGCTATTTTCTCCTGCTATCCTGCTCTGACCAAAATACAGTCCTTTTATCATACCCAAGCCAGCAAGGCCTGCTTCAGTAACTGAATTGGCTGGTTTCTGTCACTGAGAAGATCCTTTTTGAAGGAAAACAGTGTCCAGGGAAGAAACAACTGGGGCAGTCCAGACGCTTTTGGAAGTCATCCAGTTCACACTGACTACCGTGGATACTTGCACTACTTTCAAACTCATCTCTAGTGATTTGAAAATGCTTTGCTTTTTCCAGGGACTTGTGTCCCTACTGAGCAGAAATCTTCTGTTAGCTAGTATAAATATCTCATGCCTCAGTTTAAATCCAACTCCTTTCACTCTAGCTTTTAACATCCGAGTTAACAGCATTCTATATTGTAATTCCTCAGGGAATATGTTGCTAACATGTTTAAGTCTCTGGTCAGCCAATGAGTCAGTCAGTCTCTGAGTACTCATCAGAAAATAGGATGTCCACATTTAACATACATAGTTTGGAAGAGCCGACAAAAGGGAGAAAAAAAAAAAGTCATTTGCCGCGTATGAGGAAGAGCCCCTTAGTACCAAAGAAAATACCTGTTACACGTGAAACAGACTTTAACTGGTAAAGGAACAAGACCATTGTGATCTAACTCATGCTGGGTCTTCTTAACATTCTTCCCTGTGGTTTCCTCTTTTCTTCTCCTCTTGCTAGAACCTAGAAGAGAAATTGGTAGTGCTGAACTATCCCTGGCTTCAGAGCTCCTAGCCTGGGATATGGAAGCATGGAGTGAAACATTCCATGGCCCAGACATGGATTTCTCTGAGGCCTCAGGGGCTAGTTTCAAGTTAAAAAAGCAAAAAAGAATGAGAAGCAGGTGGAGAGAAGGAGACTGAGATCTAAATTAGAACCATGATAGGAAGATACCTGTTTGGGGGCAGAAACACATCTCATTGTTTTGGAAACATGAAGTGGTCAAAACCCTAGGTTAGATACTGACAAACTATGATAAATGCCCAAAGGTCAACAAAGACTATTCTGTGGAGATGGCTGGGGAAAAAAGACTACAATTTCACCCCATTTTTGTAGAAATCAGAAAAGCTGGGGTTAGTAATAGGTTAAGCCTCTGCCTGTGGCACTGGCATCTCGCCTGCTTCACTTCCCATACAGCACCCAGCTAATGGCTTGGGAAAACAACTAGAGGATGGCCCAAGTGCCTGGGCCCCTGCATCCATGTGGAAGACCCAGAAGAAGCTCCTGGCTCCAGATTGACCCAGCTCCGGCCACTGTGGAGAGTGAACCAGTGGATGGAAAGCTCTCTCTCTTTCTCTGTCTAACTGTGCCTTTCAAACAAAATAAATAAATGTTTAAAAAGTAAACCAAGCTGGAAGCTTTGTGGAATCAATAGCATGGTGATAAAAAAAAAAAAAAAAAAAGAAAAAAGAATGGAGGGAAACTTGGTAATATATATTCTAACAATTCTAATATTAGGAATTTATCCTAAAGACACACTCACAAGTCTATATATGTGTATAATGATATATTCTCAGTTATTTGTTGAAGCACTACTTGTGGTAACAAAAGATTACATGTCTATTAAATAAATTATAGCATATCTGTATAGACTATTATGCAACCATTAAAAAAGAACCCAGGAAATTCTACATTGATATGGAAACACCAGTAGAGCATATTACGAGCTGAAAAAAGCATGTGTTACTGAAGGATAAAATAGAAGCATATATCTGCATTTATTTTTACATGCACAAAGAAATTTTGGAAGGATGCATAAACATCAACCCGTGGGTTATCTGTGAAAGGTAGGCAAATGGCAAACAGAGATGGGAAGGAAAATTTTCACTGTAAGCCTTTTTATATATGCATTTTTAACCACATTAATCTAGTATCTATTAAAAAAATAAATAAAATATATTCATTAAATAAAAGATTAAAATAAATAAATAAATAAATAAAAAGATACTAGAGAGAGCTGGCGCTGTGGCATAGCAGGTAAAGCTGCTGCCTGCAGGGCCAGCACCCTATATGGGCGCTGTTTCGAGTCCCGGCTGCTCCACTTCTGATCCAGCTCCCTGCTAACACACCTGGGAAAGTAGTGGAGGATGACCCAAGTGCTTGGGCCTTCGCACCTGTATGGGAGACCTAGGAGAAGCTCCTTTCTCCAGATTGGCCCAGCTCTGGCCATTGTGGCCATTTGGGGAGTGAATCAGCAGACAGAAGATCTGTCTCTTTCAAATAAATAAATTTTTTTTAAAAGTCTTAGAGGATTTTTTGTTTTAGATTTATTTATTTATTTGAAAGAGTTACATAGAGAGAGGAGAGGCAGAGAGAGAGGTCTTCTATCCACTAGTTCACTCCCCAATTGGCCACAATCGTCAAAGCTGCACCAATCCAAAGCCAGGAGCCAGGAGCTCCTCTGGGTTTTCCCATGTAGGTACAGGGGCCCAAAACTTGGGCCATCTCCTACTGCTTTCCCAGGCCATAGCAGAGAGTAGGATTGGAAGTGGAGCAGCCAGGTCTCGAACTGGCACCCATATGGGATGCCAGCACTCAGGCAGCAGTTTTACCAGCTACACCACAGTGCTGGCCTCAGTAAATAAATCTTAAAAAACAAAACAAAACAAAACAAAACAAAAAAAAACTAGAGAACTGAGACTCAGAAAATGGAAAAAAAAAAAAAAAAAAGAATAAGCACTGCAATTGTTAAAACCTTCAAAGATCTTTCCAGGTAGAGTCAGGAACCTGAGACAGCGGCTAAGCAGACACTGACCCCGCAAGCAACACTGCCCTTCTACTGGACAATAATCCTTGGGGGAGGTGAGTTGGGGGAAGAAATACAATGATGTTTGGCTAACCTGGTAGTGCGGTGGTACAAGTCAGTTCATTGGGCAACTGAAACTGGGTGGGGTTCCGCTCCATGGCGGCAGCAATCAGCAGTTCAAAGGGCCGCCTCAGCTGGGGCTGCACATAGTCCGGCTCTGCTACGACTGGCTCCTCATCGACGTCAATGATGTCCTCATCGACGTCATTCTGCTCCGAGGTGGGGGTCTCTGTGCTGGCATTGGAGGTGGGCGTGCCAGGCCGGCTGGCTCTCCTTTCCATGATCCGGGCATGGGCAATGGCCTTGAGTTCAGTTTTGCTAGCTGATCTGTCCAACAAGTCAGTATCACTGCTGGGGGATGTAGTCCTTTTGCCGGATTTGTCCACCAGTCCATTGACATGGCCCAGCTCCTTTTTCTGCTCTCGTTTCTGTGCAAATGAACAGGTGGGCCCATCACAAAAAGTACCACAAAATAGAGACGGCTGCTACAAAATCCTGCTAGACCACTAGCCAAAATTATCAGAGTCTTGTACATATCTCAGAACCATCCGAATGGGGACTTGGAACACTGGTCTGTTAAGGCTGACACGACTGTAACTGAACTAAAGTTGACAGAACTACAGAAGCAGGGAATCACCAAAAAGCACAGAAAGTTAGGAATAATTATTCAAGCTATATATTATTAACTTGTCACCACATGACATACAATATCTAAATACAAAATACAGGGCAAAGTATCAAAAAGTTAACACAGTGAAAATGAATTTAGTGAGACTAAAGTGAGAACAGTGAGAATAACATATTGAGAATCAATGATCACTGGGGTTTGCCTTAGAGCATCCTGACCTCCTGAATGGTTTAAAAAACATTGCTCAAAATAAAGGAAATTCACAAAAGCAAAGTCAAAAAGTAAAACAGACCAAGAGAGCTCCCTGTTTGGGGCAGTAGAGTGCTTGCGCAGAAAGTGACTGCAATATGAGGTGGAGGAGTGTTGTATGGAGAGCAGCAACTCCACAATCATGGTCTCCCAGGACGGCAGTTTTGAGCACTTCAATTTTAATGGAACTTGGAAAGTGACAATTCTTAGAAGGTGAGGAAATGGAAAAAGGCTAAGTGTACTCAGCAGGACTGGATGACTGACTGATAATATAGTTTCCTCCAGGACTCCAAATAGAGTGTTTGAGTGAACGTTTAACACTGGTCTCCAGTCAGGAGATCCGGAATTTTGTCCCAGCTCTCTCACTGATTCCCTCTGACCTTTGGTAACTTAGGTTGGTGAGCAGAAATTTTTCCCTCTGAAAAGAGCAGTAAAATCTTTCTTCTCCTCTCAAAAACATAGTAGAGATAGAGGTCCATACATAGGAACAGGATGGCTCCGAGTTGGGGGAATACCTAGCCTCCACTAGGAATCACAGTAGGACCTGAACATCAGAGTTTGACCTGAGGATGTATCATTTCAATCCACTTCAGTGAAAATACAGGAGGCCAAAGGGGAGTAGAGGTGGTGGTGGAAAAGGCAGATTTGGCACCGGTAGGCAAAGAGGTCCATGTGAAAGCAGGTCAGAGCAGCATCTCAGGAGAAGCACCCTATGTTAGAAAAAGGCATACTATAATCCCCAGCAAATAGCTCTGCTTCTAGAAAACTGATGACGAGGAAACAGAGCTTTGGAATAAAACAGGATTTAGTTCAAATCTTGGCTCTGTCAATTCCTTTGAATCCTTGAGGAAGTTATTCTACACGTCTGAGCCTTAGTTTCTCCCTTTCTAAAATGGAGATCTAGGGGGCAGGCACTGGAGGGGTGGTTAAGATGCTGCTTCAGATGCCTGCAGCCCACATCAGATGGAGTGCCTAGGTCCTAGTCTGGCCCCCAATTCTGACTTCAGCTTCCTGCTGATGTGCACCCTGGAAGGCAAGGGAGTAACTGCCCAGGTATTTGGGTCCTGGCCACCCACACGAGAAACCTAGACTGAATTCTTGGACCCCAGCTTTGACCTGGTTTAGCCCTGGATGCTGCAGGCATTTGGGGAGAGAACCAGTGAATGGGAGGTCTGTATGTCTCTCTGTTTCAAATAAATAAACTAAAAAACAAATGCATAGGATAGATTTTCTACTGGCACCCTTAGACAGCTGTATGGCTTAAATTTGGCATATGATGGGCATTAACCTAGTATTAGTTTCTTTTCTCTAGCTTCTTTTCCTGATTTTACTACTCCCCCCTCACCTCCTCCTGACTCATTCAGGTCCAGTTTCTTTTGAGTGGCAAGTTTCTAAAAGGTGCCCTCACTGGCAGGTGCCTCTAACTGGACCTGCTCTAACCTAATTGGGAATAAACAGGAATAATCTTGGAAGACCAACAGGCTTGAAGATAGCATGGTTTGTGAACTTTAGGAGAAATCGAACTAAAGCTGTGGTTAGGTGGCTGACTTGGCTTTGGCTTGCTTTTTAATATGAATCCTTGTGCACATATTTGAAAAATAATGTCTGCCTGTTTACCTTCTTCTCAAATGCCAAAAACTGTGCACACATAAACCACAATCTCTGAATCATCTCCTCATCCTGTTTCTGCAACCAAGGAAGTCATCATTCATTGTGACATCACGTTCAGGGGCCAGGAAACAGAGGTGATGTCACAACAAAGCAGAGTTGCTTGGTGTATAATTAGTGTGGGGGAGGAAGAAGAGTGGTTTACAATTCAGAGACAAATTCTAATCCACAGCCTATAATTTGAGGTCAATCATAATCTGAGTTGAAACACACCTACTTCCTCTTTTGATAAGGGAGAATTGAGCTCTTACTCGGCATAAGAATTCTTAAAGTAGAAAATAATGCACAATGTTCTTCAAGCCAGTGTAGAGTTATCAAAGCTGAGGGAAGGGGAGCTTAAGTGAAATTATGCTACTTGGGGTACAAAATGTGTTCAAAATCATCTTCCCCCCAATACATGTGGCCAAGTCTCTGGACACCAGTGATTTATTTGCCTTGGAATGAAAGAAAAATTATTTCTCCATCAAGCTGGAGAAGCAAGCTTCTTCTTCAGTCTTGGATAAGGCCAGCACATGCAAGCCACTTATTAGGACATCAAGCAAGGAGAGCCTCTTGTCACTACTGACTGAACATGGCACAGTAAACTAACACATTGCTTCCACTCATTTTAGCAGGCCATCTTTGCGTTTTTAGGCACTACTGGCTCCCAAACAGCCACCACGTGGACAGTGGGGGCGATTCCAGAGCTAGAAGAGACAAGAAGGGATGAAAATGCCTTCAGGACCAGGTCATCTTAGCTCTAGTGTATCAGTGCTCTAGATCTGGCACTCTTTGAGCAAAGTCTTCAGAAAACAGCATTATTACCTTTCGGCGAACAGTGCATCGGTGACACATCCACTCCCCAGGAGGCAACATCTCTTCACTCAGTGGAGGGTTACTGCAGGGAAAAAACAAGGGCAAGACTAATTAACTAACATAGCAGGGAAAAGCCTAGCTAGGTGTATGCGCCTAAACTAACTCCTATTCTGACCAGTCCTGCAGTACTGGTGGGGTTCCCTCATCCTTCAAAATGCTTATTTGGCATCATTTATGTCACAGAAGTGAGCAGTATCCTTTATCACACCTTAGAAAGAGGTCAAATCCCAGAGCTACTATCACTGGGCCTATAGGAAATGGTAAAAAGAACTACTTTGGAGTCTAGAGACTCATTCCCAAACTCTGCACCATTGCTAATAAAATCACAAATTCTTTTGCACAGTGAGTGTGAATTCAAGCTCTTCCACTTGCTAGTCAAAATCCAGTCACACAGTCCCATTTCATGTTCCCAGACCCGCTTCAGGTAGGTATCCTCCTAGTCAAATTGAAGATTGCTATTTCTTGCCTGTCAAAACTATTCATCCTCTAGCTCTCTGCTGTGACAACAGTAGTAGAAGCAGTAGATGGCCCAAGACCTTGGGTCCCTGTACCCACATGGGAGACCTGGAAGAAGCTCCTGGCTCCTGGCTCCAGATCAGACCAGCTCCAGCCTGCAGCCACTTGGGGAGTAAACCAGAAGGCTTTCCTTGCTCTCTCTCAAACTCCGCCCCCAAATCAATCTAAAAAACAAAACAAAACTATTCATCCTTTAAAGCTTGCCTTAGACTGTGGTGTATTAAAGTGGCTGCGAATTCTTTGCTGCACCTCCTATTCACAGGTAGTCCATTATTCTCCCTCTTGAACTAGGCATGTCTTGTGGCTTTTTTTGACCAAGGAAATGCAGCAGAGATGACAATGTTGTAACTTCTGACACTGGGCCTTAAGGCACCGCAAATTCCATTTTTCTATGCTTGGAACGTTCCATCTCAGAGCCCTGCTGTCTAACAGTGACATGCCACATGGAGAGACTTGAGGGACTCCAATTCACAGCATCAGCTGAATTCCAAGCCAACAGGCAACACCAACTACTGCCATGCGAATTATCTTAGACGTACCAGCTCAGTTGAGCCTCCAAATAACTGCAGTCCCAGCCAACAGCTTGTTGGGCAGAAAAACCACCCCTCTGAGCTCAGGCAACCCTTCGAACTGTTGAGAGATAATAACTAGCTTCTGTACGAGAATTAACTGTAAAACTTGTTCTCTGGTTTTTTTTTGTGTGTGTGTATGTGCAAATTGTTGAAATATTTACTTAATATAGAGCTGGTCTTCTGTGTATAAAAGTTAATTGAAAATTAATCTTAATGGAGAATGAGACTGGGAATGGGAGGAGGAGGAGGTGGGTGGGAGTGAGTGTGGGAGGGTAGGTATGGTGGGAAGAATCACTATATTCCTAAAGTTGCACTTATGAAATTTGTACTCATTAAATAAAAGGTTTCTTTTGGGGAAAAAAATAACCAGTTTCTATTCCAAGCCACTCAGTTTTGGAGAAGTCTGTCATACAGCAATAGACAAGTGAATACAGCCACTCCATGAGGTCTTTCCAAATTACTCATTTATCGCAGACTTCTCACGGTATAGCTTAGTTCTCTTTTGGCAGTCCTCATGTTTTGCCTTGTGAGTCAGTTCTTTCATTTTTGTTTTTTTTAATTAGAGGAACAAAGACAACAATTGGCTATCTCCCCTGTTTGTATATTTATAATATAGAGTCTGGGAGGTGGGTATTGTACTGCAGCTACTCGGGACGCCCACATTCCATTTTGGCATCTAAGTCCAAATCCTGGCTGCTCTGCTTCTGATCCAGCTTCCTGCTAATTTGTCCTGTGAGGCAGATGATGACTCAAGTGCTTGGACCTCTACCACCCATGTGGGAGACTTGAAAGGAGTTCTGAGTTTCTGGCTCAGGCCTGGCCCAGCCCTGGCTGTTGCTGTAGGCATTTGGGCAGTGAACTAGCAAGTGAAAGATCTCTCTCTCTCTGTTGCTGTGCCTTTCAAGTAGTTGAAGAAAAAAAAAAATGAAAATAAACATTTAAAAAATACAGAGGCTGTGCATATAGTGGTCATTCAGCAAGTCAATACTGAATCAAAACTGGAGCTGCAGAACTGGGCCTTATAGATCCTCTAGGTCACTAATTTCCATTTATGTTAAACCAAGGGCAACATGAGACTTTATTAAATCCTTGGAGGGTCATCTTTTATTAAAAAAAGATTTATTTTATTTATTTGAAAGACAGAGTTACAGAGAGAGGTCTCCCATCTGCTGGTTCACTCTCCAAATGGCCACAATGTTTGCAGCCAAGTTGATCTGAAGCCAGGAGCTTCTTCCAGGTCTCCCATGTGGGTAGAGGGGCACAATGACTTGGGCCATCCTATGCTGCTTTCCCAGGCATGTTAGCAGGAAGCTGGATCGGAAGTGGAGCAGTAGAAACTTGAACCAGAGCACATATGGAATGCTGGCACTGCAGGTAGTGGCTTTACCCACTAAGCCACAGTGTCAGCCCCTGGGAGGGTCATATTTATAATGACTATACAACAATGGTTCTCAGTGAGGTCGCAAGATCAGTAGCATCTGGGAATTTATTAGAAATGCTAATTCTGAGATCTAATTCTTGATCTGTTAGATCAGAAATTCTGGTGTGGAGTTCAGCAATTTGTGTTTAACAAAGCCTCAAGGTGATTTTGCTAAACACAAAAGTTTAAAAACACTGCTATACAGAATGTGGCTAAGTTTATGCTAAGGAAACACTTAAAGGCCGGCGCCGTGGCTCACTAGGCTAATCCTCCACCTAGCGGCGCCAGCACACAGGGTTCTAGTTCCGGTCGGGGCGCCGGATTCTATCCCGGTTGCCCCTCTTCCAGGCCAGCTCTCTGCTATGGCCCGGGAGTGCAGTGGAGGATGGCCCAAGTGCTTGGGCCCTGCACCCCATGGGAGACCAAGAGAAGCACCTGGCTCCTGCCTTTAGATCAGCGCGGTGCGCCGGCCGCAGCGCGCCAGCCACGGCGGCCATTGGAGGGTGACCAACGGCAAAGGAAGACCTTTCTCTCCGTCTCTCTCACTGTCCACTCTGCCTGTATAAAAAACAACAACAACAAAAAACACTTAAGGGTGTGCTTTGGTGTAGCAACTGAGACACGGTTTGCGATGTCCTTATCCCACATTAGAGTACCTGAGCTTGACTCCTAGCTCCAATTTTGATTCCAGCTTCCTGCTAATGAACATCCTAGGCAGTAGTGGTAATGGCTCAAGCAGTTGGGTACTTATCACCCATGTGGGAAACCTGGATTGAGTTCCTGGCTTCAAGCATTGGGATGACTAAGCACTGGCTGTTGCAGACATTTGGAAAGTGAACAAGTGATGGGAGATCCCTATTTGTCTCCCCTAACCAAGCTCCCACCCCTTTTTTAATCACTGTTTGGTTGAAAGGCAGAGTGACAGAGTGAGAGTGAGAGAGGTCTTCCATCTACTGATTCATTCCCCAAATGGCCTCAATAACAGGGGCAGGGCCAGGCAGAAGCTGGGAGCCAGAACTCCACCCAGGTTTTCCATGTGGATGGCAGGGGCTCAAGCACTTGGATCATCCTCTGGTGCTTTCCCAGGAGTGTTAGCAGAGAACTGGATCAAAAGCAGAGCAGCTAGGACTCAAATCAGTGCTCTGATATGGAATGCTGGCATTACAAGTGGTGGCTTAACCCACTGTGCCACAATAATCCAGCCCTTGTTTTCTTTGCTTTCAAATAAATTGAATAAACTGTTAATTCTTGGAGTCACCTAGTTAGAATGGTAAGGAGAAAATTTGAAATGTGACAGATAGTTTAAAAAAAAAAATCCTTGAGCATTTTTATACTATACAAGAATTTTGCTTTAAGTCCCAAGGTTTAATGCTATGCTGTTTTATTTTTCTACTTAAATTAGTACTTGGCCTGGCAAATTTTCCTAGTTCCTGCATTGCCATGCTTCTTTGGAACACAAAGCATACATTTCAGATACCCACCAAGCCTTCACAGCTCATTGCTTCCCTGCCTCCCTGCTTAAGAGGATGCTTATCAGGAAGCAGAAAAAAACTGGAAAAAGTAGTCTGCTGGGTCAGGTTTCCAAGCCCTGGAGGACTACATGTGAATGTCAACTGTAAAGGCTTCCCTAGTTCTCTCCAGTGTATTTCTGCAACAGGCTACATCCAATCTAATGAAAAGCAAGCATGTCATTTGCAAAGGCCTACAGACTCTGCTATGCTTCAGCAGCTGTCATATTACAATTAATCCTGAAGGCTGTCACTTCTGATTCTGCTTTTCATTATTTCTTTTCTTCTGCCCCTGGCCTTGTACCAAGATACTTTACATCAGACATGTAAAGCAGGCAAGGGTAAGGCAAAGTGCTATGGACTGAGATCCTTCAAGATGTGGATGGTCTCTCAGCTGTGCTTCAGGCCTTGCTCAATCTATTCCCAAACTTGGTGGCAGAATGATTCATCTTAGACACAATTCTGAGCATATCACTCTCCTGATTAAAAAGTCCTTCAATGGTGCACCTTCCCTATCCATTACAAGATAAAGTTCAAGCTTCTCTATATTGCAGAAAAGATCTCTGTGGCCAGAAACCTGCCTCTTTCTCCAGCTCTCGTCTGCCAGCTCCCCACCCAACCCACACTGTTTTTCAGCTCTGTGTCTTTGTCATTCCAGAGCTGCACAATCATGTAACCTTCCTCCACTTCCCTACCTGGTGAAGTTCTTTAGAAGCTTTCTCTGATAGCCCCTGGTTTCACCACAGTACTTCTATTTCGAAGCCATTCCTGAGTAACACACTCACTTGCCAGTGGCCATTCTCATTCCACCACACCACACTGTACTCAAACCATCACATCCTTGAATACCCTTGTCTATGCCTGATTTATCTCTGTATCTCTAGACCTGGCACAATGGCTGGCATGTGGTAGATGCTCAATAATGCTTTAAGGAACTGGAGACACTAAGTCACAAAACAATAAAATGAAGAAATCAAAGTCTATACTTTCAGACCTCAGCTTCTTATTGAATCACCCCACACTTAACACATTTTAATTTTCTTTAAGGGGGCTGGCACTGTGGCGTAGTGGGCAAAGCTGTCACCTGCAAGGGTACCAGTTTGTGTCCTGGCTGCTCCACTTCCCATCTAGCTCCCTGCTAATGTGCCTGGGAAAGCAGCAGAAGATGGCCCAAGTGCTTCGGCCCCTGCACCCACTTGGGACAGCCGGAGGAAGCTCTGGCTCCTGGCTTCAGCCTGGCCCAGCCCTGCCCGTTGTGGCCATTTGGGGAGTGAACTAGCAGATGAAAGACCTCTCTGTGTCTCTGACTCTCAAATAAATAAATAAATAAATAAATCATAAAAAAATAAAAAGTTCTCACATAATGAATTAAAATTTTTTTTTTCTTTAAGCAGTCTGAATTCTTTCTTAACACAGGGGCTAATTGCTTAAAATTGCTTAAAAAATTGCTTAAAAGCTCTCAAAAGAAGTCCCTTGTTGGTTTCTGAGGATCACGTCTAGAGACACCAAGTTTAAGAATACACAATTCTTAGAATTATAGATTATGGCCACAGGCTCCTTTTGTTAGGTCTTCTCTGAAATGCAGGAGGGGATTATCAGTTTCAGGAGTAGTCCAGGGAAGTCCAAGTACAGTTTCCAGGATGAACACAAGAAGTGTAAAAGAGTGAGACCATCACTTCTTTACTTGTCAAGATTTGCTGCTTTCTCAGAGTCAGAATATGCATCTTGAAATAAATTTGAAAAGGTGATATCTTGAAAAGGAAGTAATATCTAGGATGGAATGAGTAGTAAAGGAAGGTCTAAGTTTCTAGAAAATGATTGTCATAGGCCCAACAGGAACATAGAAATCACCCTATGTAAAGTTTCTTTCCTTCCTGTTTCCTCTCTGCTCTAAGCAATTTCTTTCAAGCTACTTGGAAGACAACTTTTTCAAGTCAGATTTCTAGAGGAAAAGTACTCATGAAATGGCTCCAAGAAAGACAGGCTGTCACTGGGATAAGCTCAGGAACCTTCTGACAGAGGCTGTTTAGCTCCACATCAGAAATACCGCCAGTAGGGAAACGGTTCCAGGGGAAGGAGATTCTGCAGCCTCAGAGAACTCATACTCATTGAGGACTTCCCACCTCAGCTGCCCATCTCAGAGCTCCTTCCCTGTAAGAATGGTGTTCTGAGTATGCAACTATTCTGAGTATGGAGCTATTTTATGCATGCCAGAGTCTTTATGTCAGAATATGCCTGTCAAAAACAACAAACAAACAAAACCTAAGGCTCTGCCTCAGCTCCCTCTCATCCCCATAGATCAATGAAGACAGGGTGCTAGAGGCCATCCTTTATAAAAGGAAATCATTAAAATTAAGAATCAGATAATGATGAGATTACTCTATCAGAATTTCAGTTGCTCAGCAATGAAAACACTGTAATAAGCCAGTGCTGTTTGTAAAGGCATCACCATGCTTTCTAACCACAAGGCCCAGATAGAACAGAGCAACGACTTCATTTTACCTCAGAATATCGAAGTTCACAAAGTAGTTTTACAGATGCTCTTATTTTACCTTCACCACCACACTAAGATAATTAATTCTTACTCACTTCGTTCAGGTGAAGAAGACAACTTACCTAATGCCACGGAACCAGTAAGCAGCAGAACCCAAATCAAAGTTTCCTGGCTCTTTCCAATCTTGAGTGCTAGCTGTTTTCAAAGGACCTTTAGCAGTTCTTTGGTGGGCACTGTGGCACAGCGGGTTAAGCTGCCATGTGGGATACCCACATCCCATCTTGGATTGTGGTCCAGTTTGGGTCTCAGCTATTCCATTCCCAACCCAGATTCCTACTAGTGCTTCCCGGGAGGTGGCAGATAGTGGCTTAAATACTTGGGCTCCTGCCATTCACCTGGATAGAGACCCAGATTGAGCTCTGGGCTCCTGGCTTTGGCTTGGCACAGCACTGGCTGTTGTAGGCATTTGTGGAGTAAATCAGTGGATAGAAGAGTTCTCTGTCTCTCCCCCAATTCCTTTTTTGCTCTGCTTTTCAAGTAGGTGAAAATAAAAAAATATAATTTTAAAAGAACTTTTAGTATTTCTCTTATTTCTCTCTCTCTTTTTTTAAAGGTTTATTTATCTATCTGAAAGGTAGAGCCAGAGAGAGAGACTTACATCTGTTGGTTCACTCCCCAAATGCCTGCAATGGACAGAGCTGGGCCAATCTGAAGCCAGGAGCAAGGAGCTTCTTCCGGGTCTCTCATGTGGGTGCAGGGACCCAACAACTTGGGCCATCTTCTACTACTTTCCCAGGCCATAGCAGAGAGCTGGATCAGAAGTGGAGCAGCCAAGACTTGAACCGGCTCCCATATGGAATGCTGGCACTGCCAGTGGCGGCTTTACCCACTACGCCACAGAGCCAGCCCCATAGTTCTCTTATTTCTGATGAACACAAGGGAATACAAGGGAATACTTCCTTAACCCTGAAGCGCCAAGCATTTCCTTCTAAATCAGTAAGTATTTACTTAGTTTCCATTGCTTACTAACCCATGCACTAGGTATCACACCGCAGGGCAAACAAAAAGCAAGGAAGTTATCATCTATCCCATCATAAACAGAGCCTTGGAGGAGAGAAGACCAAAGTCACTCATTCATTCAAACATATATTGGACATTTATTTTATACTAGGCGATATGTTAAGTGCTGGGATTTCAGATATGGTCCTTGCTTTAAAGAATCAGTTTAGAGACAAGGTGAAAAGGACACTCATTACCTCACACAATTAATGACAAGTTGATTCTTGCCATACAGACCTTCATAAGGTTCAACTGCTTATAAAAGTCAGAATCAAAGAAGAACTCCAGAAGTTTGGTCATTTATACCTGAAGGTGACTAGAATCTTTTTGTTTTCTACTTTGTTTTCACAATTCAGAGCTAGTCAGTAAATGGTAATTCAGCCAATGATCTTCTGAAGACAGCAAAATTGACTCTTGAGGGGTTTAGGAGGAAGCCATAGTTTCAGAAGCAGCTATCTTTCTGCATTTTGATAAACCGCCTGACACAAGGAAGGTGCCAGAGTGGGGACAGTTTTTCTTGGAAATGCATGGTTAAGTCCAGCTAGAGCACAAGTGTTTGAAACTTTTTTTTTTATTTTTATTTTTTGACAGGCAGAGTGGACAGTGAGAGAGAAAGAGAGAGAGAGAGAGAAAAGTCTTCCTTTGTCGTTGGTTCACCCTTCAATGGCCGCCGCGGCTGGCACACTGCGGCCAGCACACCGCACTGATCCAAAGGCAGGAACCAGGAGCTTCTTCCGGGTCTCTCATGTGGGTGCAGGGCCCAAGCACTTGGACCATCCTCCACTGCACTCCCGGGCTACAGCAGAGAGCTGGCCTGGAAGAGGGGCAACCAGGACAGAATCCGGCGCCCCAACCGGGACTAGAACCCGGTGTGCCGGCACTGCAGGCGGAGGATTAGCCTATTGAGCCACGGTGCCAGCCAAAGTGTTTGAAACTTTAAATTTCCCCCAGAAAACTGCCCAAATCCTTGGAAGCTGAGTCCTGGAATAGTTGTCCTTCTGTATCTGAGATGGCTTTTCTTAGAAAACGAATAGTAGCTCTTTAGGCAACAGCACAAGGCCCACTCATTTACTTTCTGGTTTCAAAAGAATATGGCCAGCCGGTGCCGCGGCTCAATAGGCTAATCCTCTGCCTGTAGTGCCGGCACCCCCGGTTCTAGTCCCGGTCAGGACGCCAGATTCTGTCCTGGTTGCTCCTTTTCCTATCCAGCTCTCTGCTGTGGCCTGGGAGCACAGTGGAGGATGGCCCAAGTGCTTGGGCTCTGCACCCGCATGGGAGACCAGGAGAAGCACCTGGCTCCTGCCTTCGGATCAGTGCAGCGTGCCGGCAGCGACGGCCATTGGGGGGGTGAACCAACAGAAAAGGAAGACCTTTCTCTCTGTCTCTCTCTCTCACTGTCCACTTTGCCTGTTAAAAAAAAAATATATATATATATATATATATAAAATATATATATATGGCCTGCAGTGCTACAAGACAGCCAGCCCTCTCCACAGGTGCAGAAGAAGTGCCCTGTGAGGATGGAGCTCCTGCAGAGTATCTTCCCATCTTGCTGCTGTGGATAAATTTCCTTACAGGTCATGTGTTTAAAAGCCCTGTCCTGAAATTCCTGGCCAGACAGCAACTGTTCACTGCTTTCCAACTCACTGTTTATTTTAACCATGACTTGACCTTAAAGACATTCTGTCAGCTATAAAATAGAATAAAGTTCTGAATCTTCAGAGATCATGTACATTTGAAGGATATACTTCTCAGAGTTTGGGCAGCTCTGTGAGGCCCCAGAGCCCACCAACTGATAACAGTAATATCTATACATAAAAACTACTTACAAAGTTGGCTGAGGATGTTTTATCTTTTTTCTTTTGAAATATTATTTATTTATGGCTGGTGCCACGGCTCACTAGGTTAATCCTCCACCTGCGGCACTGGTACCCTGGGTTCTAGTCCCGATCGGGGCGCCGGATTCTGTCCCGGTTGCTCCTCTTCCAGTCCAGCTCTCTGCTGTGGCCCAGGAAGGCAGTGGAGGATGGCCCAGGTCTTTGGGCTCTGTACCCGCATGGGAGACCAGGAGAAGCACCTGACTCCTGGCTTCAGATTGGCACAGCATGCCAGCCTCAATGCGCCTGCCTTTGCGGCCACTTGGGGGGTAAACCAATGGAAAAGGAAGACCTTTCTGTTTCTCTCTCTCACTGTCTAACTCTGTCAAAAATAAATAAATAAAATGTCCCTCTTTTAAAAAAATATTATTTCTTTATTTGAAAAGCAAAGCAACAGAGAGAGAAGGTGAGCAGAGAGATCTTCCATCTACTGGTTTATTACCCGAATGACCAAGGCTGGGCCAGGCTGAAACAAAGAGCCTGGAACTCCAGCAGGGTCTCCTACTTGGGTAGCAGCAGCTCAAGTACTTTGGCCATCTTTCACTGCTTTTCCAGGTGCATTAGCAGGGAGTTGGATCTGAAATGGAGCAGCTGGGACTTGAACTGGTGCTCATATGGGATGTGGGCATCACAGTCAGTAGCTTAACCCATGGTGCCACAATGTCAGTTTTGAGGATATTAATTTTCCAAAAACTAAAACTTCCTAAAGCTAACTTCTATAGCATGATTCCAACATATCTAGAATCCTATAAACAAATCCAAATGGCTTGCTCTGTCACTGAAGAGAGTATCGAGATCAGGTTATTTCTGAAGTTACCAAAGGGAAAACCACAAACCCATACCCCAAAACTAACTATAACCCATAGACCTGTGTGTATCAAAGATTCACAGCTCAGATCCAGATGATCCCAACTCTCAGCCAAAGGGTGGAGTCCAATTTTAATTTAGAAGGTTCTTTGATTCACTAATGAGGCTGCAGTTCATCACTGCAAGTGGAGGATGTTGGTAGTTGTCATGGTTCTTGGCTCTCTAATTAAGAGGATCTATTTCAAGTCATATACCTGGGTGGTTGATCTGAGTCTAACCTCACTCATCTCCCTTGCCTATTAATACATGTGAACCTGCCAACATTAACATTTACTTCAAATTTAGTCGCCACCAGTGGGACCTGTTGCTCCATGGCACAGCGTTAATTATCTATTCAGCGCAAGCAGTTTTTCAATATGGAACTGGGGGGGAGGGAGCAGAACAGGAGAACAAAGGGAGGAGGGGAGAGGTGGAAGGAGAGAGGGAGACTACCAAGCAGAAAGACTGCCTTTTATTTCAGAGATCTTTTTCGGTGTGTTCTACTGATAAAAGAAGGTGTTGAGCTCTGGATCTGTTTTCTGTATTTTAAATATGTGACCTTACTGATATGCGGCTTGCACTGCCCATCCACCTAAGAGACAATGACATTTTAAAACTTGAGCCAATGGTAGCCTGAGAGACATGAAAATCTCACTTAACCAAATCAAAAACTTTGGTGCATATCTTAGGACAAAAGGATGAAAGTGGCTGAGAATATTTAAGAAAGAATACACTCCATTTTCTCTTCCTTGACTGACAAAATATTCTATTTAATACAAATGTTTAACAGGAACACTATGCAAACAGCTTATCTATACACAATACACCAACAGCCTTCCACTCGTGTTCCCTTCTAAATGAGGTCAGTCACATGAACTGGTAGGGTCCCTCCTGTCAAAGCCCATCATTCTCCAGGAATCAGAAGCTCTCTAGCCATTTATGGCAGTTTCAGTTGAAATAAAATATCAGCTAGACTAAAAAAGATCTTACTGCCTCCATTATCATTGTATGTCCCCCCACTGCCGCTTTTTTTTTTTTTTTTTTTTTTAAGACTTATTTGAAAGGCAGAATTACAGAGAGGCAGACACAGAGAAAGAGAGGTCTTCTATTCGCTGGATCACTCCCCAAATGGCTGCAACGGCCAGAGCTGGGCCAGGAGCCAGGAGCTTCTTCCAGGTCTCCCACATGGGTGCAGGAGCCTAAGGACTTAGGCCATCTTCTACTGCTTTCCAAGGCCACGGCAGAGCTGGATTGAAGTAGAGCTGCCGAGACTTGAACATGCCCATATGGGATGCCAGCACTGCAGGCAGCGGCTTAACCCTCTACGACATAATACTGCCCCCACCCCCACCCCGTGAAGGGAAGAGGTGTTCAGCTAGCAAACAATAGCACTGAGCAGTTTTGATTTTTAATTTCACAGTTCATGGGTCTCATCCATCCATCTGAGTTCCACTACCAGATAAAAACCCTGCAATTATATTTAGCAGCATTGTGTAAGACCAACTGCAAAAGACAATACATGCTTAGAACAGGCCTACTCTCAAAACAGCCCCGCTGCCCTTAGCCAGCTCAGAAAATGTGTTGGTATTAGCCAAAATGGGCAGTTAAGGGTGACTGCTGACAGGACCACAGTTGTGCATCAGCCTCCAGCAGCCATTTTCATTGACAAAGGGACCTATGAGTACAGGGGGAAACCTTTTCTAAACCAAAACACGGGGCAGGTATTTGACATGGTAGTTAAGATGCTGTCTGGGAAGCTTGCATCCCAGACCAGAGCGCCAGGGGTTCAAGTCTCAGCTTGGCCTCTAATTCCAACTTCCTAACATGTACCCTGAGAAGCAGCAGGTGATGATCTCAGTATCTGGGCCTCTGCCACCCACTTAGGAGAACCAAACAGAGTTCTGGGCTCTTGACTTCCGCGTGGTACAGCCCCAGCTATTGTCAGTGTTTACAGATTGAGTCAGCTGATGGAAGATCTCTTTCAAATAAAATGAAAACAAACAAAAATGAAATTAAAAACTCCAAGAAAGAAAATACAAAAATGGAAACCAGCTTATGTCTTAGAAAAGGTATGGGGTGGGGGCACATGCTGTGGTGTAGCAGGTTAAGGTGCTGCCTGTAGCACTGGCATCCCATATGGGTACAGGTTCTAGTGTCAGCTGCTCCACTTCCGATCCAGCTCCCTATTAATGTGCCTGGGAAAGCAGCAGAGGACAGTCCAAGTGCTTGGGCCCTGTACCCAAGTGGGAGATCCAGAAGAAGCTCCTGGCTCCTGACTTCAGCTTGGCCCAGCTCCAGCAGTTGCAGCCATTTGGCGAGTGAACCAGTGGATGCAAGATCTCCCTTCTCTCTGTCTCTGTCTCTCCCTCTCTCCCTGCAACTCTTTCAAGTAAATATCTTTAAATCTTTTTTTTTTTTTTAAGACTTTATTTATTTGAGAGGTAGAGATACAGACAGAGGGAGACAGAAAGGTCTTCCTTTCGTTGGTTCACTCCCCAAATGGCTGCAATGGCCAGAGCTGTGTCGCCCGATCCAAAGCCAGGAGCCTGGTGCTTCTTCTAGGTCTTCCATGCAGGGGCAGGGGCAGGGGCCCAAGGATTTGGGCCATCTTCCACTGCTTTCCCAGGCCATAGCAGAGAGCTGGATAGGCAGTGGAGCAGCTGGGACTTGAACTGGCACCCATATGGTATGCCAGCACTGCAGGCAGCGCTTTACCGCTACACCACAGTGCCGGCCCCTGGGCCATCTTCTACTGCTTTCCCAGGCCACAGCAGAGAGCTGGATCGGAAGAGGAGCAGCCAGGACTAGAACTGGCGCCCATATGGGATGCCAGTGCCACAGGGGGCGGATTAACCTACTGCATCACGGTGCCGGCCCCTGAATCTTTAAATCTTAAAGAAAAAAATAAAGAAAAGTCATGGGGTGCTGGGTAAAGTTTAACATTTTAAAAACTTTAAATTAAAAACTATTAATATACTCGAATTTAATAGCATACACTTTAAGGGAACAAAATATAACGAAATTCAAATGTCAGCAGCAACAGCCAGATTCCTCTGGACACTTACGTGGGCATCAACTTTTATCTTCAAATATGGTCTACCTTTCAAAGGTAGGAAAGATGGCCATATTGAAGGATACTAAAGACATGAAAGCAGAAAGTTCATGGTGTGCTTGAACCTTAAGCCCTTACCATCCTTCATCCTAGCTACTGACTCAAATACAGCTAATGCCCTAAAGTACATAAAAAGTACAAGGACTGCTGGTTTTTTCATGCAAAGCCTCAGTGGCAGTGTTAACAAGGAAACCAATGAAGTGCCAGGCCATTACAAATGCCCCATTGAGAAACTTAGCCAGTTGCGTCACTTCCACAGGCATACAGTCTTTTCAAACTAGCCGACTGTGCCCTAAGTTTTATCGCCTTCTATGTAGAGCTGGCTTGTGGCATTCTCCCAGCAAAGGACACCTGGAGAAGAGTGCTACAAGGAAAGGAGGAGGGAGGGAAGGGCACTAACAGTTATACCAGGTGTTTGCTTCTGTTAACTCTTCTACAAACTGAGCCCCAGTGCCACAGAGCTTGATCTATCGCTGGCCAGGTTTCTTTTACTAACCTGGCTTCCCCATGATGGAAGATGGGCTGACTGCAAATGTTTTTAAAAGAGGCTTCATGTACTCACTTCATGGTAGATGCTGGAGCCCAACTACTTGAAAAGGGTCAACATTCTGGCCTCAACAGTCGTTTTCTAATGCACCTAGGGAAAGTTCCATTGGAAGGAAGAACAAACAACCGCAACACTGTATTCCAAAAGAGTCTCAGAGGTATGGAAAATGGGGTACTGTTCTGTTGCCAAATTTTAGTGGGCTACCAAGAAAAAAGGAAATAGCCAGGCCACACTCTTCTTGCAAACATGGCTCAGGAATCTGAATCAGTTTACAGTTTATAGATGTAAAATTCTATAAAGGCTCAGAAAACTAAACACCCTAACAATGTCTTTATTTAAAACCAACTAAATGTAGACAACAGGTTTCTACTAAAGACCCAGCTGGTTTTCCCTAAAGAGAGATTTCTGCTTCATTTGTCCTCTCCTGACAGTGTCTATAAAAAAAAGCAAGGAGGGAGAATAGTTTTATCTGGACCATAACAGCACAGGATTCATTCCCACCTTTTTCCCCTTACCCTCTCCCATCCCCCAACACTACACAGAAACCTCAAAACTCCTGGCCCTACAGGACTGAAGTAATCTCCTGGGCATGCTGTCAAACCATGCTGTCGTGGTTTGATGCCACAGCTAAGTGCTGACTTGGGGTTCTAAGCCTTCCAGTTATACCCCCAGTGACCTATTTAGGAGTTGAACATACTTCTCAGAGATAGGAGGCCATAATTTTTCCCTTTGGCCTACTTTTCTCTGACATAGTCCCCAATCAAAGAATGAGCACCCTGAAGGTCTGCATGTGTGCACACAATGGTAAAATTTGAGGAAAGCCCACTAAGAAATGCATAAAACACTTAAGCCATGGGCATGAGTTATTTGCCATAACAAATAAATTGTAGGCATTTTTTCAAAGATGTCAAAGATGTCTGATATTATAGAAGTAGGTACTTCTTTTGACATGAGTTTGATAAGTTAAAATGTCTATGTGTCATCTATGCCAAGAGAAATAGGACCACAATGGAGGGATACAGCAAAACTAAAATGAGAAAAGCAAAATACTGCTTATATTAAAAGCAAAATACTGCTAAAATTAGTGACAGAATTCCACCTACATTTAAAATGGTGCTTTTGAAAAAGATGGCAAGCAAGACACAGGAAAGTTAAATATAGCCAACCTAAGCAGAACCACTTAGTAAAATTAATGTAGTATAATCTTCATAATACATTCTGACCAATAACTGGTGACTATCAATTGAAAAAGTTCACTACAGAGTTTCTCTCTAATGTTTCCAAAGTTTTGTTAAAACAGAATCAGCAGAACTTTGTCTAATAGTTCAATGAATGTGGGAATTAAGAAGTTCCCAGCTCATCATCACAGGAGCACAGGGGTGGTAGAAAGAAAAGCAAGAGTAGGTCTGGGGGACCGGTGCTGTGGCTTAGCTGGGTAAAGGCGCTGCCTGCAGTGCAGGCATCTCATATGGGCACTGGTTCAAATCCTGGTTGCTCCACTTCCAACCCAGTTCTCTTCTATGGCCAGGGAAAGCAGTAGAAGATGGCCCAAACCCTTGGGCCTTGCACCCGTATGGGAGACCCAGAAGTTCCTGGCTCCTGGATTCGGATCGGCATAGTTCTGGCTGTTGCGACCATTTGGGGGAGTGAACCAGCAGGTGGAAGACCTCTCTTTCTGCCTCTGCCTCTCTGTAACTCTGCCTTTCAAATAAATAAATAAATCTTTAAAAAGGAAAAAAATGTTCATGGAAAATGCATACTTAATAAAAGAGTAGGTCTGCATTGCCCAATTTCATAATGCATTGCATTAGCTTCTCTGCTCTGTTCTCTAAACAATAATACTCAACATTCCTCTGCAGATCACAGAGGAAAGCCTACAAATGTGCTTGTGCTGCCACAGACATTTCCAGCTGAACTCAAGCTTGCTAGTAATTCTGAGAGGCTGGCCTGGAGGTAAGGTGATATCTTTGGGCTATGGTTAAATACAAACCCCATGGAGAGTCCTCTTGCTCACTTGAATTTTTTTTTTTTTTTTTTTGGACAGGCAGAGTGGACAGGGAGAGAGAGAGACAGAGAGAAAGGTCTTCCTTTGCCGTTGGTTCACCCTCCAATGGCTGCCGCACCGTGCCGATCCGAAGGCAGGAGCCAGGTGCTTCTCCTGGTCTCCTATGGGGTGCAGGGCCCAAGCACTTGGGCCATCCTCCACTGCACTCCCAGGCCACAGCAGAGAGCTCGCCTGGAAAAGGGGCAACCAGGACAGAATCCGGCGCCCCGGCTGGCCGGGACTAGAACCCGGTGTGCCTGCGCCGCAGGCGGAGGATTAGCCTATTGAGCCGCGGCACCAGCACTCACTTGAACTTCTATCACAAGGAGTCTCACGCAGAGTTCAGATCAGTGGGGAAGACTGATGCTAAGCTCAGGTGCAGAGTTCCTCCCGGCCCTGCTGTTACTCTTTATGTCTTTTTTGCATAATTTTTCAGAAAACACGGGAAGGGCAAAAATTAAATACCAGAAGGATTAACGTATAAGAAAGCAAATACAATTAGGGGAAAAGGATAGTCAGCTTGTGGCTGTATTATCAAAGATATCATCCACTTGGAATAACCTAGATATTATTTCCATTCCCCAACTAGTGTTTACCTTTGCATGTCTCTCATTTGTAATGCCACTAGGTATTATGCATCAAGGATGAGAACAGAAAATAGGCTAGCCTCTGGATTTCAAGTAGTTTAGTGAACATTTATTTAGTATAAACATTGCACAGGGAGGGGCAGGAATGGCTGTTTGACTAGCAAATCAACTTTTTCCATTACTTAGAAAATTTCACCCACCTGCAAAGTACACTTGGAATTTTTTGCTAAGTTCAACACTGGCTCTGTGTAGTTGGGCTCCCTCTTTCTGATGGGTCAAATCAATGATTTATTCTTTTGTCACTATCTATTGGTCCCCTCAGCTTCTGCCTCTCACACAAATGTACTAAAACCTCACCTATGGGCCGGTGCCGCGGCTCACTTGGCTAATCCTCTGCCTGCGGTGCCGACACCCCAGGTTCTAGTCCCGGTTGGGGCGCCGGATTCTGTCCCGGTCATTCCTCTTCCAGTCCAGCTCTCTGCTGTAGCCCGGGAAGGCAGTGGAGGATGGCCCAGGTGCTTGGGCCCTGCACCCACATGGGAGACCAGGAGGAAGCATCTGGCTCCTGGCTTCGGATCAGCACAGCCGGCCGTAGCGGCCACTTGGGGGATGAACCAGTGGAAAAGGAAGACCTTTCTCTCTGTCTCTCTCTCTCCCACTGTCTAACTCTGCCTGCCCCCCCCCCCCAAAAAAAAAAACCACCTTATCTTCGTTCTCACTTGCTGAGACCTAGATTTAGAAATATCCTTGGGCTTAAAGATGAGGGCTTTGATATCTGGAAATGGCAGACAGAAAGAGAGTCACCTTCTCATTCTTCTTAATTGCTCTCAAGTCATGGGAAGAACAGTCAGCTAGTGACCTGTGCATGTGTCCTGGGCATGATGACAAGTCTGCAGTACCAAAGTGCCTTTCTGAAATTTGGTCTAGGACTTGTACTGAATACAATGTCCTCCTCATTCAGGAAACTGGCAAGGGGACAACCATACCCCTGTGCTGTGTCTCTTGGGAGGCTTGCATTATGCAGAGATGCTCTTATAAGTGTCACTCATTGAATGGCAATGCACCTGGCCACGTTGTATTCCCTGGGGCTTCTAGGTCAAAGGAGACCAGTGTATGTTGTGGGGGAACAGACATTTTTTTCTCTTCTGGTGACGTAAAACTCTGGTATCTCCAGATAAAAACACACTTCTGGAGACTGTGTGGCACTAACATAGTAAGAGCCATCCTAAGCCCAACCAGAATCTTTTACTAGGGTGGCTTACATAACCACACACCAGAGGAGTGGTTATGTATGTGCTTGGGGTGGGACAAGAAAAGTACTCATAATAAAAAATGCTAACATTCAGCTTTATCTATTTCCTATTACTCTGCCACTTATAGGAGAAAAGATGCATCATTTCTGTTAAGAAGCAGGACATTTGTATTTCTAGGTGGCCAAAATTCTTGAGAGCATCAAAGTAGACTATTTCTTTTTTATATAAGTTATACAAAACCTGCAGGTAAATTATTCTCTGTGCTATCCCCCCTATTTACTAACTACCTAAGGCTTATATTAAGACAAACAGGTGAGTTTGCTGCAGGATACAATTTCTTATTCTTGGGCCCGGCGCCGTGGCTCACTTGGTTAATCTTCCACCTGCAGCGCCGGCATCCCATATGAACGCCAGGTTCTAGTCTCGGTTGCTCTTCTTCCAGTCCAGTTCTCTGCTGTGGCCCGGGAGGGCAGTGGAGGATGGCCCAAGTACTTGGGCCCCTGCACCCGCGTGGGAGACCAGGAAAAGCACCTGGCTCCTGGCTTCAGATTGGTGCAGCGACCACTTGGGGGGTGAACCAACGGAAGGAAGACCTTTCTCTCTGTTTCTCTCTCTCACTAACTCTATCTGTCAAATAAAAATTAAAAAAAATTTTTTTTCTTATTCTTGTTAACCAGGTTCAAAAGAGAGCACATTAATGGATCTGGAGTTATTTCCACCCCAACTGTTACCAATCAAACTGCAGCAATTAAAAATCTTTCTTAAACTAGGAGCCTCCGAGTATGAGAAGTGTGCAGACTCAGAAATTTTTTATTATGGCTGTTGAGTACTGTGTGGACATTCTGCCTACAAGCAAGAGGTAGGTTTTTATATTTCCTCCTGGGTAACTTCCAGCCTCAGATTTCTTTGCTAGGAAGGATCAACCAGAAAAGTTGAGGCAACAATGTATCAGAACCAACTGTAAGATTCTTGCCTTCGAGATGTCCCATCCTAACTGGAGTTTACACAGGAAACTCTTTACTTAGTTATTATATAGGTAATACAAATACAGATATTAAGAGTGTGCTGAAATCAACAAATTTTTTTAGGTAAGACAGAAAAAGAGAAAGAAAAAAGGGGAAGTGAAAAGGTAGCCCACAGAATGGCAGAATATTTGCAAATTATATATCTGAAAAAGGATGTATAGCTAGAATACATATATACATACATACCAGGGTACTTCAAAGAGTTTGTGTAAAACAGAATTAAAAGATAAGTTTGGGGGAGTGAACTAGCAAATGGAAGACTTCTCTCTGTCTCTGCCTCTCTGTAACCCCACCTTTTGAATAAATATATTTTTTTTAAATGCATGTTATGAAAAAAGTGCATGTACTTCATATTTTTTGCACCAAAATAGACTGATCTGGTCATTCCTTTCTTTCTTTCTTTCTTTCTTTTTTTTTTTTTTTTTTTTGACAAGCAGAGTGGACAGAGAGAGAGAGAGAGAGAGAGAAAGGTCTTCCTTTTGCCGTTGGTTCACCCTCCAATGGCCGCTGCGGCCAGCGCACCGCGCTGATCCGAAGCCAGGAGCCAGGTGCTTCTCCTGTCTCCCATGCAGGTGCAGAGCCCAAGCACTTGGGCCATCCTCCACTGCCCTCCTGGGCCACAGCAGAGAGCTGGTCTGGAAGAGGGGCAACCGGGACAGAATCCGGCGCCCCGACAGGGACTAGAACCCAGTGTGCTGGCACCGCAGGCGGAGGATTAGCCTATTGAGCCGCGCGGCACTGGCCTGGTCATTCCATTTTACATGAACTTTTGAAAGTGTCCTTGTATAAAGAACACTCCCAACTCAACTTGAAAAACAAAACAAAACAAAACAAGAATCTAACTAAAAATGGACCAAGAATCCCAATAGATACTTCTCCAAGCAATTATACAAACAGAAAATAAGCACACAAAAAGAGGCTTTACATCATTAGCCATCAGGGAAACACAATTCAAAACCACAATGAGATACAACCTCATGCCCACTAGGATGGCTGTAACCAAGACAGACAATAACAAGTATTGTTGAGGGTGTGGAGGTACTAGAACCCTCAACACTGCTGGTGGGAAAGCAAACCCAGCAATTTCACCTTTACACTTCCAAGAGAAATGAAAACATGTCCACACAAAAATCTGTACCCAAATGTTCACAATAGCAAAAAGTATAAATAACTCAAGTATCCAGTGACGGACAAATGGATAAACAAAAATGTGGTATAATCATACAACGGAATATTGTTCAACCATAAAAAGGAATCAAGTGGGGCTAGCACTGTGGCGCAGCAGGTAAAGCCATTGCCTGTAGTGCAGGCATTCCACATGGGCGCCAGTTGAGTCCTGGCTGCTCTACTTCCAATCCAGCTCTCTGCTATGGCCTGGGAAAGCAGTAGAAGATGGCCCAAGTCCTTGGGCCCCTGCACCCACATAGGAGACCTGGAAGAAGCTCCTGGCTCCAAATTGGCCCAACTCCAGCCGTTGTAGCCATTTGGGGAGTGAACCAGCGGATCGAAGACCTCTCTCTCTCTGCCTCTGCCTCTATAACTCCGCCTTTCAAATAAATCAATCTTCAAAAAAAAAAGAGAGAATGAAGTACAGATCAATACTATAAGGATGAGCCTTGAAGAGGTTCACTAAGCCCTTTTAAGTAATTTTACATTTCACTTGTACTTTCACTTAGAGCTGAACAAAAATCAGTGTTTTCACCCAACACTTAATAGGGACCACTTGAATTCCTTTTCAGCTCAAATTTGACAATTTATTGAACATTCCTCTGATTTGGCTTAATAAGAAAAAACCTAAAAACCTTTTGGAGGCATATGTGATAAAGAAATGATCACAGACCAACAGGAATGCTATCTCAAGATTCAAACAGAGAAGTACCTAAATGTCTTTTGTACATTTCTGTCTACAAAAATACACAGAAGTCATTGACAAACATCCCAAACTGTCCTACTGTAAGTATATTAGTGGAGCCCACTAATCTAAAGTGTTGTAAAATACTTTGAGAGCCTTGAGGAACAGCAGAGGTTCATGAGATTATAACTGCAGCCTACCTTTCACTAATTATTGTAATTAAATTTGGGACAGGTCCCAAATGAAATGTTTCCCCTAACACCAATAAGTTCCTGTAAGTTCTTGCCTTAGTTCAAACCAAAATTGTCACCTTTTAAGAATGTTCCCTTGTTTTTTTTTGGACAGGCAGAGTTAGACAGTGAGAGAGACAGAGACAAAGGTCTTCCTTCCGTTGGTTCACCCCCCAAATGGCCACTACGGCCAGTGCGATGCGCCAATTCGAAGCCAGGAGCCAGGTGCTTCCTCCTGGTCTCCCATGTGGGTGCAGGGCCCAAGCACTTGGGCCATCCTCCACTGCCTTCCCGGGCCACAGCAGAAAGCTGGACTGGAAGAGGTGCAACTGGGACAGAACTGGCACCCTAACTGGGACTAGAACCCAGGGTGCTGGTGCCTCAGGTGGAGGATTAGCCAAGTGAGCCATGGTGCTGGCCTAAAATTTTTTTTAAAAAAACTTAATTTGAAAGAGTTATACAGCAGGTGAAAGAGAGAGAGAGAGAGAGAGAAACAAAGAGAGATGTCTTCCATCCTCTGGTCACTTCCCAAATGGCTGCAATGGCTAGGGTGAAGCCAGGAACTTCATATGGATCTCCCATGTGGGTGACCCAAGTACTTGGGCCATCTTCCACTGGTTTCCCAGGTGCATTAGCAGGGAGCTGGATCAGAAGTGGAGCAGCCAGGACTGAATCAGTGCCTATGTGGGATACCAGTGCTGAAAGAGGCAGCTTTATCCACTATGCCATGGCACCAACCCCACCTTTCAGGAATATTATCCCTTTTCCCACTTCCAATGTTTCTGATATTTCATTTTTCAACCCAAGCCATTTGGGCCACACACATTTTAATTAAACAACTCATACCAAATATCCTTTTTTCTTAGGGGTAGCTCTTGTGACTTTAAACTAGCTATCATTAAACTTTTTTTTTTTTTAATCTATTTTTACTTGAAAGGCCGAGAGACAGAGACAGAGAGGTCTCCCATCTGCTGGTTTATTCCCCAAATGCCCTCAACAGCTGTAGCTAGGCCTGGAGGAAGCTGAGAACCTGGAACTCAATCTGAGTTTCCCATGTGGTAGGGACCTACGCATTTAAGCCTTCACTGCTGCCTGCCAGGGTACACACCAGCAGGAAGCTGAAATTAAAAATGGAGCCAGGGCCGGCACTGGCACACCGGGTTCTAGTCCCAGTTGGGGTGCCAGATTCTGTCCCGGTTGCCATTCTTCCAGTCCAGCTCTCTGCTGTGGCCCAGGAGTGCAGTGGAGGATGGCCCAAGTACTTGGGCTCTGCACCCGCATGGGAGACCAGGAGAAGCACCTGGCTCCTGGCTTCGGATTGGTGCAGCGACCACTTGGGGGGCGGACCAACGGAAAAGGAAGACCATTCTCTCTCTCTCATTGTCCACTCTGCCTGTAAAAAAAAAAAAAAAAAAAAAAAAAAAAAAAAAAAAAAGCCAGAACTCAAACCCTGGTACTCTGATATGGTGTGTATGTGTCCCAAGGGGCTTCCTACCTGCTGCCCCAAATACCTGCCCTATTTTATTTTTTGTAGATTTATTTATCTATTTGAAAGGCAAAGTGAGAGTAAGAGAATTCTTTGATCTGCTGGTTCACCCCGCAAACGGCTGCAAAAGCAAGGTCTGGGCCAGCTGAAGCCAGGAACCAGGAACTCCATCCTTGGCTTCCATAAGGGTAGAGTCCCAAGCACTTCAGCCATCTTTCATTGCTTTTCCAGGTGCATCAGCAGGGAGCTCGACTGGAAGCAGAGCAGCAGGGACTCGAACAGTGCTTATATGGGATCCTGGGGTCACAGGCTGAACCCACTGTGCCACAACAATGGCCCCAATGACTATCTTTTATTTTTTAAGTGAAGTACTCATCTCATAAGTATTAGCCCCTGAGCCTCAAATTAAGTTTAAGAAATGTGTATCTGATCTTGAGTTACTGCTGAATGTCCCTGGACCCTCCATGTTGGTAGACCACTTAAAAACAACATACATATATCCCAATGAATCCAGCAAATACGATAAATAAAATGAGTGAATAAAGTTTTATATAAAAGGGGTTGGCACTGTGGTGCAGCAGGTAAAGCCACCACCTGCAGTGCAGGCATCCCATATGGGTGCTGGTTCACCTCCCAGTTGCTCTACTTCTAATCTAGCTCTTTGCTATGGCCTGGGAAAGCAGTAGGAAATGGCTCAAGTTCTTGGGCCCCTGCACCCATGTGGGAAACCTGGAAGAAGCTCCAGGCTCCTGGATTTGGATCAGCCCTGCTCTGGCCATTGTGACCATTTTGGGAGTGAACCAGCAGACTGAAGACCTCTCTGTCTCTCTCTGCCTCTGTAACTCTTTTAAATAAATAAATACTTAAAAAAAATTAAATATAAAAACAAGTTAGCATTACTGATTGTAAAATCATTTGATTATTGATGGGACAGAGTGATGGGTGGAAATTCAGATGTCATCTCCAGTTCTTTAGTGTCAGGCTTCTAAGCCTGTTTTGTCAAAAGCAACAGATTCATAAGCTATCATTAAAAGAAACATATTTTAGGGACAAGCATTGTGGCACAGTCGTTGAACCCACTGTTTGGGACTCCCACATCCCATATTAGTGTTCCTGATTTGAATCCTGGCTACTTCATGCTTCGGATCCATCTTCCCCCTAACAAGCCTGGGAGGCAATGGATGATGGCCCAAGCACTTGAATTCCTGCCCGCCACGTGGGAGACCAAGATGGAATTCCTGGCTCCTGGCTTCAACCTGGACCAGCCTGGCTCAGCTACCACTGTGTAGGTACTTGGGGAGTGAACCAGAAGATGGAAAACAGGCTTAGAAGCTTGGCATTGAAAGTGACATCTAGATCCCTACCCATTATTCTGTCCCACCAATAACAAAATGATTTTACAATAAACAAGCTTTCTCTCTCTCTCTTTTTTAAAATATTTATTTATCTAAAAGGTAGAGCAATAGAAAGAGATCTTCCATTTGCTGGTTCACCCCCAAATGGCTACAACAACTAGTGTTGGGCCAGGCTGAAGCTGGGAGTTCCATCAAGGTCTCCCACGTGGGTGGCAGGGGCCCAAGTACTTGGGTCATCACACATTGCTTTCCCAAGCATATTAGCAGAGAGCTGGATTGGAAGCAAGAGCAACTGGGACTTGAAATCGTGCTCCAATATGGAGTGCTAGCAACCAAGTGGTAGCTTAACCTGTTGCACCATAATGCCGGCTGGTCACAGTCTCTCTGTCTCTCTGTGTTGTGTGTGTAACTGTGCCTTTCAGATAGGGAAATCTTTCCAAAAAGGTACTTTAATTCATCACTTGCTGATAACATTCTAATGAGGAACTAAACGACAAAATCAGAAAAATCACCTCCTTAAAAGTTCAAACAGCAAAGATTTTCTGCAAAGCAGTTTTATATCCTATGTGTGAAACCTTTGTTATGACTCACCGAAAATTAAATATGCAAAACTCCAAGCTGAGCTTAGCTTTGCCTGTGCACAGAGACCTTTTTACTCTCATTCTTCGAAAACCTCATTTTGGATCTCGCTGCCAACACCAGAGAGAGGAAAGCCGGCCAACAATTCCAAATATAACATGCGGAGGCAAATGCTACAGAAATCTGTCTGACGGGAAGGGACCATGCTGAGGTCTGCTGAGGTAGATGCACTTCTCAATCAGACTGTTTTGGTCCCTCAGTCTGTTTGGAGCAAAAATTCCATGAGAAAGCAATCAGAGGAAACCAGAGTTTCCAGTCAGCCTCATTACTGCTGCTCTATGATATTCACTCTTGCCGGCAACAACCACCCTCTCCATCTCAGACTGAAAGATGGGTCAGCGGCATCTAAAGCTGCACCCCTTATTCTAACTTTAAACAGATTTTACAGATCAGTTCACGGAGAACAGAATTTT
Source organism: Oryctolagus cuniculus (assembly GCF_964237555.1). Lineage (NCBI taxonomy): Eukaryota > Metazoa > Chordata > Mammalia > Lagomorpha > Leporidae > Oryctolagus > Oryctolagus cuniculus. The sequence continues at coordinate 44,434,913 of NC_091448.1, forward strand.
CACAAAGCTCAACTGTGGCTTAACAATTATGATAAAGGTCAGGTTCATCAAGGAACACTTAAAAACACATCTTTTCCCATTTTTCCAGGGGCAGATTTAGTAACCCCTACTTTACTCTGAATAATTAATAGACCAGTTAAACTTGAATAAAATGATTACACTATCACTTCAACACAAAGATATCAGCTCCCTGAGTTTAGTTCTTCAGTGAGGTCACTGAGGTACTGAGCACAGACAACTCATTTCCTAACCCAGAGGATCACTACAGAAACCCGGAAACAGTGCTCCCAGTCTAACTGGGAAAAGACGATGTTCCTTATACAGAGCACTGGCCCCTGAGAAAAGACAGGACAATTAAAACAGCTTATTTGGCCAGTCATTTCCTCCAGTCGTTTATGTTAGAAAAATCCCCTGTGGTTTACGGCTATGTCATGAAGCCCAGGAGGTAAAGTTTGCTTAGAATCACTTCTGGAACATTTTACTAGATTCCCAATCACTTGTGAGGCAGATGGGCAGGAGACAGTAGAGAATGAAAAAGGACTTGTCACACGGAACTTTGAACAGAGAACCGGAGCAGTATTACAATTATGACCCACAATGTTTGCAAAATTCCAAGTTCATTCTTGTACATTCTATACATAAAGGGAATTGATTGTTACTCTGCTTATCGAAATAATTCGGTCTCAGCCAGTTAGAAAGGGAAGTAAGAGAAAATAAAGCCATATCTCCCAAGCTCACTCCCATATGGTATAAGCAAGCAGTAACAGGACAACTAATGAAAACACACTCAGGAATAGAAAATTTTCAGAGACACTAACTGCATGACCAAACTACTGTGGTTGAGTGGGCTAATGGAATACTTCGCTCTTGCTGGAGTGTGGGTTAGGAGGCAGGAAAGTGGGATAAACTTCATTCACTGAACGAAACTCAACTAGGGAATGCTTCTTCAAAAGACTCCCAGCCCTGCTATCTAGATTGTTTCGTGATTTAGATAATAGCTCTGATAAGTCAATGGTACATTCAGTCTTAATATCTTTAAAGGGAGAATTGGAGATATGAAACAAGCCCTACCTCATTTACTACAGTTCTCAAATCTCTGATTACCAGCTGCAATTCACGATCTCAAAAAAGTGTTCAATGAAATGCACAGCCTGAGCAAGCCTGAGTCTCACCAACAGCTACAAGTCTCTCTCTTTCCTCTCAGCTAAAGTGGAAAGTATTAACTTGACAGAACTCAGACTCATCTAATTAAAAAATTCAGGTTAGGTTTCAGAGTTTAAAAGCTGATCTCAGGGTGGGCATTTGGCACAGAAGTTAAGATTCCATTTGGGATGCTCACATCCCAAGTGCCTTGGCTGAATCCTAGCTCCTCCTGATCCAGCTTCCTGCTAATGCACATCCTGGGAGGCAAGCAGGTGATGGCTCAAGCAATTGGGTCTCTGCCATCCATGTGGGAGATTTGGGTTAAGTTCCTGACTCCAGTTGTTGAATGGCATTTGGGGAATGGTGAGATGTGAAATTTGCCTCTTGGCCTTTCAAATATATAAATTTTAAAAGCAGGGAGGAAAAAAAAGCCTGGTCTCATGCAAAACAGTATACTTTTTCCAGACCTAAAGTCCCCAGAAATTTCAGTTTTATTAAACAAATCAGGCTGAAGATAATAGAGCTTATCAAATCCTTAATTACCAATCTTGGTTAACACCCACTTCTTCCTAGAGATAAAACGTTAGCCCATACTTTAAGTCAAGGAGTCCATAACTGTGCTAGTATACATATCAAACAAGCACAAGAGAAAATGCACACTACTGAGAATAATGTAATAATGTAATTCAGACCCAAATCTTTCCTAAGGAACAACAGCAAAGGAAACTTGCCTAGAGATATTTTCTCCAGGTAGATTACACCTTAGGGCAAGTAAAGGCTAAAAACCACAGACCCTTCCTGCTGTTAGTCACTTGATCATAAAAATTTTAAAGCCAGCAGCAAAGCTTCCTCCAGGATAATCATTTTCACCTCTGCAACATAACAAGCCAATAAGAGGTGCCCTCCTGGGCAAAAGTATCTTGGAAATGGTAATAGGAGCTTCCTACATAACTTCTGACCAGATTCAATTTGTCCAGTATCAGTCATCTAATAAGTGTTCCAAAACCTGCAATTAGTACAAATACAATTCCACAAACAGAGAACAGATGAATGGAACTGTGGAGGGACGTAAAGAGGAAAAAATCCCCCCCGCCAACAGGACTAAAAAAAGGCACCATGGAAAACCGGGTAGGAACACACAGCACAGCCCCCTTCTTCCCGCCAAACAGAACACGACCCAGTAGAACCAGACGCAATCTGGGCTGGATGCGCAGATGCGGGATTTTAGTGGAAGGCAGCGAGGTGACTTCTCTCAGGCAGAAGCTCTGATTTTCAAAACTCTTCTTTACCGGATTGTTCTGGGCTGAGCTGCTGAGGAGGATCAAGCAGCGGGCGATCAACCCAGGTCCCTCCTCCCTCACTCTCTTGGGTCTCTCCCCTCCCCTCGCGTTCAGTAAGGGCGGGGGGGGGGGGGAGGAGGAAGCGCACAGCTTTCCAGTTCTCAGCTCCTTAAAAATGCCTTTTTGGCTCCATCGCATACAAGGCTACCCCTGCAGCTAAGAATTTTGCGGCCAAGGGCTCCTCGATCCGGGAAGGAGAAGTGAAATCGCAGCCCAAGGGCAATTTTAATTGTCTAACCCGGCCCGATTTCCTAAGAGGCAGCAGCGGTGGGGAGGGGGGGCTGCGGCGGAGGGGGGAAGTAGCTCCAAGAGGCAACAGGGGGCAAACGGAGGCAGAGAAAGGGGACCAAAGCGGCGAGATCCCAGCCCCGGCCTTCGAGGAGCTTCTGCAGAAAGGACTCCGGAGTTGCCCCCACCGTTCTCCAAGAGACGTTTGCAAATCATATATGCAGCCAAAATGGCGCTGAGAATAAAAATATAATTTAAAGGCAGGTCGCCATATTGTAAACAGAGAGGCAAAGAAGAGGCCGACTCGAGCCACTCTCCGTTTCTTCCACAGCGGCAAACGCCGGGCAGCGGGGCCTGCACCAGAGCAGCGCGGGCGGCCAAGGGCTCCGCGCACCCACCCGGAGGAGAGCCCGGCCGGGCAGGAGCCCCGAGAGCGGCGGGCGCGCGGGCAGGCAAGCGGCTCTGGGCCCGGAGCTCCTCCCCTTCCTCCCCCGCCACCTCTGGCCGTGCCCGGCCGGCTCGGTCCCAGCTCCCCTGCGACTTCCAATCCCAGATGGGGCTCTCCTCATTCCTCCCAACCCCCACCTCGGGGTCCGGGCTCGACGCTGCTCCTCCCCGCCGCTCCCCCCCCCCCCCGCCCCGAAACGGCCAGATCCCGGCAGACACCTGGGGGCGGGGAGGCGCTCGCCCCAGCGGCTGCAGAGAGTCAGCTAGCGGCTGCAGGCGCCCGTTATTTCGGCAGGCAGGGGCAGGCCAGGTGAAGGAATGTGCGGAGAGCGGTCCGCCGAGGGGCTCGAGAGGAGGCCAGCCCTTACCAGCACTGGAGGTGGAAGGCGGCCGGGCAGTGGTCGCAACACAGGAGATCTCCACCTTCCTTGCAGCTATCGCAGCTGTCGTGGTTGGTGGCCCTGCCGCTTCTCCGCGGCTCCTTCTCAGGCTTCCGACTCCGCTTTTCCGCCTCGTCCGTCTTGGGGGGAGCCAGCAGAGCTTGGATTTGCTGCACACACATACAAACGGCGTGTGTGCACACTCGGAGCTCCCGGGCGGCCCGTCGACCCCCCGGCGCGGCTACTCCGTCACCCACCCCTCTCCCCCCTTTTGTCCTTCTTCCTCCCATCCAGGCTGCTCCCAGAACCGCTCAGCCCCCGGAACCAGGGGGAGCCCACCCCAACCGCGTTTCTGCAGCACAACAACGAGCGCAGCTTCTTCCAAATGGGGAGGATCAGGGTAGGGGGATGGGGAGAGGGTGCGCGGTTCCCTTCTCGCCACTTCCTTGTATGGACAGTGGGGGACTCCAAAGCCTGGCTCGGGAGAGGCCCGAAGCCCGGTACCCGGACGTGCGGGAGGAAGCACAAAGGGGCCGACAAGAAGGGGGTGGGGAGGCCCGCCGGTGCAACGCGATGGAGTGGGCTGGCGCCTCTGGAAAGCGAATCGAGGGCGGCGGGTAGGTGAAACTGCTGCAAACGTCCTCGGCGGCTGAGCTCAGCCCCCCGAATCGCCGAGATGGGAGGGAGAGGCTGAGCAGGGAAGAAACCCCCCTCCCCTGGCCCTCTGGCGCTCCGAGCTCAGGCCGGCTTTGTGGGGCGGAGGGCGGAGGTTCCCTCCCGGCGCTGGGGGAAGGGGATGAGGAGGGCCACTCTTACCTCCATCAGCCCCCCCGACGTGTCCAAGTCGTACACGATCGTCTTGGTCTCCATTTTCTCCCACATTCATCCACCTCCCGGGCTGGGCGCTCTCTGCTCCGGCCCCCCCAACCCCGGGGGGAGGGGGGAGGCGGGGGGAGGGGGTGCTCCTGACCCCGGCTCCCCTTCTTTTTTCCCAACACGGGTCCCGACTTCCTCGCCCTGGCTCCCCCCCACCCCCCGGCCCCCAGTCCCTGGGACGGCAGCGTCCTCCCCGCGGGCCGTGAGGGGGGAGCGGCCCCTCAGCCCCGGCCCGGCGGCTGGCTGCACAGTGGGTCCCGGCTCCGGGGGTCAGGCCTCGGCGGGGCCTAGTCCCACAGGCTAAAGCCGGCGCTGGCGACCGCTGGTCCGGCCGGGAAGGCTGGCGGGCGCTGCCATCCCGGGGTTAGGGGGATCGGAGGGGGGGGTGAGAGGTTAGGTGAGGTTGTGGTACGTGAGGTGACTGGGGGGGAGGGTGATGGGGGGTGGTCCCCGGGCTCCGCCTCTCGCCGCCGCCGCCGTCTGCGTCCCGGCTGCCGCGCACTTGGCGCAAACTTACCGCGAGCGCCCGCAAAGCCACCCGCGCAGGCGCCCGGGGATCGCCGCTCGCCGCGCGCAACCGCAGTGACAGCCGGCGGCCGGGCTCCCGCGCAGCCGCGGTGAGGGGGTACCCCCCAGCGCGCAGCCGCGCTGGCATTCGTCTGGAGCCCCGGAGCCCCGCCTTCCTGCCCTGCGCCAGCGTACTGAGATAAAAGGGCGGGACCCGAGGTCTCGCGCAGGCGCCTGAGGAAGCTCCTAGGGGTCACAGCGCAGCCGCAGGAACCCGAGGACTCTTCATCCATTGGTGTTTGTGTGCAGACCGAGAGGGCTCTGTTCCCGCGCAGGCGTGTTGGGGATGCTCCCCTCCCGCCCCATAACACAACCGCCTCCCGCGCAGGCGTATCGTCACCTGCAGGCCCTCAAAGAAAGCTGCTCCTTTCGCCATTTTAGTAATGGGATAAGGGCTGCCGTGTCCTTGTAGTCCTCAAGCATGAACAGGAAGGGGCAAGGAATGTTGGACAGAGCTGGTAGGCTGCTGGTGATGGCAGTATTCATAGAGGTGTTGGACTGGACAGTTGGTTCCAGCGTCAGGTGTGGCTGGACCAGGCCGCCATGTTGATAAAGAGAAAAGAAAAGCCAGTGCGACAGAAAGCGACGCTTTGGCTGGGTGGCTGCCGTCCCCACTTCCCTCCTGCTCCCGACAATTAAATTTAGAACGAGCATCCCTGCCTTGCGTGGTGATGGCACCATGGAGACTTCCGCCTGCCCGTTACCACCCTCTCTCGACCACCGTTCTGAGAACTGCTCAAGAGGCTTAGAGTTTGTAATCCCTGACAACGCCCAGCTACCGGCCCACAGAGGACTCCCACTCCCAGATTGCAATGCGCAGGGGGTCCAAAAGGGCGGACGGGAGCGCATGGCACCCTGGGAGCAAGCATCGCGATGGGTCTGATGGACTGTGGGAGTCGTAGTTCCGTGAGCTTGAAACGCACTATACTGTAGGAAGGAAGGAAAGGAGTAATTCGCTTGTCGGGAAGATGCTTTTGAGAATTTCCGTGCTGCATGCTGGGATTTGTAGTCTTAGGGCCTCACCTCGAATTCTGGGCGGGGATGCATGCTCTCTTCCAGGGCGCTCGCCCTTCCCCTTGCTATTGCCCGCAGAGGTGACCAGTTATTGCTGCCCAACGGTAGATGAAGCAGTGAAGAAGGGAACCGCATCGTTGTGCCTAAAAGTGGGCGTTTAAGTAGCATGATTGACAGCGGTGTCCTGCCCATGTCTAATGTTACGGCACACGCATTCTCAGAGTCATAAAACTGAGAGGGGCCGAGAGACCATCTGATTTCATTCTCGTCTTTCCAGAGGCACAGAGAGGCCGCATAATGAATTTATGGCAGACGTGGGAATGAAACTTTTTTTTCAATTGCTTCTCTCCCCCCTCCCCCTTTCTCTCTCTCTCTCTGAACGAATTTGATCCCCAGGCCAGACACTGTCCACTACAAGATACTAACTGCACCTGGGACAATAAGGAAGATAAGTTATGTAGAGTGGGAATGCCAGTGTGTGGAATTTTAAGATTTTTCGTTTTTAAAATGACTTCTCTCTTTTCTGATGACCCTCTTAGTGGCTGGAAGGAATAATAAAATCATGGGGAGGAGGAGTGCTGGAGAACAAAGGTGAACAGGCTGTTCTAACCTCAGCTGACAATAGGCCATAGCGGCTTCGGGCCAGAGAGCTCCTCAAAGAACTGAGTTAAACTGCTTGTATGGAAGGGATCAGACCTCTCAGAAGTTGGAACCTCATGTGCCCTTTCTCACCGGTTCCCTTCCCACTGCTCAGGGCCCACCTGTGCTGCTATGTCAGCCTGAAGACATGCCGGGGCAGATAAATAAGCCATTTCCAGTAAGCAAGGCTTCACTTTGATCAACATCAGCTACAGCTGAGAACAGGAGAGACCCTGGACTAATGAGGGGGAAAAGACTTTGTTCTGTTGGCAAATGCCAGGGGGAATGAATCCCCCCACACACCTTCCTCTTGTTGGAACTTGGAAGATGAGCTCAGGCGGTGGGTGGGGGTGGGGGTGGGGGTGCAGGAATTGATGCCACCTTGGAGAGCTCCGGCTGTGCTGTTCCTAGGGGAGTGAGGAGAGCAGGTGGGATACGGGTGCCTTTGGAAGTGACCTCTTGTGGCTACTCTAGGCACTGCACTCTGCAGGACGAATTTCCCTGGCTTCAAGGTGGCTCCTTTGAGAGCCAGGAAGTGGGCAGCATGGATGATTAAGACCTCCCAGCTGGAAGCCTGTGAAGCGGAAGGCGCTGATGCTACTATTGTTTCAGGGATTTCTGTTTTCTGGTTGCTTTTTGAGTATTACCGGCGCTGTGGGGTAGGGGCTAAACCTCCACTTGTGGCACTGGAATTCCATATGGGTGCCGGTTTGTGTCCCGGCTGCTCCTCTTCCAATTCAGCTCTCTGCTATGGCCTGGGAAATCAGTAGAAGATGGCCCAAGTGCTTGGGCCCCTGTACCTGCGTGGAAGACCTGGAAGAAACTCCTGGCTCCTGGCTTTGGATCGGCTCAGCTCCAGCCATTGCAGCCATTAGGGGAGTGAACCAGTGGATGGAAGACCTTCCTGTCTCTTTCTCTCTCTCTCTCTGTCACTCTACCTCTCAAATAAATAAATAAAATCTTTTTTTATAAAGAAAGAATTATTTATTTGAAAGGCAGAGTGACAGAGAGAGAGAGGAACAGAAAGAGATCTTTCATCCACTGGTTAACCACCCAAATGGCCACGGTGATCGGGGTGTTGCTGGGCCAAGCCAGAGCCAGCCTGGAGTCAGAAACTCTATTCAGGTCTCCCGCATGGGTGGCAGTGGCCCAAGTACTTGGGTTATCACCACTGCCTTCCCAGGAGCATTATCAGGAAGCTGGATACCGGGCCGAGTAGCCAGGAACCAATTTGGCACTCTGATATGAGATGCTGGCTTCTCAGGCAGTGGCTTAATCCACGGTGTCACAAATGCTGCTCCCTCTGTCTTCTGACTTCATGTGAGTCCCTACTGCTCGCCTCTTGTCCGTAGTCCAGACAACAGCTATGCAGGGCACACCTCGAAGTGTGAAATATCTATGCTGGAGGCCAATGCTGGACAAACACTTTCGTCTCAGACTTAGCTGAAGACCACAGGGAAGCAGCTCTTGCCCAGCACCTCGTTTGAGAGCCCAGGGGTAGAGATTTTGCATAATGTAGGAGCTACACTCTGAGGCGTCCCTGCTCCTGGCAATCTGGATGTTCACTGAGAAAGCCAGACCAGGGCTTCAAGTGCTGGGGTTCCGCCTCTGGTCCCTATTCCAATTTCCCAAATCTCGCTTATTTGAAAAGGAATGGAAGGAGGATGCATCAGTCTTCCCGAGCCTTGTGAACAACCCAGTGGCATTGAGAGGGGGGTTTGGGAGCATGTGGGTCTGTAGCTGCAGGCCTGGCAAAGTGGAGGAAACGAGGCACGGGGCTGGGTGAGCAGTTGCCGTCCTAGGCTCCCACAAGCCTGTGATGCCAGCCACTGAGGCCTCTCATTTCATGTGACATCTGTCACAGAGACGTTCGTGGGGACGCTGGTCCCTGCTCACCTGCACATTGCTGGTGGGTGCAGCGTGCCTCTGGTCCTGAAGTCCATGTCCCATTCATCTCCCACCTCCTTCCCCCTTAAGAAAGCACGATCCATCTGGCCATTGCTTGGTTTTCTCCAAAACACCATTTTAATAAGGAAAAAACAGAAATAAAAGATTGTTCTCTGGCTGGAGCCCAGACCCCATATAATACATTATATGTACAAAGTGGCCTTCAGCCAGCTCCTGGGTCTCTCGCTGGGGCTTCCTACCTCCCCCGGGTTCATGCCAGATTCCTGGGTTCTGCTCCTTTCCAGAATATGCCTGCCCGCTCCCCTTAGCCCATAACACAGTGGCCAGGAGGGGAGCCTGGCAATTGGCTGGGCCTGGAGGAGGAACTAGTGGGAAAGAAGATGTTTGTAATGGCCAGATAAACATCAGGGCATGGTCTCCCTCTCAGGGTGTAGGGCTGCCAGGGGAGCAGTGGGGGGGCCAAGGGACTTCCTGCTTTGGTGTGGAGCGTGAAGGCCCAGGGAAGCCCAACCTGAGCTTGGGGTAGGGTCCTTGAGCTCCTGAGGGGCCTGGAGAATTAGCGCCTCCAGGAGGCAGGGCTGTGCATTCTCGGGCCTTTAGAGGAGCACTGCCACCTCCCCCCCGCCCCCTGCCCCCCTGCCGAGGGGCTCATGGTGGCATGCCAGGCCCACCCAGAGGTCACCCTGGAGAGTTTGGGCCACTGGTGATGGCTCTGTGAGGAACACTCTGGTGCAGTTTCCACTACCGACGCCTCTGCTGCAGGATCCGCGTGCCAGGGCTTGACGGGGCTTATATGGAGAGAGGTGCTCCTGCTCGACCTGTGACTTCCAGGCAGGAGCTCCAGGGCATGGGGGAAGGTCAGGAGAAGGCTGGCTGTTGCTGCATGTGCTCCAGAGGCAGATGCCCCCTTCACGAGCCCAAGGAAGGGCCCTAAGTGGGCAGTGGTACCAAGAAAATAGGCCATGGTGGGCATTGCAGGCGGGGAAGGGCACATCTTCTTGAAAGGTTGGCAGCGTCTCTTCCCAGGTGGTATGTACAGGAGGTGGAAGGGCAGCAGGAAGCCGAGAGCCCTGACGCCAGACTGGGATACAGGGCTGAGTGGGCTCCCCCAGGCTGCCCCCACCTAGATGGAGACCTCATATTCTCTCGTCTCCTGCAAAGGAAAGAGACTGCTGGGAGTTGGAAACCTGCATAAGGTTTGCCAGACCATAATCCACCTTCCCGGGGGGAAAGGGGGAAAGTGAGAGGGCTTGTCGGGAGGCTCAGGGAGCAGAGAAGGTCCTGGAGAGGCTATCAGGGCAGGCATGGGAACTTACTCCAGCTTCGTAGGTCGGATTGTCAAACGCTGACTCCACAGTGATGCGGTTGTAGGGGCGGGGACGTGTCCCGGGAAGCTGCAGAGGGCTTTTCCCCTGCAGCCTGCGGGGCAGAGAAGTTAATGAGTGTGGAGTGCTGGGCAAGAGTGAGTCAGGCGTGCTGTACAGGAAGAGAAGCCAGACTCACCTTGAGAAGTAGAGATACACGCCTCCCGCCAACAGCACCATCGCCACCAGCGGCAGGAAGATGACAGCAGCAATGTGGGCAGCATCCAGGGTGCTGGGGGCTGCAGGGCTCTTGGCAACTGAAAACACAGAGGGTGCAGCTGGAGCAGAGGTTCCTGCCATCCTGAGCCCACAGCCCCTCGCTCTGCCCCTGGGTATCTGGCTACCAGCTCCTCCTAGTTGGTTGGTGGCAGGGAAGGCATTTTTGCCCTGGCAGGCCCACACCTCTCTTTGTCTCTGCCCCCCTTCCTTGGGGGACCCATGGCCTGCAAACTGTGAGAACCAGGGGCAGGGAGACCACTTCCCTGGCCCTCGAGGGTGGAGACTCACCATCCAAGCTACGGCCACTGTAGAACCCATCCAGAGAGGCTGGAACAAGAGGGGAGGGTCAAGGGCAGTGGGTGAGCCCAATGGGCCAAACCACTAATGTAGGGAGTGGACACAGGGGACTGTGTGGCAAGGAGTTGTCCAAGGAGAGCACACTCCAGCATTTGTCTCGGGAGAAGGGAGCATAGGCAGGCGGTTCTGGCCCTCAGACTTGGATGTTTTTGCCAGAGCAGCTTGCTTGGCTAGGCAGGGTTTTGGGGGATGGCAGAGCACTCACCAGCCCTACAGATGGGTGGAGAGTCACTCCAATGTGAAGGGTGTCCAGGCACACACTTGATGCTGGCCTGGCCCTTGAGCACATAGCCAGGAGCACAGGAGAAGTGGACAGTGGCGCCCGCTGGGTGTAACCGCTTCTCAGGACTGCGGGCACCATTCTTGGGGGCACTGAGGCCATGGCATGGCTTGAGTTGTTCCACTGCAAAGCAGGCAGAGTCTAGTGAGGGTGCCAGGCCCCTCGCTGCTAGGAGCCACATCTATTATATCCCACCAGAGGCTTCCCCTCCTACCCAACTGGCACTTACGGAGACATTTGGGGGCCCGGTCACTCCACTTGGGGCTGCCAGCCTGGCGGTCATGGCAGGTGAGGATGGCGCTTCCCGTCAGTACAAAACCCTGGTCACAGATATACTGCACAGTGGCCCCCACAGGAAACTTGGGGCTGGATATAAGGCGTCGGCTGTGCTCCACATCCCCAGGGTCACGGCAGGAAGTCACTATGGATGGGAAGGGATAGAAGAGAGTAACCCAAGGAGAACTCAGCAAAGGCCCGGCCACCCTGGCTCTGTTCTGGGCCAGCTGGCATCTCCTTGTCACATGGTTCCGCCCCCCACTTCTCTGCCCCTTCCGCTTTGCTGCTGTGTCCACTCTTTTGTCCCTTTCTCATCCACTATGATCAAAAAACCCTAATTGGGCATGTGCTGGGACTGAAACGGTTGGAGCACTTGGTTGGTAACCCTATGAGCAGGTATTATTCCCACTTCACAGATGAGGAGACAGCCTATAAGAGAAGGACCTTCAAACTCCTAACAGCTGGAGTCTGCTTGGGAATCCAGGAGAGGAGCTCAGAGGGTGTTGGGCAGGGAGGATGGGGAACAATAAACTCACCCTTCTGGCACGAGGGCAGGTCCTCACTCCAGCTGAGGTCCCACTGGCACATGAGGACACTGGATCCCACCACCTGGTAGCCAGGGTAGCACTGGTAAGTGACCACCGTGCCATGTACCAGCTCCGGCTGTGATGGGCTCTTCCAGCCATTGGGGATCTCTGGCAGCTCCGGACATGTGTCATTGCGAGGCACCTCTGGGGGCATGGAGGCAGCCAGATGCGGGCCATCAACCGGCACCAAGGCCACAGTATGAGCCCCCCTCACCCTGGGTATACTCTGGTTCCTGCCAGTTTGACTTGGACCTAGGCTGGCCTGGGTGGGCTCAGGAACCCACTCTTCATCATCTTGCTTTCCTGGGTGATCATCTAGGCCTTAGCACCCTGGCCAGCTCCTCAGGCCTGAGAGATGGGGTGGGGTAGGGAGAGGGAAATGGTCACGTCTTTTAAAGATCATTCCTAAGTTCCCTACTTGTGTTTGGAAGTTCTTCCCACTGCCTACCCAGCTCCCTCTTGCTGCAACAGAGGGCTTTCTCTCTTGCTGGGCAAGCAGGGAAGATGGGGAACAGGACCAGCTTCCTTTAGGTGACACCTGAAGCTTTCCCTTGTTAGGAAGAGCACCCAGGCCCCTTGTTGCCTGGGTCTCTGACCTGCTGTGGTTCCGGGCCCGTGTTCTGAGCGAGGCAGGGACAAGCTCACCAAAGAAGTGGATGACGAAGCCCTGCTGATAGCCCAGCACCGAGGTCCCAGGGTCTGACTGGAACTGGATAGTGACATCAGCCATGGAGGTAAAGAGCTTGACATGGCCCCGGGGCCCTGAGTACTGGCCCAGGACCCGGGCTGTCAGGTCGTCGCCGTCGTAGAAGGTAAGAACGTCAGCAGGGCCTATGCGCAGCCTGTGGAGGAGGACCGTCAGGGTAGGCCGGCCGGGGCCCCAGACCTCAGGAGTTGCCTCGGCCTCACCCGGTAGGCACTCACACTCGGACGTCCAGCATGATGCGCTTGTCCTCTTCCACGTGCACACCCCAGATGCAGTCCTGCCCACGACCGTAGGGCTCTGGCCAGTTCGGGGAGAGCACCACGCCGGCTGAGTCTGTAATCTCCCCGCTGCACACGGCTGGAAGGCAGGGGAGGCCCAGGAGGTGCATCCCCTCTATGTTCCCCCTCCCAATACCACGTCCTGGGGCTGCTACCTGCCCGAGGGGTGCCCACACAAAGCTGGGAGCCACCCCACCCAGGGGAAACCCGAGTCACTCGTGTCACAGGGCCCCTGTAGCCCCAGGTTCTGAGAGCGCTCACTGACCTCGGCAGGCAGGCTCTGTCTCATTCCACTGGGGATCGTGGGGGTCGACACACTCAATGATGATGGAGCCCTGCTCCAGCGTGTAGCCAGGGTCACAGCTGAACTCCACAGTGGTACCCACAGGGTAGGAGGGCGCACTGCTGCTGAAGTTGCCGTATTTGACAAAAGGCTCATAGCAGTGGCCCTGCTGGAAGGCTGTAAACCACAGGCCCCGCCTGGCTCAGCCTCCCCCGGGTCAACACAGGGCACAGGCGTCCTCCTACTCCCCTCCCCACAGCCTTCCTGCTTTTGAAGACGAATGTCCTGAGCTGGGGTGTGTGTGTGTGTGTGTGTGTGTGTGTGCAGGGACAGCCCAGAGCATCCACCCCTGTTAGGCTCAGGGACCTGGCTGATGGTCTTTGTATCTCTGGTGCCTGGTTTTGTGTTTAAGTGCACAAAAGGTGCTCAGTTGATGTTATTTATTTTGCATGAACATATGCATACACAAATGGTTCTGCACTGTCTTATAGCAATTCTCATTCCCTAAAAAGGGCTTGGAGCTTTTCAAATTCATTCCCTTGACCCAGAAGGCCTGGGTCCTAGCTTGGGTTTCCTGAAAAGATGGGGCAGGAACCCTGGACCCAAGAGGAGGGGCAGCGAGAGGGGGCCAAGGTGCTGTGAGCAGGGGCTGGCTTGGAAGCCATGATAGAGTAGAGGCGGAAAGGGGGAGGTGCCAGTCCCAAGTCTGCTCCCCCTGCCCTGTTAGGTCCCAGCAAGCTCACCCTCATAACGCAGGGCCATGCCTGCGGCCGCCCCGCTGCTATCAGTACTGAGCTCCACAAAGAAGTGTCTGCCAGAGCTGAGCAGGCCCTCGATGGGGAGGTATTCCACCTCGTAGGAATCGTACACAGGTGGGGCCTCCACGTTGTCTCCGTTACGAATGATGAGCCTGGGCCAGGAGAGTAGCAGCTGTGTGGCTGGTGGCTGGCCCAGCGGAGTGTGGCCCCTGGCTCGGGTAGCGTCCCTCCGACGGAGTGTCGCCAAGCCAGATACCCCCTCCTCCCTGCCAGGACAGCCCTCACCTGTCGTCATCCTCCGCCAAGGAAACCTTCTCGAAGTGCAAGTGTAGCCGCTGGCCCTCTGGAGCCTCAAGCAGCCAGTGGCAGGTGAGGTTGTTGCTGTAGTTGCCAGGGAAGCCGGGAGACACGATGCGGCCAGTGGTGGCGTTGCGGATCACTCCACCGCAGGCAGCTGGGACACAGGGGCATGGGACTAATGGCAGCTGGCCTGACCCCGGGCAGCCCAATAAGCCTGCCTCCCTAACCCAGCCCTGTGCCCTCTGCCCAGGGCAGCAGGGACCTTTGGCTGTCTGCCGTCTTTGCTGTCGTGGTCCTGAGGTCCATCTTTTGGCCCTGCGACCCTGAGCTCTAGGCAGCCTGGACTCCAGGATCCTACCTCCCAACCTTTCACTCCTCAGGACTGTTGGTCACCGCCGGGGGCGGGGCAAGTCACTTTCCCTCTCTGTTGACTCCTCCTGTGGAAGGCCTTCCCTGGTGCCAGCCAGGCCAACCTTACTGAAGCGCATTTACTCGGGGCTCCGCCCTTCTAGGGCCCACCCACAACCTCAAGTATTTTGCCTAGAGCCAGGTGTTGGTTTGGCTGTGTCCTTTAATGAGGACTCCCTGGGCAGGGCACAGAGTGGGAGTGGAGCAGGAGTGACTTCACAGGGGGCAGGACCAGATCAAGGGCGATGAGCGCCTGATGTGTGAGCCGTCTACACCTGAAAGCTTGTGCCTTTCGCAGACAACACTGCCAGCCTCCCACGGCCTTGGACACGTTCCGAAGTAGCGGTCCGGGTATTTCTGACCCCTGAGGGCCTTTCCATTGCTGACTCCTGTTTTGGGACTGTCCTTTCTTTCCAAGGAGAGGCTGAGCGGCTTGCCTGTGCCCAGGAGTGAGGATTTCTGGGTTATTCGGTCACAAGCTCCTAGCAGTTAAGTGGGGCCAGAGAAGGGCCCCCAAGCCAGAGGAGGGCGGTGGGGTCCAGGAGGTGTGATCCTCTCCTGAACTCACCTAGCACTCAGAGGCCATGCCGCCAGGACCAGGAACCAGGCTACTGGCGCCTGGGGCGAGTCTCTCTCCTGCTTCTTTGCAGAGAGGGCAGACCTAGCTTTCTGCGTGGAATGGAACGGAACTGCCCTTTAAGTCTCCTCACACCCCATCCTTTGCTTCCAGTTCCTCCGTAGCTCCTTATCACCCTCGGGAGAGAGTTCCAGCTCAAAGTGACATTCAAGTCCTTTATGAATCCCACTCGCTGGACTCAGGGCCTGTGCACCCACCACACTGCCTCAGTCTAATGTTTCAGTAACCCTTCCCAGCCCCGTCCTCAGGAAGCCCTGGCTTTGGAGCAGCTCCTCTGGCCTTGGATTCCACCCCCCCTGCCCCCAGCACCCAAGCTGACCCCACCACAGGCTCCTCTGCAGAGAGCTGTTGCCGGTCTTCCCACCAGACAGAGTCCCTAGGGCAGAGAGCACATCTGCCTTACCCATCTCTGGCTGTGACTGGCGCCCAGGAAGAGATTACAGAATGAAATAAAATGCAACAGCCCAAGCCCTCTCACTCCCAACCACCCTGCAAAAGAGAAAAGAAAAAAAGCCCAAGCCGCCTCTTCCACTGCATGCCGGCCCCTCCCCACTTCCTCCTGCCACAGCCCCAGACCAGGACCTGGGAGTCCTCCTCCACTCACCCCCTTTGCCTCATGGGTGTCTCTGGAACTTCTTCCCTCTACTCCATTCCCAAAGTCCCCATCTAAGTTCAAACCTCCTTGCCTGGCTGGCTCCTAGCTTCGGACACCACCTGGCTAAGTCCTAACGAAAAGTCCCCAGCTCCATGCTCCTCCTCTCAGAAACCTTCAACAGCTTCCCACTTCGTCTTGGAACAGCATTCAGGGCCCTCCCACTGCCTTCTCCACGTGTCTCAGGCTTCAGCCAAATCGGGCTGTCTTCCATGTCCCTGAGCATCCTCGTTGTCCTGCCTCTGTCCACACTGTTCCCTCCAAACCATCAGTGCCACCTCTCCTAGGAAGCCTCCTAAAATGCCCCCTGAAGAACAAAAGCTTCAGGGGCAGGCATTTGGGGCAAGGGTTAAGACACCACTTGGGATGCCTGCATTCCATATCCGAGTGCCTGGGTCTGAGTTCCCGCTCCATTCCAGCTCCCTGCTGAATGTGCACCCTGTGAGGCATCACCCAGATGATGGCTCAGGTAGTTGGGTCCCTGCCACCCACATGGTGACCTGGACTGAGTTCTGGGCTCCTGGGTTGAGTCTGGTCCAGTCGTGGCTGTTGTGGGCATTTGAGGAATGAAACAACAGGTAGAAGATCTCCCTGTGTCTGTCTCCCGAATTAAAGGAAAGCAAATTTTAAAAATAATTTTTAAGAAGAATGATTGCTGGCTCCCCTCCCAGCTCACTTGAGGTCTCTTCCCTGGGACTTTTTATCTTCCTGTCCCTGGCAATTGGTGACCTGTGTGCTTTCTCTCCCCGCCTTTCCCAGACCTGTGGGCTTTTTGAGGGCAGAATCTGTTTAGTTCAGTTCTGTGCCTCCATATAGTATGTGCTCAATAAGTGCAGGTTAGGTGGATGCCATTAAGATGTGTGACCATTTTTCTGGCTCCCTTATGGAGAACAAATGAAAGAGCCAGACAGTAACAGAGGGCAGGGGTAAGACCCCCCTCCCCCACAATCCTGCCCCTAGCTCTGAGCCCTCTCCCCTAGGGCCACTCACCGATGCAGACAGGCTCCCGGGAATCCCAGAAGGGCTGAGTGGCATTGAGACAGGTAAGGAGCCTGGCGCCCTTCAGCTGGTAGCCGGTGGCACAGTGGAAGCGGGCACTGCCTCCAGGGTGGAGGCTGGTGACAGTCACATGTCCGTAAGCGGGACGCTGGGGGAAGCGGCAGCTCAGGAGATAAGCTGCAAAGAGAGAATGGGTGACCCTGTGTGTGATGGGAGTGCAGTCAGTGTGGGACGGGGAGAGGCCTGTCAGCATTCTGCTGGCCTGCCTGGAGGCTCCACACTCTACTCATGCAGAGCCTGACTCCAGCTTCCTGCTAACGGGCACCCTGGGCGGTGGCAGCTGATGGCCCAAGTACTTGGGTCCCTGAAACCCATGTGGGAGACCCGGATGGAGTCCCAGGCTCTTGAGTTTAGCCTGGCCCACCCCTGGCTGTCATGAACATCTGGGGAGTGAACCAGAGGATGATCACTCTTTCTCTGCCTTTCAAATAAATAAGCAATTTTTAAAAACTTTCCCCAGAATTCATTGAGGCATGTTGAAAAACTTGATTGGCAAGGGCTGTGGACTCCTTTTACAACCAGGATGGGGCCAGAGTGGGGAGGCAGGGGCTGCCTTGCTGGAAGCTGGGTGAGGGACAAGTTGCCTTGAGAAACCAGTAGCTTTTGGAATTGTCATACCAAGTATGACCAAATGGTGGCAGCAAATCCTACAAAACTGCTGGGCAAATTGTAAGCCTGGGACTGAGCTGGTGTGGGGATCCTGCCTTGGGTTTGAGAGGTGGGAAAGAAGGCCTGGAGGGATCAGGAGAGAGGCTGAGAAGGCTTGGGCTACAGGACTCGCCAACCTTGGGATGGTAGTGGGAAGGATGGGGACTGTCTAGACTGAGGAACCTGGGTCTGGGCGCAGAGGGCCACCCTCACTGAGCACACCAGGCTGCTGGGGTAGGTTCAGCAGGGTCTCTAATGGTTTTTACCTCCTTCCTGTGGATAGCGAAGGGGCTGCCTCTGGGCAGACCAAGGTCCAGAAACGAGTTTTGTGACTTGCACTCATCCTGGCCTCAGTTTCGTATCTGAATGTAGGAGAGGATTCCTACTCCTCTCGCAAAGGGTCCTTGAGGGAATGGCCACTGAAGGGCTAATCGTGACTGGCAGACAACAATGGACGGTGCTCAGGAGATGGACTCTGGGGTCAGACTGCCTGGGCTTGAATGCAGGCTCGGGTACTCGCTGTGCTACCTTGGGAAAGCCACCTAAATTCTCTATGTACCCCATGCTGTGGAGGTCAAATGGAACAAACACCTCACACACCAGCCCACTGCTACTGGTGATGGTCTTGGGTCATAACAGCCCCTTGTAGCCTCATGCACTTTTCAGCTCTAAAGTCTCCCCGCTGCTCTTACTTGGTGTCTGCACTATGCGTGGGAAGAAGGATGGGAGGGCAGAGAGTACTAGCCGATTTTCAGGTGCAGAAAGTTAAGCTTCAGAGAGACTCTGCCTCACCACACAGCAGGAAGTGTAGAGCTACAGCTGGAACTCCTGGCTCTAAAGTCCTTTGCTCTCCCTCCTACTCTGCCCCCTGCTGCCCTAGTTGAGGTAGAAATCTGAGTCCAGGTGCAGGCGCTGCAGCATAAAGGGTTAAGCCACCGTCTACAGTGCTGGCATCCCATTTGGATGCTGGTTCAAGTCCCAGCTGCTCCACTTCTGATCCGCCTCTCTGCTGATGTACCTGGGAGAGCAGTGGAAGATGGCCCCAGTGCTTGGGACCCTGCACCCATATGAGAGACTTGGAAGAAGCTCCTGGCTTCAGCCTGGCCCAGCCTTGGCTGTTGAGGCCATTTGGGAAGTGAACCAGCAGATGGAAAATCTCTTTCCCTCTCTCTTTCTGTAATTCTGCCTTTCAAATAAATAAGATAAATCCCTGCTAATGGCCTGGGAAAAACAGCTGAAGATGGCCCAAGTGTTTGGGTCCCTGCTATCCATGCTGGAGACCCGGAAGAAGCTCCAGGTCCTGGCTTCAGCCTGGACTTCACAGTCATCCAGGGTGTGAACCTATGAATGGAAGATCCCCCCCACCCCGTTTCTCTGTAATTCTTTCAAATAAATAAATAAATCTTTTTTTAAGATTTAATCTGGGTTTGGGGGTCAGAGAAACCTGAGAGAGCAGCCAAGCCTGCCCTGGGCGGTCGCGGCTGGCGCCCTCTATGCTGATCTGGGGAGAGGCCTTCGGCCGGGAAGGGATGGGGAGAAGAGTGTGGGGCAGAGTGGAAGGGGCTGGGCACCTTGCAGACACCCAGGGAGATGTAGTCCCTGCACTGTAACTCCCTCTCAGTCCTGAACACAGCTCTGGGAGGGGAGGCCCCATTTCACAGATGAGGAAACTGGGCCTGGACATGGTGAAGGCAGGAGGCTGGGGGCAGAGGACGAAGGCCCTGGACTTGGACTCCGTGGTGGATAAAGTGCCACTTCCCAGGATGAGCTTCTTCCTGTTGCCATGACAACCGTTCCCGGAGCGCCCGCTCCACTGCAATCTGTCGAGTTATTTTCTCACTGGCGTCTGTTTCTGGGGCCAAGTTCAGTGCCAGGAATGTTCAGGATGGAGGAGGGGGATGCCTGTCAGGGCCCTCTGCCTTCCCCACTATGCCTGAGCCTGTGGGAGGGGAGTTGGATATTGGTCCTTCCAGGAGACCCTTATGGGGGCCATCCTGGTGACCTGCAACAGCAGCTTGAACAGCTCCCACCCAGAATGGGTACCAAGCCCCT